>NC_137424.1:38635528-39138028 GCF_964374335.1 Astatotilapia calliptera
CAAGCACTCATGGAAATTGAGCACTTTGTCTTTTGGCAGAAGCGCCTGCTCTGCTGTGTGTGTGCGTGTGTGTGTGTGCGCTCAGTGGGTGATGACAGAACTGCTTTGAATGGAGTGAAAATATCACAGGCTCATGCCTTACATATCACAGATTTCTTACGGCACGGCTCAGTGGACGGTGTTTTAAATGGATCTTTTAATGACTGCCCTGTCCATAGAGAATCAGCAGACTCTTAACAAATAATTATTGGGGGGTTTAAGAGGAGAGATGGGATTTTGAGTGCTGCCACTGGAGATGAATGAGGTTGTTTTTTTTTTCGTTTTGGGTTTGTTTGTTTTTACACAATAAATAAAAAATTTGAAATTAGTACTTAAAATTACATTCTTGCCTTTTTTCTGTAATAAGCCGTTATTTGCATTCACAAAACCAACAACATGAAGGGTTTGAGATTAAAATTGAATTGGAAAACGTAATACGCAAACAAACATGTCATAACACTGTATGCTGAAGCGTGGCGTATCTGCTCACTGAACAGCTTTCATGGAGAAAACAATAGATGGGTATTAAAAGAAAAGCCACTCTATCTTCTTTATTCCTTCACGTCTAGAGCACAAACAATCCCGGGTCAAAGGCACGTTTTCACAGATCCCCTTCAGACTGTATCTACTGACAGGCTTTTCAAATGCAGATGAAATTCGTTTGCTCGTCTTTCTTCGCACCCTTATTTCCACTAGTGCATAATCCAAAATATGTGTCACTTTCAGAGCGTATGGAGATTTAAGCGATTTAAAGGCAGCTCCTTAAAGTCTTCCATTTAAAATTCATTGAAAACAGATTTGAGAGAGATGTGCGCGTGGGGGGGCGGAATCAATTTGAAACGGTTATGAGTTATGAAAACAAATTCCACATTGATTGGCTCTCACACTTATCTTTCCCTGTGTAAACAAATAGTCCACAGGAGGAAAATGCAAATTGCATTAGCCTCAGCGTGGCTGAAGGTCAACATCAGCTGATACAATTATGGGCTGTTTAGGACAGCCATACTGCTTTGGAATAATGAAAGCAGCTATTTAAACATGAACAGCAGCTTTAATATTCCTCCGGTAGGGAAGCAGTTGGTACGGCAAACCCCAAGCTGCACTTGCTCAGACAGAAATATCAGTGCGCTTTCTTTCCTTCTTTCTTGTTAAATTTGAGACATTTTGACTCAAATTTGAAATCCTTGGATTTGTTATGAAAACAAAGACTATTCGCGTCATTAATCTGGCCTAAACACGGAGAGATGTATAAAATATCAACTGAATAACAATCAGTGTAACCTTGAATGAATTTTGTATCCTTAGCTATTAAATCCAACTGAAAGGCAACGTTTTAATAATGCAAACATGCTGAAAGTATAAGCAGAATAAATCAATGAGCTCATCCGCTGCATCACTGAGCTGCTTCTTTTTTTTTTGTCAGGCTCGAGTCTCCCACACGAACCCTGACCATGGAGGCTCCCAGAGGGGTGGAAGTGAGTGCCGCTGAAGGGTCGCTGAAGGTCAGCGGTCGCAAGGATCTACGGCTAGAGTCCACTGAAGGAGAGGTGAGGAGCATTCGTTTCTATATATGTATATCTATATATTTGTTTTAAATATTCTACCACAAGGCATGTGATATGAAGCAATCAAATGTGACTGAGTAGTTTTAGCTTTAACACAGGAGGAAATAAGAGACTTTTTTTTATAGTCTTTCCATTTTCACAGACTTAAAGATCTGTCATTGTTTCTTTAATCGTAAATTAAGGAACTCACAAGTCTGGAGTTGATTCCAAGTGTTCAATTTATATTCATGAAAAATGCAAATGCAGTATTTATTCAAGTCAAGAACACCGCTGTCATGATACTCCTGATGTGATATTATTGCGATTTTAAACGTTTTGCTATATGCTGAGTATCACATTAACATATATTGCGATTTATTCCCTTTTTTTCCAAACTTGGTCAGCATCTCTTTCTTTTACTTTGTAAAGTTCTCGCATTTCTGTCATTTTATTGCAGCAAAATAGAACTGTGAAGCAGACAGACTGACCAACACGGTCATTAACACCCATCAAAATGTTGCATGCACCTGACAGACTGAGCTGTTTGTGCTACATTGTGTTACATTGTGTGCGACTGAATTCAAATGTGTGGGCTGCTGTACTATTAAAGGTATTTTAAGCAGCAGTAGCCAGTCATCGGTGAGATAATGAGCCACATATGAATCCACAGCATGTAATGTCCAGATGTCTCAAGTTAATGCAACCCTTTGCTGTACTCACATTTATGCCTAACCTCTCTGTAGAGCCTGGGTACAGCTGTATCCATCAAAGGTGTCACACACCTGGGTTCCAGTGCCTTGAGATTGGGGAGGGGAAAATGCTTCTTTTTGTCCTCCACGTAGTTGCACAGCCAGGTGTCCTTGAGTTTCTTGAAAGGCACCTATAAATATTTTCTTAGCTCTGAATTGGGAGGTAGTTTTGTCAGTGGTCCCAGTGTTGGTTGTTTTGTAGAGACAGCAGCCAGCAGTGAGGACAGAAAGTTTGCCAAAGTAAACTGTATGGTGGACCACCACGAAAACGTCTCTAATAATAAACCCAACCAGATACTATTTCACCTTCACAAACATGAACGTTTTCATGAAACTAACAAAGGCAACACGAACAAAGCTAAAGCTATTCAGAGCTCGAGCCAACCGCGAGCTAGGAGCCTCGGTATGAGCAAAGGATCAAGACTGTGATGAGGGGAAATTATGGAGACGAGTGAAAAAAAGAGAAAGGGGCTCATCTGGCGACTTTTTAAAAACACCCTAAAAGTGATGTAAGAACCTGACATTTGTTTTGTCGTGTAAATCTTTTGCTTTTGTTTGAGGTAAATATGTCAGGTAAAGGTGGATGTGCAGCAGCTCCCTTTTAATTAATTATTTGTAGCTGTCTCCAGTGTCAGAGCAGTTTTTCGGTTTCAGTGTGAGAGCACGTGCTGCAAAATCGAATAATTCATTTTAGTTTGAAGAATTTTATAATGTAGAAAATTAGATTTAGCAAAGATCACTATGAGCAGGTCACACATAGAGAATAACCGAAAATTTGCATCAGCCAAGCTAATGTTCATAGTTCTCCCAGAGTATTTTATGACACTCCCGTGTATTATATCCACCTCCTTTGTCCCTCCTTTTTTGTAAATCCAAACTTCTTTTTTTCTACAATGCTGCCATCTGTTTTAAAAACTTCCTCCCGTATGCCGATGTCACTTGGGGAAAAAAAAACACAAGATCACCATCTGTTGAACTGTTAAAGTAATTTCTTTTATTATTCTAGGGCTAAAAAGTTAGTATTGTCTTTGCAGATCATATATTAAAATATCAATATTTGATGGGTCTGTATCAATACAGTATTATCTCTCAAACTATTGCAGTACTCTGGCGTATCAGTACCCTCTGCCCTTGTTACCTGGATGATGGAAAGAGAGGGAAAGCAAGGACTAATTATCCAAAGCAAACATCATTACTTGTCAAATATGGAGGATGCATTGTGATTGCATGTACGGCTACCTGTGGAGCTAGGTCTGTAGTATTAATTAGCTTCAGCAAGGAGGTTATGTGGTTTGTTTATTTAGTCTGTTTGTTAGCCGGATGACTCAAAAAGTTGAAGATGATTTGCATGAAAACTTGGCCAGAGCCTGGGCTTGGCTCAACTTATTTATTTCAAATTTGTCATTTTACAAACTAGTCTAAATTCAGATATCCTTCTGGATCCAGGAACTCGTGCATGGTGCGGAGGAAATGATCAGCCTTGGCTGGGTTTTTGTAGTCTCTTGTTGTGAATGCTGATAAAAGAAGCAGGCTAAATTCTGGGCCGTGGCTCTACTTCCTGCTCAGATTCAGCCAAGTGCTGTAAAACGAAAAGGACGGTTTTTTACGGTGCAAATGAACAGTGACCTCAAACATCCCAAAACAACCCAAGAGCTTCAGAAGGCAAAGGATATTTAATGCTCTTAAATCGATGAGTCACTTGCTTGATTTTTTAACCCAACCGAGCCAGCTGTTCACTTATCTGAGACAAAAACTGAGCCACGAACGCTGAGACAGAAGGCAGCTGCAGTAAAGGCCTGGCAGCGCATTTAGTGATGTCATTGCTTTCAGACTGCAGGTGGTAACTGACTGCAAACAGTCTGCAACAAAGTCACAATGCAATCCTTATATTTATGAGTTTGTCCAGTTGCTTTGAGCCTGTGGATATGGTGGAAATGAAGTCGTTTTACTTTTCTGTTTTTCTTTTTAACATTTGAGCCTGGTGGTGGATGGAAACAGATCTCCAGAGTTCTAATAATGGTCGTTTAGAGAATTGTCAGTCACTAATTGGGAAATCTTGGCAGTCTGTTTAATAGTTGTTGAGCCATTTCAGTCTGAACCAAAGCAGCGACCCACCAACTGACACTCTGCTCCCTTGAGCCACTAGTGTGGCCAAAAAAACAAAAAGAGAGAGAGACCAATTTAATGTTCCAGGCCAAATCCACCTTCACTGCTGATCTAACTCATCAGATCAGGACTGCTGTATCTCACTCCACCTGCTACTGTATTTACTGATTGTGCCACAGTCATTTATCAGTTCCAGTTGGTACTATATCACTCCAGGACACCCCTGACAGTGTTATTTGAATGACTTCCAGCTTGTCTCCAACGTTGTGTCCTTCCAGATACTTTTAGATGCCAACGCCGTTCAGTTTGGAGGCCTCCCGCTCGGCACCTACACAGCGTCGCCCAGGCAGGCCTCGCAGGAGCAGACCGTGTACGAGGTGTGCGTTTGTCCCAGTGGCAAGATCTACCTCTCTCCCGCAGAGAGCAGCTCCACCTGCCAGGCCATGAGCAACATCTGCCTCTGGAGCTGACCTGGGAGCAGCGGCGGTTGAGCGGAGACAGTTAGAACATCTGCTCTGGAGCTGCAGAGAGCGGGATGGGTCTCTCCGATGGTACAAATGACAGAGTGGGACACTGAGATGGAGCTGGTAAGAGAGACTGCAGTCAGGTCAGCACAGAAGCATCCAGGTTGCTACCTGCAGTGCGTTGAAGGAGGTCAGGACTCTTCCACCAGTGGAAGTCGCGGCGGCTCTCTGAAATCAGGAATATCCCACACGGAGAGGAGAGCCTCCATCTCCTTATTAGATTCAGAGGACACGACTTTTATTTTTCTACTCCAGGTTGAGTGCTGGCAGGCAGTGACTGTTTTTATGATAAGGAAGAAGAGGAGAGGTGGGGATGGATGAAACACAGGTGCCTTCAGCTTTAAATGGCTTCATTCTAAAACTGTCTGTGCAGCTGGAGTCAGACATTAGCTGTAATGGTAGAAAGTGGAGTAAGCACAATGATGTTTTTCCCTCTAAAAATCCCATAGACTGAATATAAAAGATGGACATAATCACTGCAAAGCCGCTAACAGGTGTGTGAAGCCTTGAGTGTAGCTTTTTGATGGTCACATCTTTGTTAGATCTAACAAACTGAGCAACACTGCACAAACATACAAAAAAAACTTGCTAACTACACGCATTACCCAGTTTGTCCTTGATGGCACCAATGGTGACGTTTGTTAAAGTAGCCCTGAAAATACTGATTGAGCCCAAAACATGACAGAAAATGGTTTAATGTGTTCATGAAGAGAGAAGTAGGATCATTTTCTCATACAGTCGAGCTTCTTTCGCAACAAGATGAGTCGCCCTCTGCTGGTCATTAAAGAAAATGCAGGTTTATCCATGTTTTATATGCAGTCTATGAAAAAATTTAGATTGTTTTTGTTTTTGAATGATCTCAATAGGTGGTGTGTGTTTGTTTTCTACTCTGTCAGAGGCTGTGTATTAAACTTGTTTCTGTGTGGCACTCATCGTTCTTGACATTTAACTATTCCCCGAGGTTCAGGTGGACAGATTTCCAAAGACTTCGCTCTCTAAGATAACTGTGACATGATGTACTACAACTTTAGCTGGAAGACCGTCTCATTGAGAGTACACGTTTGGAGCGTATATCACATATTATGTGATATTCATTGTGTTGAAAATTAAGTTTAGCTGAATCGAGGATAACTTAAACTACAAAGAATGAACATTATGTGATCAAAAGCTCCAGAACAGCAGGTCAATGGACCTTGTGGTAAGTGTTTCTTTGACATTTGTTCAATGACAGGGGAAAGTCCCCCGATTCTCGAGTACTACAGCGCCACCAGTAGGGCAGAAGTTGAAAGTGCATTTAAGTCGTACTTCACAAAAAAATTAGGTGTGGTTGGATAACTTGCATCAAGCCAATTTCAAAGCACCCTATTAAGTCAGTTTCTGCCATACTGAATGTTGTTAAAGCATTTAATACACCGGGCACGTTTGTTATTTTCCCCAAGTCAGCACCAAAGAAGGCACAGACCATCTTCAGATTAAGCCTCACAAAAGCTGAAATTAGCGGCAAAGTTGACAAACAAGCAAAGTCGTGTACCGTCAAAGCTGCGATTAGTCTAAACTAAACTCCAGACAAACGCACGTTGGGTGACTTAGTGAATCTAAATTTGCTGTAGACGTGAGTGTGGATGGTTGTGTGTCTCTCTGTGTGTTTGCCCTCTAAGACAAACTGGTGACCTGCTCAAGGCGTGCCCCACCTTTCCTGCTATGACAGCTGGGATAGTCTCCAGCTTCCTGTGACCTTAAATTAAACAAGTGTTTAAGAACGTGGATGGATGGAAATATATTTAATAGTCATCTCAAGGTATTTTATATAATGCATGCTGTACACCTTAACTGATATTCACTATCTTGCTTCTTTCTTTTTAGGTCTTGAGGCTCAGCTGGTACTCCAGCCTCCTCTTTCATACTGGTGGATGCTGTAGGTAATACTCAAGTACTACCAGACTTACAAAACTCCAAACTAACCCTTTAAGTTGCCGTGCACGTGTCATCTGTGTGGCCGCTGCAGCTTTGTCCCACAGGGTGTGTGGTGCACGTTTAGCAATGACATGTGACAGACGAAAACCTAAATCATATTATTACATTTAATTTAAACATACCTGTTTATTTAAGGTCAGCAAATGATTTGCAGAGTGTATTTAGGTTCTCTTCTCTCATGTGAAATATCTCTGGCTGAAGAAAACGAAAAGCCAGAGAAAGACACAACATGTTATCCACCGGTACTTTCATAGCTGTGATGCTTTAGCTTCTCTGCAAGTATCAGAATTCTTTCTGAATACATTTCTGCTGTCTGTTGCATCGCAGCTCTTTAACATTTTAGCCACATTTTCTTGCAGAAGGTTTGTGCATTTTCCACTCTGCATGAGAGACTATAGGGGCTTGTGTTATAGGGTGATGTCATGGTGCAAAGCCTCTATAGATTGGACGAATTACACCCAGAAAAATGCATAACGGCGCTGCAGGTTGATACGCTCATTTTCCAAACCCCACCCGGTTAATCGGAGCCAGCCTAGAGTTTTATTCTTATAAATTGAGAGACAAAAAGGGAAGATTTTGGAGCACTTACGATGACACATCCAGTGAAGGGGGGAGGAAAAAAACGCCCTGCTTTTCCAGCCTGTGGCCTGGAGAGGAATGAACAGCAGTCTGAAAAAGCAGCAGAAGCGATTCAAACCTGCCTTTTAACAGACGCCGCTACCTCTCTTTTTCATAATTCTCTCTGCCCGTAATGTTCGTCGTGCACGGGAGCAGGAGCATTATAAAACCTTTTTTCTCTGCCACAGGCAGTCTGAACAGAAGAGGCAGAGGAGAGTGTTTAAGGAGCAGGGTTAAGAGCTGATATTATCGAGCCCGCTGCTGTACATTCACGGCTGGGTGCACTTCACACGTTTTCTGCCTCTAATTAGGTCCAAAGTTGCCATCAAGGAACCCGATTGGTGTCGCAGGAACTCTGTGGCTGCTGTATTTTAAAGTCTCGCTTTTCAAGAGGGGCTCTGCGGCAAGCAGGTAGTTAGACGATTCACACAATTAACACCGCAGGCCCCTTCAGAAGTCGCATCAAATCTCCAAACTAATAACTCGCTCCCCTCCACCTGTAAGAATACATAAACCCCGTATGAAGGGAGTAGGGTGACAGGTGAGAGGAAATCTGTTCACATTGGGGAGTTGAGTGTTTTCGCTCCCGGCTAAAGACGGCCTCTTTGCATTTGTGATCATGCTGAAGCATTCATTTGACTCAAACACGCACCATATGCTTAAGACCTCTGAGAGTATCCCTGCTTTGGATTCACACCTTCATATGCATATCAGTTAAGAAGCTCAGTGTGAATATTTGTTTCTGATCCCAAAGGGAGGGGGAGGCTTGATTGTTTGGCGTGCCGAGCCAGAAAAAGTTCAGATTTTGTGCTTCTGTTCAGATCTGTCCAATTCATACACCTGTTCAGAGCTTTTGCTGATGAGATGCCATGTTGTTAAAATGCCAGCTTTTTTTCTTCGTCTTCTTCGTGCACGTGGCTCTCTATTTACAGGTTGAACGCATCTTGCCAAGCTTTCTGTTTCACTCCTGTCTTTGAGTAAAATATTAAGCACACTCGTAGCACGATGCGATAGATTTGTAGAGCACTATACCTGCAGTCACCCACGTAACAAAATGACTCAAAATTGAGGCTGCAAAGAAAAGTCAGTAACACAAAACCGTGGTGTTTATTAGAGTGGGTGTGTATTAATGTTTCCAGTGGAGAAAGCATGTTTAATGATGGCAAATGTTGAAGCTGCTGTAGCTCCAGGTGCTACAAAGGAGGTGTGTGGTCCATGATTGTAACTCCATGTGCCATAAGGGTGAATTTATAAAATATAATTTGTCAGGATTTTTTTCCAGGCTGGAACACCATTTACTTCTGGCTCACATTTTAATTCGCTTGATTTTGCTGCCATCTATTGGCTGATATAGGTCTCACATTTACAGCTCCCTGTTCAAAGCTGGATTACTGCCTGAACACAAAGGACACATGTCCCGAGAGCCACTCCCACAGTTTACTGAGAGCTAATTATTTTTGATTTAGTTTATTGTAGACATATGCACTGATCACATATATTTAATTACGTAAGTCCTGCTCTAAATGTTCATCAAGAGCTCCATCTTATGTGCACATTTTCCAAGTTTGACATTTACCTACGCCCACACACCAGTGCAGTTTCCAAGAAAAATATAAATTAGTCTTCAATCCAAATGTAATTGTTTTCATCCTTTTTCTTTTACTTATCCTCATCAGGGTCATGGGCAGGCTGGGGCCTATCCCAGCTACCACAAGTGGGCTACACCCTGGGCAGAAACGTGGATTTCAGTATTCTGATTTACCAAGATTTCTGCATCTCCTGGAATGGGCTCCATCCAATTTCGGCACTTTGACTCACTCATGTTTAGGGATGAACTGATCATGTTGGTCAAAGCGTCAGGTGACTTCACAGCAAAACAAAAGTTTAAGGCTGATTAAGTTCAAGACATGAGCCAACAGAGTGAGTGGGTGCCCCATCACCATGGTGGTTAGCACTGTTGCCTCACAGCAAGGTCTTGGGTTTGAATCCACTGGCTGATGAGTTTGCATGCTCTCCCCATGTCTGGGTTGGTCTCTCATGACACTTAAGACTTCCTCCCAAAGTTCAAAAGTATGCAGGTGTAGCCTACCTCTCACCTAATGACAGCAGCAACAGTCTTCAGCACAACTACAACCCTGTATGGGATAACTGGAAGAAGACGGCTTTGACTCTTTAGTTGTCTCTACTTATGAGTTTGAAAAATGACATTTTGCTGTGATTTTGGTGTTCCACCGTTTTTCTTGTGTGTACCCGCTGTAAGGAAATCTTTTTAGCGAGATATTTTTCTGTTTCATTTTCACCTGTTTGGGTTGCAGATGGTTTGATTTGTGTAAACAATGCCCTTCTGTAGGGGGGAGCTGGAATAGCCGTAAATGTGATGTCAAGATCAAGACCTGATTCACACAGATCTGGTCCACTTCTACACTTTCAATCACATCTGTAACAGGACATCCCACTACAAGCTTTCTCTAGAAAGGTCCATCTATGCCCCATGAAGTTAGTTCATATCTTTAAAAAGAAAAAAAAAAGAAAAAGAAAGAAAAGGATGATGCAGGAGTCCAGAGTATAAAGAAACTTTAATTGTTGGATTAAGAACAACCGTCACAATTTGAGGACTTATATATTTTAAAAAAGAAATGTGCAATGGCATTTCAACCCTTGAGGTTTTTCATTTAAGACACGTTTCAGGTAAAAATAAACTAGGAGCACTGAAACCGCATAATGCTTGTGTTATACAGCTGTATTAAGCTTATAGTAAATGTATAATAAGAATTATGGATGACCACAATGACTACAGATAATTTTGGAAAACCGGCTGACCACAGGCCTTAATTGAACATATGTTTAGGCTCTATATATTAAGTATTTCGACATAAAACTTTAGGGATTCCTGCTGCTTAACATGTTTAAAAGAAATTATGTAATACTGTATTTGATGACCAATGTTACTTGCATCACTCAAATTGTCCACGGAACAACTTTTTAATTAACACTCAAATGTACTTATTTACTCAAACAGACTGGTGTGCTTAGCTGTAAGCCTGCTCTGCAGTCTTAGACTAATCCGCAGACTTTAAATAAACAAATATGTAAATTATATACTGTTTTTTTCTGAATACTAACATTTAAAATACATACCCAACCCTTCCATGTAAATTGTCAGACTGAAAATTTTGGCAACATGAAGCTTTTGTTAACATCTGGATTTATCACCTTACAATAACACAATATTTTCAGACATAACTTACGGTACCAGGTAATTTTACATAAAGCTATTACATCAGGAGAACCTGTAGATAGTGTTGATTAGTCTGTACTGGACAAGAAGTATTTATTGAAAACACAACATTCAGGCCAAGTAGCAGCTGGGTCTTCATTCAGTAGTCCCCTCTGTGGTCGGGGATGGGTTTCTAAGGACGTACTGTCCTTTGGCTGTTCTCGTTATGCCTGCAATAAAAACAAAACTACATTTGAGGTATGAGTCACTTAAATTTAGCAGTTTAAACACATAATCGCATTATAATCCTGCTATTTATGTGTTGGATAATTAAATAGCTTGCTCCTTTATGCCAGGGAATAAAGTTTTGAACTATTCCTTTAACCTCTTGGCCCATTTTCACACATTAAGTCTCATCCTAGCAGGATGGTGTCCCCAGGTGTCCTTTTTCTTATGTAGCTTTCAGCAGGACACTTCCAGTAATCAGACTGACACTGACACTCTCTCACTACTTAAAGTACTCGGTTTGGTTCAGGTGAGAGAGCTGCCCGGGTAGAGCGAGCAGGAGGCAGCACAGTCAGAGCTGTGAAGTCTGGTATGAAAGGACTCACCTCACGTTCTAATCTGGCAGGTCATCAGCTCTCAGGGCAGATCTGGAAATACCCAAGCCTGCAGGAATCCTGTCCGGATACCTGACAGCGAGCTTGTTGTGATTCAGCTCAAAGCCCTGACGAGTGAACACAATACTAATTTAATGGGTGGAGGAGTAACCTGGGCATGTGACAAAGTATTCACCAAAATCACAGAGAGACGCGTGACCGGGTGATAAGAGTTACACATCAACAACGCATTCACAGCATGATCTAGACAGTTTCAGAAGACTCAAACAAAAACTAGACAGACACAAGTGTAGAAAAAACTGACCTAAGGAGATTAGGAAAGGGGGCACACATAAAGATGAACCCCTAAAATGCAAAATTCAGGGCTTGAAGCAGGGCAGATTTCTGACCCTGGAGATTGATGCACTTCTTTGCCTGCAGTCTGAATTTTTATTCACCAATGTGGGCCTCTTTTTTTATTCATATTTAGTTGAATAGATAAATGACAAATTAAAACTCCTTTCATAAATTCAAGGGTTTTTGTAGCTTCGGTGTCTCAGGGAGTTAAAATTTAATGATACATTAAAGAATCTAAAGTGGCCCCGCTTCCTGGATTTCGGCCAGACAGCCATCCTGCAAATTACAACAGCGACTGCCTCTCGGCAACTTCACAAACAGTACTACGGAATTACGACACAGTACCACAATAAAGGATGCACTTACATGAAAACGTCGGATTGCTTCATCACAGTGTTCTTGTTTTGTATAGTTAACAAAGGCACATCGTTTGGCAGTCAAAACCTTGACGCTATAGACGACCCCGACCCTGCAGGACAGGAGTGTGTAAAAAAACAAAACAAAGTTACCATAAAAAGTGTCTCACTACACTACAGCAATGCAGAGCTATTTACTTTTATTACATAACAAACCCTAGAACTCCACTACAGGCTCTTACTTGTTAAACAGGTTTGCAAGCATGGAGTCGGTTACTGGGAAATTCAGGTTTCCCACCCAAACTGGAAACAGCTCCCTGTTGAAAGAAGACACCATTTAAAAAAACAATATACGACCTATGCACAAAGTCTGTTTTGGGATAGCTACACAATAATTTATAATATGCACAGTAAACAGTTTAAAAAAAAAAAAAAGAGAAAAGCCTAATGACTTTCTGCTCTAATGATTTCCTGGGCTACACCGTCTAATTAAAGGTGAAAGAATACCAATAAAGTACCTTGTCTCTTGACTAATTAAATTTTGCAATTATAAAAACAGATCGAGAATCAGTTTTTGTTTTTTTATTAGCCTTCCTGTCTCGCCACATATACCCACGCTGCTTCTGCTTCATGTAATCAATCCACCTGTTTACACTAGCTGTGGATGAAATGGTGGTTATGAAGTTTGTGAGGCTGTGCCATTTGAGGTCATTATTATCCAAGTGGAAACCAGTAAATCAGCAATAGTAACACAAAGGGCCATTTTTGAGCTAAAATATCAAACTCTGCTTTTGTTTTTTTAGGCACAGATTCAATCCAACTAGGGCTGCCACAAACGATTATTTTGATAGTCGACTAGTCACCGATTATTTTTGCGATTAGTCGACTAATCAGATCGTGCATCCATTGGACATAAAACACAGCTTATTGCACCAGCAGCATCTGCTCTTATATAACTGTCATTAGCTTACAGCTTTAAGTGTTTAAGGTTTGTGCTAACTAAAAATAAAAACAAGATGACAGTTCATTAAAGTTTAATGAAATTTGCAGATTATTTCGGTGAAGTATAAACTCCTTGCTATCTAAAATATAACAGGACACCGGAGTATATTCTCGAGCATCTCACACTTCTGATAATCAGTTGTCTGCTTAGATTTAGATTAGATTTAAGTATTTATTGTCATTGTCAGAGAACAATGAAATTGCGTTTGGAGCTTCCATACAACCCATAAATACAATAATGAAGAAAATAATAAATACCCCTTAAAACCCAAGTGTAAAAATTTAACCCAGTGTGACTCCAGTGCAATAAGACAATCCTTAGCAACAACATAAGAACATGACAAGAAATGTTCATAAGAAATTCAGACAAAGACCTGAGAAACGTGACAAAGTACAACAACAATGCATCCCATTCAATATTATTGTACTGTGAGATATGATGTTAGATACGATAGTTATCTATTTAAGAAAGAGGGGGGGGGGGGCAGGAGGGGGGAAAGAGAATAAAGATATGATGCACCAATGCAGACCAGTTCATTGCTATTAAGAAGTTGGATATGGTTATTGTCCATGAGAGGGGGGCAGAGAGTTCAGGAGCCTCGTTTATTAACGTTTAGTAACGTTTATTCAGCTGTGTAAAAACTATAACTTTAATCTCAGCCAAACCGATTTACTCAGGAACAAATAAAATACTAAAAAAAAAGCCAAACAATATAATTTTTAAGTTATCTAAGTCACTTATATATGTTTAACCTCAGTAGCGAAAGACTGCGGTGGGTTTGAAAACGATTTGCCGCGAGTCCGGTGTTCTCATGGCTCTAGTGAGCCTTGCCCCCGGCTAGCTATTAAGCTGCTGGGTAACAGACGTCTCCGAAAACGTCAGAGCGCTTTTGAAAATATGTGGTGTCTTGATAAACTGAGCAGATATTTGAAGTTTCCACAGCTACATTCTCGCCTGAAAATATGTTGAACGTTTATTTTGTGACCCAGAAAGAATAATAACAGTAACATTAAAACTAACTAGCTGCCGCCATTGTTGGAAACTGAGCTGGGCTGCGCTATGAATTCTGGGACACAGCTACTTCTTCTTCAGGGTTTAACGGCAGCTGGCATCCTTGTACATGCAGTGCTGCCATCTTCTGTTTCAGTCCATTATTACACTCTTAAATCCTACTACTTATTTCTGCGTCTTTTGGGATCTTACAAAGCTTCAAACGACGTGTCGACTATTAAATTAGTCATCGACGATTTTGATAGTCGACGTAATCGTGAATAGTCGACTAATCATGGCAGCCCTAAATCCAAGCTGAGTGAGTGACGTGCTTACGGTATTCTCTCCAGGCGGGAAGAAATAAAAGCATGGATCACTGTTTCAAGGTGCTGCCTTGAAAGAAAAGATTTTACTCTTGCCAGTCGCCTTAAATGATAAAAACTGGACTTCACCACTGCTCTGATTTGGTTGTCCAATTTAAAATCACCATCCAACTTAAAACCACGAACAACAGGTTTAAAATAAACTTCCAGGGGTCCCAAATCTACAGAAGAGGACTCGCAGGGACCACTGGGTCCAAACACCAACAACTCTGTTTTCTTTTCATTAAAATTTAAAAAGTTTAGAGCCAACCAAGCTTTAATGTCATCTAGGCATGTTGTGAGAGGTTTTATGGAGATGCCACCCTTCTGCTTCAGGGGCAAATAAATTTGGATGCCATTATCATCTAGAAAATCTTTCAGTTGACTAAAAACAATTTTCTCTAAAACCTTGGAAAGTAAAGGGAGCTTGGAAGTAGGCCTATAGTTCGCTAAAACTGTGTGATCAAGGCCAGGTTTCTTAAGCAGTGGCTGCACTAGTGCATGTTTGAAACTTGCAGGAACCACACCAGAAGACAGACTGCTGTACCTTCTCTCTGTATTTAGACTCATTGTTGTTGGTGATGAGACCCACCACTATTATGTCATCTGAAAACTTGATCATGTGATTTGAGCTGTACTGTGCAGTACAGTCATGTGTTAGCAAGGTGAACAGCAGTGGACTAAGCACACAGCCCTGTGGTGATCCTGTACTCAGTCTGAGGACTTTGGAAGTGTTATTTCCTATGGAGACAGACTGGGACCTGTCAGTTAGGAAGTCCAAGATCCAGTTGCAGAGAGTGACGTTTATTCCCAGTAGGTCCAACTTCTTTACCAGCCTCTGGGGAATGACAGTGTTGAATGCTGAGCTGAAGTCATTAAACAGCTATCTGACATAAGTGTCCTTTTTGTTGAGATGGGAGAGAGAAAGGTGAACAGCAGACGAGATGGCATGATTTCTGGAGCGGTTTGGGCAGTAGGCAAACTGTAGCAGCTCCAGATTTGGTGGAAGGTGACTTTTCATGTGCCTCAATACCAGCCTCTCAAAGCACTTTGTGATGATGGGTGTAAGTGTCACCAGCCGGTAGTCATTGAAGCAGGAAACAGTGGCACTTCTTTGGCACTCGGGTGATTTTTGTAGTTTTGATGCATAGATCAGTGGTGTATTTAAGATTGTCCAATCTGGGGGAGGGGTGAAGCCTTGTATGCTGAATGTTTGAGTAAACAAGGTCTAACATGCTGTCCCCTCTTGTCGCAAAGTCAATGTTCTAATGAAATTTGGGCAGAACTGATTTTTATCAGGTATCTCTCCCTCCTTTTTTGTGACATTGGCAGGACTTTTATTTTGTTGTAATTATAAAAGACCAAATTGGTTGTGAGAGTTAATCATTCAAGATCAGCTCAGCAGACAAAACACAGTTTAAGTGTCATGGTGAGCTGTGCTGGAGGCTAGAGTAGGGCCCAAATACAGGACTCTGAGACAATATTAACTTAAAGAGGCAGCTTTTTTTGATATAGTAATTACATAAAGCAAAGTACAAGACAAAACACTAAAAGAAGCAAACAAAAGATAAACTTGAACTCAGATCTTGGCAACTGAAGCACTCATAACCAGATATAACTGAGAGAACATGAAAGACACTCTATGGCACAGCTACTATGGAGAACATGAAAAAGAACAGAGGGCACACATGAAGGATAACGAGGAGATGGGTAACAGGTGTGAACACAGCTGGGACTAATCAGTCATGGCCAGACACAGAGGAAGGAAAACTGGTTACACTTTTTGTTTTCTTTTATTTTTCAATACTAAACTGTCACAATACACATAGGTACATATAGAAATAATCTTTTTCTTTTTTATAGCATATAAAAAAAAAAAAACATAAATGGGATGAGTCCCTGAATACCCCCACTCCCTCCCAATAATGTAAAAATGAATATGTTACAGAGGAAATGAATTAACCCATACAAAATATACAAAAAAAAAGCAAGAACAAGAAATCAACAATAAGATAGTAGTGCGTATCCTTATAGTTTAATATTAACATTAATAAATATTGATATAAGTCTTAACAAATATTAACAGTAGTAACAATATTAATATTACTGAATCCCTGCTCAGCGGTTGAAACAAATTAATAATGCTGGAATATCTTTAAATAAAGCATTCTTATAAGGTAGAACAGCCACTGCCGGGTGTTAGAAGAATTTAAGTTGTACTATGATTTATTCACTTATGCATTAAGGTTTTATTACTTAGCATGCTTCAGAATGTTCATATATTTCACAGGGACATTAGAAGTAACTCTTAAAGTTTAAACTGCAGATGTCTATTATTAAAAGATACCTCCGTTATGAAGCTTTCGAATGTATTACAATGTTCATATATTTGTGTATCACATGCCATTACATCCTGTCACGTACACACACACACACACACAGAACACACACACATGCTGATAAATATGCTTGAAAAACAGGAAATGCAACTGTCCCTTTGTATAAATAAATCTGACTGCAAGGCCTCGGGTGTGGATCTCCCTTGAGCTTCCACCCGTGCACGTCTTCATTGTTGAACCTTGAACAACAGTCTGAGTGTCTTTATTCAACCTGTAGAATGTCTTGTTTAATTTAATTAAACCATTGACATTAAAATGGTCCTTCGAGCCGGATTGGACATTATTGGACGTTAATTACCAATAATTAAGACTAATTTTGCTCCAACAGAGTGACCTCGTCGTTTCCTGATATCGTGGAGAGCCCGCGCTGAAGTCTGTCGACAGCCTCCTTTCTACGAAGGAGTAAAGACCAACTACGTGAATTCGGGGTTGGCCAGCGTTCCTTAGCAAAGTGGTCCACGGTCCTGGGGAACGAGGGGGAATCTCTGACCGGCACTTAAAACGTTGAACCAGGTGAATATTAACACTCAAAATACATCGCGATAATATCGTTTCATTATCTGACACTGTCCTGAGGTGTAAAGGCTCGTCTACAGAGACTGGTAGCCTAGTGGAACTCGCTTCTTTTAAATGGAACTGGCAGTCTCCAGGAGACTCGTTTCGAGAAGCTGGCAGTTTAAATAAATTAGTCTGGGACTAAAATAGAGGATGTGTCAGTAAATACGAAATAATACGCCGCGTTTGTGAAGTTTTCTGTGTGAATATCAAGGAAGTGAATGTATTTTGAAAAGGGACATTAGGACCCTACATCACTCCTACTGTAATCCTGTGATAACTGATACACTGGTGATAAAGGGAGAAGGTTGCGCTTCATCGCATAAAATTAAGGCCGCCCTTGACAATAGGACAAGGGTAGAAGGCTGCCTTAATAACCACCCCTGATTCTCATACCAGAGAAAGTTACACAGTTCTGTCTTTCTATTAATAAAATCTAAAGTGTAAAGAAAAAACAAAATAAAGGAAAAATGGGGAATAAACAAACAAAACCAGAATTAACTGCAGATGAACAATGGTTAGAGAAAAAATGTCCAGGCGCCGGACAGATAAGTGCTAATCGTTGGAGAAATCTTAAAAAACTAAAAGACTCAACTTGGGAAGGAAAATGTAATCCAACAGCAATAGCTAATTTAGATAAAAAATTACAAAAGGAAGTAGAACAATCTAAAGGAAATGATAAAACGAAACGTATGGATGAATACTTGAAAAGTTTCTTACCATGGCAGGAAGAGAGTAAAAGACGTGAGGTAAATAAAAATAAAAAGCAGCAGCACAAGAAAGAAAAAGAAACTCCTGGAAAACGTGGAGCGTGTGCTCAACCACCACCATATCAGGCACCTCCACGACCTTCTGCCCCACCCTCAGGTCCTTATGGCCCGGCAGTAAAAGCTCTATTAAAGGCCTATCCCGATCCCCCTAGTCACCGAAACCGAGAAGATTTAGGGAAAGATCCATCAGGTAGGGATATGGGAGGTATCGTAGACCCACCAGGTCCCCACGGCATTTACCCACTGGTGGCAGTAGCAAACCCTAGGTACGGCCAACCAACAGGCCGAGAGGAAAACGCCCCATTAGATGAGAACCCCCTAATTCATGTCTTCAGAGCATGGTCCCAAACCGACAGACAGAATGTATTGAAGGACGTGCCACCATTAAATGAAGGTTTTCAACCATGGAGGGACGCAGTCGAGTTAATTAGAACACACTGGTACCTAAATGGTCATGAAATGCTCCAAGTACTCCAAGATTTATTAGGTTTAAAAATGGGGACAGTGAGAGACAATTTTACTGGCTCAGGCGCAGACGGCACATGCTTGCCACCCACCTCTACAGAATTAACAGATGGCCTGACAGCACTATATGACAGAATAAGAGTTCGCCTAGCCCCTAGGGCAGATTACGGCAAAATAGGCCAAATAAAACAAAAAGAGGCCGAAACTGCTTCTGACTTCCTTGACCGCCTACGCCCTGTTTTCAGACAACACTCAGGCCTAGACTATCAGGAAGAACCACAGTCAGCTTTCCAACAACAGTTAAAGAATGCCTTCTTAAATGGCCTCCTCCCCAAAGTAAGAGCTCACGTTGAAAAACATTGGGTTGCACAAGCCACAGGCAGCCTACAAGAAGCGTTGCAACAAGCCGAACACGCATTCAGAGTACAAACACAGAAAGAAAAAGGCAGCAATGCAGGTATATTTACAGTAGACCAGGAAACCGGACTGATTGCCTTTTCGGGTGCTTTCAGACCGTCAGGACGAGGAAGAAGAAGGCATAAAGCAGGTGATCAGAGAAATAGCAGAGATACCAGAGGAAGAGATTTGAGATGTTACAATTGCGGAAAAGAGGGACATTTTGCCAGGGACTGCAGGCAGGGACCTAGGCAGGATGACGACAGAGACGAGAGAAGAGACAACAGAAGAGATAGAGACAGCAGAAGAGACAGGGACAGAGACAGAGACGAAAGAAGGGACAGAGACGAGAGAGATGATATGTGACTAGATGATAGGAAAAACACAACAGACGAATCAGAAAACGCAGACATACACATTTTCAACATCCAACAACTTCTACTAGGATCAGAACACAAGCCAGAAATTGAGGTAGAAGTAAATGGCCAACTAATGACTATGCTGTGTGACACGGGAGCATGCATGACTGTCCTACGTGACAAACCTCCAAATGTCTCGTTTTCAAAAGACGCTCGCATAGTAATGTCAGCAACAGGCCACACAGTAGCAAAGTCACTGACAGACAAAATTATATTTCTACATGTAAACAGTGGCAGGTCATGCAAAATTCAGTGCATCATTGACCCAACCTGCCCAGTGAACCTATTAGGAAGAGATGCATTAACCAAGCTAAAAATAGGTGTTGTACCAGAGCCCGACGGTATGCGTGCGGAGTTAATGCTGGCAGAAATAGAAACATTAGTGTACGAAGGCGACGGGGAGCCACACTATTACTGGACTCTAGACCTCCCCAAAAATGACACACTGCTAAGCATAGCATCCCGCCACCTACCCGAAACATCAGAAAAAATGAAGAGTGACATGTTACATAACACTCTGAGATACAGAACCACTCCAGGCCCAGATCTAGATTATGACACCCAAATTCACAGACTGGGCCCCCAAAGTCTCACTTTACAACACCTTTATGTAACCAAGAGTGGAAATGCAGTCTGCTCAGTGATTCAACCGCCCAGAGTCAGAGATTTAAACAGAATGCCTATCCCACATGTCTTGATAGCAAAAAACCCTGAAACACAGTGGAAAGATTTAGGCATAGTTCTAGTAAGAATGCAATGTGACTACTATGAAAAGACTGAGGAAACGCATGAAGGCTGGTTGCAGGGACGTAGAACAGGCTGTCTTAGATATACACTCGGGTGGACTCTGACCACTCAGCCAAACACACACCTGACAGACCAGCTGCACACATGCTTTCTAGTTGAGGATCAGGAATGACACACAATGTCAGCTGAAATGTGACCAGACATAGCAAACCTACCAGAATCCTTATGGTCAGCAGGTTCCACCGAGATAGCTTGGGGAAAAGCCGTGTGGGTTATGCAGTAACCACAACTGATACTGTAATAGAGGCAGAGCCCCTCACCTCCTCTCACTCAGCCCAGAGTGCTGAGCTAACTGCTGTTATTAGAGCTTGTGAGCTACACGAAAACGAAGCAATAAACATCCACACTGACAGCCAATACGTTTTCGCTGCAGTTCATCATTTCGCTAAGATATGGCAAAACAGAGGAATGGTAACGTCCACAGGGACACCAGTGCAACATGGTTCGCTTTTAAAAAGACTACTAGAAGTCATAATACTGCCTACGAAACTAGCTCTATGTAAATGTGCAGCACACCAGAGGGACGACTCTGAAATCACTAGAGGTAATAACTTCGCCGACAATGCGGCTAAAATGGCAGCACACAGAACGGCTGATGCCCTTGCCATAAATGTATGCTCTCTCATACCTCTAGATTTGTTGAAAGACGAACAAAAGGCAGCATCCCAAAATGAAAAAACAGCATGGTTAAAAGCAGGCGCGGTATTAACTGATGACATCATGACATGCAATGGCAAACCTGTGCTACCCAAATCCCTGCACAAAACCGCGGCTCTAGTGACCCACGGGGCAACCCATGTGTCAACGGGGGGGATGGTGGATATACTCTCTAAACAGTTCTACACAAAGAATTTTGAGAACTCAGCAAAAGAGTTTGTAAGAACATGCATGATATGTCAAAGGCATAACGCCCAAGGGAATCTAAGGCCCAAGAGAGGTCGTTTTCCAATGCCGCCACACCCATTCCACACAATACATATGGATTTCATAGAGTTAAATGAGAGCCAAGGCTCAAAATATGCTCTAGTGATCATAGATGTATTCTCAAAGTGGCCAGAGGTCTATCCAGTAAAGAAAGCAGATGCAATATCTGTAGCAAAGTGTCTCTGTAATCACTTCATTCCAGCCTACGGGATTCCATCCCTAATCAGATCTGATAATGGCACACATTTTGTAAATGAAGTAATAAGTAAAGTATCAGAAGCCTTAGGATTCAGCATCAAACATCATTGCTCTTACCATCCACAAAGTGCAGGATTAGTCGAGAGAACTAACGGCACTATGAAGCAGAGACTCAAAAAGTGTATGGCGGAAACAGGAAGACCATGGCCCGAATGTCTAGGCCTAGTGAAAATGTGGATGAGACTGACACAATGCTCACAAGGTCTTACTCCCTTTGAAATAGTGCATGGCAGACCTTTTCCACTACCTATAACTAGCGAACCCATAGACAAGTCAATCAGAGAAACCACACTAGCAGAATGGATGACTGAACTGTTAAAAAACAAAGACATAGTACTGAACAACCAACTGCCGGATGATTCTTCTCCAGTTTCTTCCAGATTGAAGCCAGGTGATTGGATCCTGATCAAGGTCCTCCAGCGGAAAAGCTGGAGCACACCAAGGTGGGAAGGCCCCTATCAGGTTCTTCTGACGACCCCTACAGCCTGCAAAATAGCTGAAAGGCCGTCGTGGATACACCAGAGTCACACTAAGAAGGTTGAGCCCAACACATAGACTCCAGCTCTCTCCAAACCTCTTTGTGTACCGCCTGGTGGGGAGTAGGGTCACAGGTGGCAACACAGGTGATTTCGCTCCTCTGGCCAGGGGTCGCCACACGGGAGGCCTAAAGAGACTGCAGTCGGGAAGATCGCTCCCTTGACTCAAACCTAGCCTACCTGCCCGGTGTGGGGACCAATCGTGATGCCTGACATGGAGATGGAGATGGAGGAATTAGAGGAGCTGGAGGAGGAGCAGACGAGCAGCCCAGAAGAAGAAGCCCCCAGAAGCCCACAATGGAGAGATCGCTTAAACCCCCAGAACTGGTCAGAAAACTGCTACTTGACCATATGCATAACCCTGTGTTTTCTATTCATCATCTCAGTGTTTACAGCACTCGCCGCCATCTGCATGGACATAGCCTGCAGGGACAACCCCTGCAATCCCTACTGTCCAAGAGGATATGGTGTTGACCCCAATGGCACCAACCCCTGCGTCTGTACTTAGTCAATGACGTGGCGATTGAAAATGTTTCACAAGTGATTGTCTACTGAACTCAATAAAGTTACAGATGAAATATTTGAACAACAGGAGGGAATGTTAGAAGAATTTAAGTTGTACTATGATTTATTCACTTATGCATTAAGGTTTTATTACTTAGCATGCTTCAAAATGTTCATATATTTCACAGGGACATTAGAAGTAACTCTTAAAGTTTAAACTGCAGATGTCTATTATTAAAAGATACCTCCGTTATGAAGCTTTCGAATGTATTACAATGTTCATATATTTGTGTATCACATGCCATTACATCCTGTCACGTACACACACACACAGAACACACACACATGCTGATAAATATGCTTGAAAAACAGGAAATGCAACTGTCCCTTTGTATAAATAAATCTGACTGCAAGGCCTCGGGTGTGGATCTCCCTTGAGCTTCCACCCGTGCACGTCTTCATTGTTGAACCTTGAACAACAGTCTGAGTGTCTTTATTCAACCTGTAGAATGTCTTGTTTAATTTAATTAAACCATTGACACCGGGAATAGCAGAACAATTTGTACACTGTCATATGGTGGACTACAGAGAGAGTTCTACTTTTCTAAGTATTTAAGTAATGGTTTCCAGTGAGTAAAAAAAAAAAAAAAATCTATTGGATGAGCCTCTGATGGAGAATTTTATCTTCTCCAATTTCAAGAGTCCTAAGATATCCTGTAACCACACTTTAATTAATGGTGGCTGAGATGATTTCCACAACAACAAAATTCTTTTTCTAGCGATGAGAGAAGCAAAGGCAATAAGGTTATTTTGAATAGCTGTAGTGTGAAGGTTATTTGGTGGTTTGCCAAATATAGCGATATGTGGAGTCGGAATCAATTTTATACCCAATATATCTGAAATTATTTTGAAGAATTGATGCCAAAATTCAGACAACCTAGGGCACGCCCAGGACATATGAGTAAGATTGCAAGGTATCTGTGAGCATCTGTAACATTTATCATCAAATTTATCTGGGTAAAATTTTGACAGTTTTTCTTTACTGTAGTGTAATCTGTGGAAAATTTTAAATTGTATTAATGAAAGTCTGGCACAACTACAAGACAAATTAATGGCCCCTACCGCTCCATCCCACAACAACTCAGAAAAACTCATATGGAGTTCTGACTCCCATTTCATCTTGGTACTGTTTAAAAGAGATTCACTAGGTGGAGAAGCTAGCTTTTACCCTTTAACAAAGTTTTGGCTCTGAGAACCAAGTCTATTCCACTGGAAGTTGGGATTTGTAGAAATAAGGTTGAACATTTCTTTGCAAAATTTCGCACCTGGAAGTACCGAATAAAATCGGATATAATGAAATTAAAGCGAGTAACTAGTTCGTTAAAACTTGCAAAAACCTCATTTACGTATAGATCATCAGTACCAAGTCCTTTATGTTCTAAAACAGAGAATCTTAAGTCAATCTTTGCTGGAACAAATAAGTGATTGTTGCAGATCGGGGTTGCAAGAGGGAGGGTGAGCCAACCAAAGTGTCATCTTATTTGTGACCAAATTTTTAATGTTTCAGTAACAACTGGGTTGGAAGAGCGGTTTAATAGGGATGATTGTGAGGTATCACATGCTAAAGCAAGTAATGACGAGGAACAGGAGGCTGCTTCACTCTGGCACCAATTAGTATAGGGAGATGCACACCGCAATAATGTATTATACATGTTAGATGCCCAATAATACCCAATTAAATTAGGCAATCCTAATCCTCCTGTCATGATTCGGCTGTGTGGCAGGCAGGAAGTGGACCTAGTGATGGCCCGCTTGAAGCTGACGCTCCGGAGCGTGTGTCGAAAAAAACAACACACTGGTTCAGAAGCACTGTGTCGAGGCTTGCTTCGTTTGGCAAAAGTCACGTGACCAGTGACGTCCGAAGCTTCATTACGCACGTAACTGCTTCGGTACCTGATTCAAACGGATATAAGGAAGTGAATCATCCACGGGATTCGTGGAGTGTGTTGATGGTGACAGATAGCGACGAGGTGATCATTCCACTGACAGATATGGAGCCAGCGAGGAAGAGAGGACGTTCTGGCGTGTGGGAATATTTTGAGTTGATTTTGCTCAATTCATTTTATTTGCCGAAGTGAAAAACTTGAAATGTCCAAAATCATGTTTTCATAATGTAAATATCATTACAGCATATGACTTTAGGAACACTTCCATGTGAATTAAAGCTGATGAAGACTACAAAAATGTATTTGACACTATACGTACGTTACATTGCTACACAGTTTAGAAAATCATTTTGTTTATTGTTTTTAGGTGATAGTCTGCAGGCCCCAGGAATACCTGCATATCTACCAACTTGCAGTGTAGTTCCTGCACTCCACAGCCTCTTCTGTTCCATGCAAGTGGATTTTCTCCAGGGCAGGAGAAAGTATTTCTAAGAAAAGAAACAGACTCAGCCAGCGCACAGTAACACTAATCCTCTTTTTAAATGTAAATAACAAAAGGGCTACCTTACATAGATCATGTTTTTACTTTGCAAGTTCCTGATTAGGGGTGGGTTTTGATTATCGCTTTTCTGATTACAATCCATACTAAATTGAATAAAGTGATATTGATTCATTAAAATCCCGTGTCGATTTGTAAATTAACGTTATTATGCCTGAAACGCCAGCATCTCAGGTTAAACCTCACAACATGTCGTCAAACACCATGCAGCTAAAACAGTAACTGGGAGCAGGTTTACGGACTCTGCATACAAACGTGAACACAGAGCGCGGACCCGACGCGTCAGAGTCAGATTTTGGTGCGTCGTCGGGTCCGCGCTGTGTTTGCCTCTTTATTTTTCGCTGGCTTCTGCAGCTGCAGGTTTCATAACTCTCTGTTTACATCTCTAATTAAGTCTCACATGTGTCAGCTTTCTTTTAATAGATACGAAATTATGGATATATACTGTTAAATGATCAGAATTGTAATATGTCTGACTGAGGCAAAACTTTCCAGATTCCAATCAAATTGAATCGGATCCTGTATCGAATCAAAATGATTCTACAAATCAGTGACGATGCAGCCGTACTCAGCTTCCTAAGCATTTTCCCTTTCCAGTTCACAATCAATCCCACCCCTAGGTCAAAAATATGTATAGGACAATTGGCCTCATCTAATATTTTGTATGAACCTGTCCAGCTGTCCAGTGATTAAACGACAAGTAGATGGAGGCAGGACTTCACAGCAGGGGCATACTCCATAATGTGCTGTGCGTTATCATGTGTATATTATATATATTGCTCACTTATTGTATTTACCAACATCAAGGAGTTATGAGCAAAGAAAGGCCACACCATAGTGCATGTTTAAATAGGGAAAGTTTATTGATCAAAATGTATTACGCAAATACGCATTACATTTTTTTCAGCCCCCCAATCGAGAAAACAAAACCAATTACATGTTCAAAGCAACGGAACGGTGGCCCAATATCAGAGAGAACTCCACTCTTGAGTGAGCAGTGATAATTGAGCAGTCCGTTTTATTTTGCAGATTCAAGCTGCTCTTCAAATTTTTCACCACCAGATGTCACCGGAGAGGACTGTGTTGAAAAGCTTCGAGTAATGAACCGTTTTTCAATACAAGCTTCAGTGCTTCGGAAAGCTTCATTTGGCCATCACTAAGTGGACCCAAACGCAAGCTCACAGAGGCAGGAATGAACTCAAAATTCACAGCTTTATTGCTGGAGGGAAATGGCGAAACAAACTGATAAGAAACTACACTGGGAAGCAATAAACTAGCACACAGAGAAGCACACGGCCATGAATGAGAGAGAATGCGACACTGAACAAAGGGAGACGCGGACATAAATACACAGAGATTTAACGAGGGAGGTGGGAGCACACGGGGAACACAGCTGACACAGATAACGAGACAGGGCAGGAGCAACACAACATGACAGCTGATCTATCCCCATAAAGAAGCGAGCGACTAGCCCTTGGACGTTTACCGGACCAAATAAATGATGAAATAGTGTCATTTAGTTCTGAAATAATTAGGCAGACAAATGGGCAAATTTTGAAATACATATAGATATCTAGGTAATGCATTCATTTTAATCATTTGAATCCCATTTTTAAAGCTACTGAGAGTGGTTCGATCACTAATGCAAAACTGGTTACACTTAACACAGGACATATGACTATCAAATTAACCCTTTAAGACCTACCATAGAACCAAGTCCACCAGAGCTTATATTATATTTTTACATGCTGTGGAGCCATTTTTTGGAGCATTTCAAGTTGCTATACATCAATACAACCATTATAGCCTAAATTTTAATAATATGTCTGCATTAGGTGCATAGTAATTACATAAATTGCAAAAAAGTGCAATAAACTACAAAAAAATTGAAAATTGTTTTTGATTTTTTAACATATATTTCTAGTTAGAGAAATTTAAGAGGCTTATCCCTCAAAACTGTAAATACAAAAAAGTTGCACAAACTAGTTTCCCACCAAAGGAACTTTATTTTGAGTGTCTTCAGTTTTATTTTTGAGATACACCAATTTTCATATACTACAGGAAAAACGAAAAAAGATATTATAGTGCAAATTTGCAAAATAACAGCATATGCATCAAAATAAAATATTTCCAGCAGTGCAATATGAGTCCTCAGCATCTCAGAAACGACACAGAAAGTCATGAAGTCAAACATAACTTTTAAAATCACCAGTATAGGCTCATGAGACCACGATGGTAAAAAACTACATTTCCGCAAAATGACGTCACTTCCAGTTTCGGGCAGGTCGTGCGGTCATGTGATAGTTCGCGCTGATGGACGTAGGAAGTGTTACAAACGGCTGATCGGGTAAATTTGATTCCAGATTTCAGTTGATTAATGTGGATTGTATTGAGTGTTGTTATCCGTTTGTGTGTGGCTGTATGTGTTTACCACGTTGTGGAGGGAAGTCCTTTATACCCTGCCAAGTAATCTGCAGGTTCTGTCTGCAGGTATATAAATTAATCACAGATTGTTCATAAAATCCTTTGAAGCTGATGCGATCAATAAAAGATGGCTGAGGGGAAACTCCCATCTGTTTCTCAAAGTCTGCATACCAGAGTTCTTCACGATCCAGTCCAAACATGACCTCTCCGTTAAAGTCTGAACATCCAATGACATGAATGTCCGTGTGTAGAGCTGAAACACATTAATGGAATTAAATGCTGACAAGCTGATCAATAATCTGATCAATAAGCTGCAAACTGTCTGTCAATTTAAAAAGAGAAACTCACCATCAGCAGAGACACAGACCACACAGGAGAGGAAGAGGAGCAGGTCCTTCATCTTCATCAGCAGCTCTCACTGATGCATAGAGTTAAACTGTGACTGTCTGAAGTCTCTGAGTGAACTGACAGAAAGTGCAGCAGCAGGTGAGCTCTAACACACACACAGCCAATCACAGAGCTCACAGCTCGTGATGTGATACAGCCTCTTAGAAATAAACATTCCTGTTCTCTGTAAGTCATTGTGTAATTAAAAAAACGAAATCAAAGTGACTTTATTTCTGTCATGTAGACCATGCTTTGCAAATTTTGAACTAAAACTTTTAAAATATATTTCTGTAAAACTTTCCAAGATTATTTGTAAAAGACGAGTGATTCATGAGGTAACATGCATTCATGTGCAGCTAATATGCAGACAATAACTTTACTTAGATAACAGATCAGTGTATACAATTTGAGATGTAGTTTAAGATTAAAGAACTGAATTAAAAGTGTTTCACTCTCTTCAATTATAATAAATGTTGATGTGTCTACTCTGTCCCTACCCCTTAGAACTTTATGGACTCCCATTTTCCTCTGAGATTAGACAGGTTTCTCCTTATAGTTATTAAAATAAAATGTATTTACTTTATTAAGTGGAACAACAAACATGCTTAGATCAAAGACTGTACATAAAAGATTGATGTAGTCACTGTGGCATTACTGGTTAATTTCTGGAATTAACATAAACAGATGTTAGCAGAATTAGAGATCAAAAAAAGATGGAACTTGCATCGCTTTTTTGGAAAGGTTGGATGAGAAAGCCCCCTCTCTTTAATAACAAGTAGCATCTGAAAAATGATATGGTGTAATAGAGTTCTGTGAAACAGTATTTGCCCCTTACTCATTTCTTAGTTTTTGCATATTAGTCATATTTAGATGTTTCATATCATTAAAAACTATACACACACTTTAAAGAAATAACTGTAGTAAGAAAAAAGGCAAGGCAAGGCAAGGCAAATTTATTTGTATAGCACAATTCAACAACAAGGTGATTCCAAGTGCTTTACAGAGACATTAGAAACAAAAACAAATAAAAAGCATGATTTAAAATTGATTAAAACAAGCAAACAAACAAACTAACGAATTAACAAACAAAACGGTATATAAAATCAAAACAGATAAAATCAGAACAGTAGATAAAATCAGTAGTTAATGTAAGTTTTGAAATTTAAGCTTAAAAGTGTGGATTTGGTGTTTTATTCAAATGCAGCTGAGAACAGGTGAGTCTTCAACCTGGATTTAAATAAACTGAGTGTTTCAGCTGATCTGAGGCTTTCTGGGAGTTTGTTCCAGATATAAGGAGCATAAAAGCTGAATGCAGCTTCTCCGTGTCTGGTTCTGACTCTGGGAACTGATAAAAGACTGGATCCAGATGACCTGAGGGATCTGGAAGGTTCATACTGGGTCAGGAGGTCACTGATGTACTTTGGTCCTGAACCATTCAGAGCTTTATAGACCAGCATCAGAACTTTAAAGTCTATCCTCTGACGGACAGGCAGCCAGTGTAAAGACCTCAGAGCTGGACTGATGTGGTCCACTTTTTTGGTCTTAGTGAGGACTCGAGCAGCAGAGTTCTGAATGAGCTGTAGTTGTCTGACTGATTTTTTTTAGGTAGACCTGTAAAGATGCAGTTACAGTAATCAAGCCTACTAAAGATGAATGCATGAACTAGTTTTTCCAGGTCCTGTTGAGACATCAGATCTTTTATCCTTGAAATATTCTTGAGGTGATAGTAAGCTGACTTTGTTATTGTCTTAATGTGTTTTTCTAAGTTTAAGTCTGCATCCATCACTACACCCAAATTTCTCGCCTGGTTGGTGGTTTTTAGGTGTATAGATTGAAGTTCTCTGGTGACCTGTAATCGTTTTTCTTTGGCGCCAAAGACTATTACCTCAGTTTTGTTTTTGTTTAGCTGGAGAAAATTGTGGCACAACCAGTCATTAATTTCCTCAATGCATTTACCAAGAGCCTGTACAGGGCCTTGGTCTCCTGGTGACATTGTGATATATATTTGTGTGTCATCTGCATAGCTATGATAGTTTATTTTGTTGTTCTTTATAATCTGTGCCAGTGGGAGCATGTAAATGTTAAACAGAAGGGGTCCCAAGATGGAACCTTGGGGAACTCCACATGTGATACTTGTCTGCTCAGATGTGAAGTTACCTATTGATACAAAGTATTTCCTGTTTTCTAAGTATGTTTTGAACCAGTTTAGTACAGTTCCTGAAAGTCCTGTCCAGTTCTCCAGTCGTTTGAGTAATATGTTGTGGTCAACTGTATCAAATGCTGCACTGAGATCCAGTAAAACTAAGACTGACATTTTTCCACTGTCTGTATTCAGACATATGTCATTAAACACTTTGGTCAGAGTGGTTTCAGTGCTGTGGTTCTGTCTAAAACCTGACTGGAAGGCATCGTAGCAGCTATTCTGTTTTAAGAAGTGACTGAGCTGTTGAGAAACTGCTTTTTCAATGATCTTACTTAAAAATGGGAGATTTGAGATCGGCCTGTAGTTGTTCATTTGTGTCTTGTCAAGATTGTCCTTTTTCAGTATAGGTTTTATTACAGCAGTTTTTAGTGATTCTGGAAACACACCTGATAATAAAGAAAAGTTGACGATCTGTAACAGGTCTGACTCTAAAGTCTTTGAGACCTTTTTGAAAAAACTTGTTGGCAGGACATCTAAACAGCAGGAGGAGGAGTTCAGTTGACCTAAGATGTCCTCCAGGTCTTTGCTGTTAATCGGGTGAAACTGTTTCATGGTGTTTAAACAGTTTTTTGGCGGACACAGTACATATCCTGGATCTGCTGTTGATGTACCAATTGCTTGTCTAATCCTTTGGATTTTTTCTGTGAAGAATTTGGCAAAGTCATTGCAGGCCATGGTCGAATGAAGTTCAGCTGCCACTGACACAGGAGGGTTTGTTAGCCTGTCAACTGTAGAAAATAAGACCCGAGCATTATGGCTGTTTTTGGTGATGATGTCAGAGAAGTAGGACCTTCTTGCACTCCTCAGTTGTAAATTATAATTGTGAAGTTTCTCTTTATAGATGTCATAATGAACCTGGAGGTTTGTTTTTCTCCATCTGCGCTCAGCTTTCCTACACTCTCTTTTTTTATTTTTCACCAGTGTGGAGTTTCTCCATGGAGACTTTTTCCTTCCAGAGATAACCTTCACCTTAATGGGAGCAATAGTGTCCATTACATTTAACATGTTAGCATTGAAGCTATTGACGAGCTCATTGACTGAACCTCTGGACAGGTCAGGTGTTAATGGGAAGACCTGGTTAAAAATTACACTACTGTGTTCAGTTATACACCGTTTTGTGATCACTGTTGTTGATATATTTATGTGGGCTGAGATTTTACTTTCAAAGAAAACACAGTAATGATCAGACACACCCACATCAGACACAGTAACCTTTGAAATGCTCAGGCCCTTGGAGATCAGTAGGTCAAGAGTGTGTCCTCTATTATGTGTGGCCTCTGTTACATGCTGAGTCAGCCCAAAGTTGCCCAGAGTGTTACTCAGGTCTTTAGTCCCTTTGTCCTGAGGGTTGTCCACATGGATGTTAAAATCCCCAACAATAGTTACACAGTCAAAATCAACACAGATCACAGACAGCAGTTCACTGAGATCATTAAAAAAAGTCTGTGCAGTGTTTGGGAGGCCTGTAAACATTAAGAAACACAACTTTGGATGGGGCCTTCAGCTGTAAAGCCACATATTCAAAAGACTGAAAACTTCCAGGAGACAGCTGCTTACATTGAAATGATTCATTAAATAAGACAGCAACCCCTCCTCCTCTCCTGCTCACCCTGGCCTCACTGATAAAACTGTAGTTAGGAGGGGTCGTCTCGATGAGAACAGCTCCACTGTTACTTTGGTCCAACCAAGTTTCAGTTAAAAACATAAAATCAAGGCTGCGCTCAGTGATTAAATCATTAATTAAAAATGTTTTCCCAGCTAAAGATCTAACGTTTAATAAAGCCAACTTAAGTGTTTTAGAGGTATTACTTGTCCCCTCGTGTTTGGGAGCAGTCTGTGGCACACAAGGTATGTTTACTATGTTTAAAGATCTTTTAGAGTGCAGCTCTCTGTGTTTTGACCAGGCCACATGTCTCCTTCTGTCACCTAAAAGTACAGAAATTTTAAAACCTTCTAGTAAACAGGGTCCCAGCTTCTCCTGGGAAAAGTCACCACTGCCATAATCCTCGCAGCCCGGACCCTCCACACATCACACATCAGACTGCGGAGACAGGGCATGAAGGTGGTAAGGAGGAACTAAGGGGGGCGAGGCTGGGCAATGTGACTTCGATTGGTCTGTTGAGTGTGGGGCTCGATGGCGAACCTTTGGCCGCTCTGGTGGGGGGTTTATGGGGGACAAAAAGGGATTGGGCCGGGGGGTAGATCTGAGCCCAGCATTGACCCGCTCCATCATCTCCTCAGTGAATTTCAGGTGTGGGGAGGAGGGAGAAAGGGAGGGGGAGGAGGGTGATGGCCTGTCAAGGGTTTGGGGGACTGGGGAAGATCATGGTCCCTGGTCCTGGTCGTTGGTGTTGTTGAGAGAGTTGGAGGCAAAGAGAGACCCCTCTTCTTGCCTCAGATGTCTCTCCTTTCTGAGGCTCTTCCCGGGTGGGGGCAAATGGAGCTCCTCCTCAAGGTTTCTGCTGGGCTTTGTCTGTTCTTGGAGTACTGTTTGTTCCTCTTTATGAGATAACTCCTCGTTTATCTCAGCCTTGGCACCAAGCACAGATGGATGACGTATGGAATAAAACAAGTTGGAGGTGAACAGTTTCACCCCTGACTTGTTAAAATTAAATCCATTTGCTTTAAACAGATGCCTGCGTTCCCAAAAAATATTAAAGTTGTTGATAAAATGAACTGAGTGGTCAGTACATGCTGATATAAGCCATTTATTCAGTGTAAACAACCTGCTGAATCTCTCGTCTCCTCCTCTGACCGGCGGTACAGGTCCACTGATGAATACAGCTGCATTCAGAGAGTTTACAGTATTTAGTAATCCAGTAAAGTCCCGTTTCAGAACCTCCGACTGTTGTTTGGACACATCGTTTGACCCTGTATGCAGAACAATGTTTGTCACAGTTGGATATTCATCTGCAATTTGAAGAATTCTCTCCTTCAGGTTGTTGACCATATCCTTAGGAAAGCAGAGGACTTTAGTGTTCTTACCGCACATCCTTTGTACATCCTTTACGGCAGAGTCACCCACAATCAGAGTTTCAGGCCTAGCCTTTAGCTTTCCCTGTGGTCTTTTACTTTTCAACAGATTTTCAGACCTTACTTCGCTGCTTTTAGATGGATGGTTGTCCGATATAGATCCAGGGTCCTTTGATAGTGGAGCAAATCTGTTGTGCAGTTTCACATTCAGTTGTTTTGGAGGTTTGTTGTTAACCTTCCTATTCACGGTTGTCCAGTCCTGTTTCCTCTTGTATACAGGGGTAGAAGAGCTTCTCTGTCTCGTAGGGAGTGAAGGCCAGTCGGTTTCAGAGATTTCAGCTCGCTGTGCCCTGCCTGTGATACGTCCTCCCCCTTCCAGGAGACATGATTTATGTCTTGGTTTTGCACCAAGACAGTCCAAGGGGGGATTATCACTTGAGGATTTATAATAATGCACAGAGTCTACTTTCTTGGTCATGTTATCTGTGCTCCTTAGCTGTGTACTAGCTTGCTCATCGCCATTGTTTTGAATCAAAGGCAAGGTTGTTTCATTTCCACACAGTCCATTTACCTCCACGTTTACTTCTAAGCGATGAATTTTTGTCTCCAGTACTGCAATCTTCTGCAGGAGGCTGTGGTAGTCATCTGTGGAGAGGGAAGGCATCTTGTTGCTAGTTAGCCTAGCGGTTAGCACCTTTCCAGGCTATTGAGGCTGTTCGGTGCCCAGATGCTGTAATCAGGCTTCAGCTGTGTCTAGGCCACAGACACATGGAGCGCTGAGGATAAGGTAACTATAAAAATGTTGCTGTTTCTGTTAAGATCACTTTAGTCCTAATGATCTATAAGTGTCCAGAAGCTATCGCAGGTAAGCTCATATGGAAAAAAGGGAAAAAATCAGCATAAAAATCAATAAAAGAAGCAAAGCATTTAAGGAGCAAAGAAATGAAGCATCCACACTCGCAAAAGGGGAGGAGCAGTTTCTTCCTAGTTTGAGCAGTTTTTAAATTATATTTAATTTATTAAGAAAAAGATTCAGTTTCAATGCCACACCCAGGCCTCATCACTGCCAGATCTGCTGATTCAGAAATCAATTAATTTGAGATTATGTATCGGAATTTCAGGAGCGAGACCACGCCTCCAAACACCCTCCTTCTGGTTGTCATCTATATCAGTGGTCCCCAACCCCTGGGCCTCGGGCCGGTACCGGTCCGTGAGTCATTTGGTACCGGGCCGCGAAAGTTGAGGCTCAGGTGTGAAATGTGTGGTTTTCAGGGTTTTTATCGGTTTTCAGCATTATTTTGTTATCGTTTTTGTCGTTAACTCGGTCTTTTCACATGTGTTATGAATAAATCATCTTTTTTTTCGGTACTGGTACTAGTTTTATTTTGTTGTATTTATCCGCGACACCTTAAAGGCTGGTCCGTGAAAATATTGTCGGGCGCAAAAAAGGTGATATATATATATATCTATATATTAGGGGTGCAACGATACACAAAATTCACGGTTCGGTTCGGTTCGATACTTTGGTGTCACGGTTCGATATTTTTTCGATACAAAAAAAATGTTCATGCCTTTTTAATTTGTCATTTATTAAAATTATAAATATATATTTTAACTCAAAAGTACAGTTTTTAAATTTAACCCTAACCCTTGTGCGTGTTTTTTATTTTGACAGCGAATGTGCACCTGCGGACCACTTATGTGCAGCCCTGGTTATTTAGCTCGTCATATTGCAGCCACAGAAATTCTTTTGTCCATGAAACCATAAAGCTGCACTTTCTTTTTGCCTTATAGTCTGATTTGTCATAACTTCTCCGTTTTGTGGTAAGCTTTTCTTTGGCTGTCACTTCTTCACCCTGACCTGTCTTATTTGGCTCAGCAGAAATTAAATATATATCTGTCTGTGAAGGTTCTCAGTCATCCAGGTCATCGTAGTCAAATATAAATCCTGCTGCTTTTACACACGTACTCACATAAGCTCAGCGATTCTCTGCGCGATCAACCTCTCACATGTTTAAGCTGCGGGAGATTTCACTTGTCATGTTTGCATAGTAAGCTAACAATTAATAAGACGATGTCAGAGGAATTGGTGCGCAAATTATCATCACTCACAGATCAGTGCTGTCGCTCTTTATACACAGTTCGCGATTGCAAAGTGAAAGAAAAAAAACAAGCGCAAATTCAAACGCGATTTCAATATGTCACATATTGACAGTGGCTCACCGATGCCAATGACATAATTACCCAGCTACATTTCCGAAAGAATGCAACAGCATTGACATATATTTTTCCTTCCTACAATAGCCCGACGGGCAGGGCAGAGATAGATTTTGGTACCCCGACTGAAAAAAATCGCTAGCTCCAGGACGTCGGGCTAGCGATATTGCGAGCCCTGTATCTGATTGAGGAATCATTCATCTTTGGAAAAGAGAGTTTATTACAGAGAAATGTCTCTTTCCAAAATAAAAGCTATACTATCCGCTTCTTCTGGGCTATATTCTCAGCAGCATATTAAACATATAAGGAGAATCATGTGCTAACAGCTGTCTAAATGACTCGGCTAAAGTTAGTAGCATGCTTGCTTGTTTTTTTCTGCTTCCACTTCTCTTTGCACTAGGATGATGTCGGCGTAAATGTGCAGTCATATTCGTTGTGTTCCCACTAGTGCTTTCAGGTTAATCTCGTTGAAATGACCTTAACGCCACAACACGGCAAATCTCCGTTAACGAGCTACCGCCGATCGCCCGTGCATGGGGCTAGACGGCCAACACGTTAACGAGCTAACTGCGCTAACACACTAGTTCCCACCCATGTAATTGAGCATTGCATGGCACATCCAACATACTGTTTTACTTTAGTCCATGACTGCTTACCTTCAGGGTCATACGTCACATGAAAACCAAAATAATTCCAAACGCCAGATCTGAATGAGGGTGGGGGAGGTCCATGTTGTAAGGAGAGCTTAACTTCTGTCTCGCTAGCTTGCCCTGCGCTCTTCCTTCTGACGATGGTGTCTGTGTTGAGCGCTCAGTGAATCTGCGTTCGACTACTCCGCCTAGGCTGCACTGTCGACCCTAGGCGGAGTAGTCGAACGCAGATTCACTGAGCGCTCAACACAGACAGCATCATCAGAAGGAAAGTTGATAAAATAAATTACAAATTTTGTATTGTTCGATACATATGCGTACCGAACCGAAAGCACTGTATCGAACGGTTCAATATCGATACGAATATCGTTGCACCCCTAATATATATCTATATATATCTATGTACACATACATACAGGGAGTGCAGAATTATTAGGCACGTTGTATTTTTGAGGAATAATTTTATTATTGAACAACAACCATGTTCTCAATGAACCCAAAAAACTCATTAATATCAAAGCTGAATGTTTTTGGAAGTAGTTTTTAGTTTGTTTTTAGTTTTAGCTATTTTACGGGGGATATCTGTGTGTGCAGGTGACTATTACTGTGCATAATTATTAGGCAACTTAACAAAAAAGAAATATATACCCATTTCAATTATTTATTTTTACCAGTGAAACCAATATAACATCTCCACATTCACAAATATACATTTCTGACATTCAAAAACAAAACAAAAACAAATCAGCAACCAATATAGCCACCTTTCTTTGCAAGGACACTCAAAAGCCTGCCATCCATGGATTCTGTCAGTGTTTTGATCTGTTCACCATCAACATTGCGTGCAGCAGCAACCACAGCCTCCCAGACACTGTTCAGAGAGGTGTACTGTTTTCCCTCCTTGTAAATCTCACATTTGATGATGGACCACAGGTTCTCAATGGGGTTCAGATCAGGTGAACAAGGTGGCCATGTCATTAGTTTTTCTTCTTTTATACCCTTTCTTGCCAGCCACGCTGTGGAGTACTTGGACGCGTGTGATGGAGCATTGTCCTGCATGAAAATCATGTTTTTCTTGAAGAATGCAGACTTCTTCCTGTACCACTGCTTGAAGAAGGTGTCTTCCAGAAACTGGCAGTATGACTGGGAGTTGAGCTTGACTCCATCCTCAACCCGAAAAGGCCCCACAAGCTCATCTTTGATGATACCAGCCCAAACCAGTACTCCACCTCCACCTTGCTGGCGTCTGAGTCGGACTGGAGCTCTCTGCCCTTTACCAATCCAGCCACGGGCCCATCCATCTGGCCCATCAAGACTCGCTCTCATTTCATCAGTCCATAAAACCGTTTCAGCTTGTGTGTCTTGTTCAGTGGTGGTCGTCTTTCAGCCTTTCTTACCTTGGCCATGTCTCTGAGTATTGCACACCTTGTGCTTTTGGGCACTCCAGTGATGTTGCAGCTCTGAAATATGGCCAAACTGGTGGCAAGTGGCATCTTGGCAGCTGCACGCTTGACTTTTCTCAGTTCATAGGCAGTTATTTTGCGCCTTGGTTTTTCCACACGCTTCTTGCGACCCTGTTGACTATTTTGAATGAAACGCTTGATTGTTCGATGATCACGCTTCAGAAGCTTTGCAATTTTGAGACTGCTGCATCCCTCTGCAAGATATCTCACTATTTTTGACTTTTCTGTGCCTGTCAAGTCCTTCTTTTGACCCATTTTGTCAAAGGAAAGGACGTTGCCTAATAATTATGCACACCTGATATAGGGTGTTGATGTCATTAGACCACACCCCTTCTCATTACAGAGATGCACATCACCTAATATGCTTAATTGGTAGTAGGCTTTCGAGCCTATACAGCTTGGAGTAAGACAACATGCATGAAGAGGATGATGTGGACAAAATACTCATTTGCCTAATAATTCTGCGCTCCCTGTATATATATATAACTATATAGACCGCTGATCTATATAGTTTCTCCCAATTCTGCAAGCTGTTCATTCTAGTTTACGTGCCTCACCCTCCCTCCCTCCTTGTTTTCAATACTTTAACCTCTTCACTTCTATTTAGTGCATGGAGATCTGCAAGGCCCAGGAGCCATCGTCAGTCCCCTTCGAGGCCTTCCCCAAACCGCAGCTCAATTCATGTCCAAGCATTCACCTTTACCTACTAAAATGCTGTCAAACCTAGAATGAGGACGTGGGCCCAGCTAGTGAAACAGAATCTATTTGACAAACTGAAGCAGTATAAATTTCTCAAAACCGTAGCACATCATGTCATAATCTAAAGAATGAACTGAGAAACAAGGTTAGTGACTGAAAGGGTTTCTAAGGCTCAATGACAGCCATCATCCACTTAAGTAGAAAACCTGGAACAGTGCTGGAACTTCCCAAGAGTTGCCAGCCTACCAAAATTACTCCAAGAGCGCAGCTATGACTCAGCCAGGAGTTTACCGAAGAACCCAGGACAAAGTTTTTATCTGACGTAAAATGTATAGAAATCATACATATACCAACAAGACTGTACATCACTGTCACAACAGCGTTTGTTTTCATTCAAAGGCTTTATGGCTTTAATACCTGGTGGGCCGGTCTGTAGTCGAAATGCCCGATTTTCTGTCCCAGTCCAGCCCTGCAGGTTAATACTGGCAGTGTCACCAGGCCAGCTGACTGTATTTCATCATCAGACAGTGTTGTTCTTTATACATCAATATTACCAAAGTTTACCATAAGGCAGCATAGAAAGTATTTACTTGCTTTCAGGTTTTATTCAAATGTTAGTCTTTTCAGTTGTTTCTCCACTTTTTTCCTGTTTCAAAATCAAACACCAGTTTGTGAGAAGATTATCTTCTTTTTTTAACAGGCAGATAAAGTTTTACATTGGAACTGGCTAATTTGTCAATTGTTTGTTACAAATGTTCATATTTTAATATTCAAAAATGTTTTTGCCCAAAACATATGTGCACTATATGTCAGTGTTGAGGAGTACTTGGTGAGGGCTAGTTCTTTTAGGTTCAGCAGCTAACAAGATGGTGTATCGGTCAGGATACAGGAAGGAGGACAACAGGCTTCCACTTTGCTGGATTGTCACCGCCAGCTGTTTTATTGCCACCTACAGTGGGGCAAAAAAGTATTTAGTCAGCCACCGATTGTGCAAGTTCCCCCACCTAAAATGATGACAGAGGTCAGTAATTTGCACCAGAGGTACACTTCAACTGTGAGAGACAGAATGTGAAAAAAAAATCCATGAATTCACATGGTAGGATTTGTAAAGAATTTATTCGTAAAGTAGGGTGGAAAATAAGTATTTGGTCACCTCAAACAAGGAAAATCTCTGGCTCTCACAGACCTGTAACGTCTTCTGAGATGAAATCCTGGCTACTGAAGAGAATGCAAGCTCCAATAGAAGACATGCTTTTCTCATCAGAGGAGAAGAGCAAAAACCCACCATGAAGCGCCTTGAGGCGACTTATGTTGTGATTTGGCGCTATATAAATAAAATTGAATTGAATTGAATTGAATTCTGTAAGAAGCTTTTCTGTCCCCCACTCGTTACCTGTATGTATGGCACCTGTTTGAACTCATCATCTGTATAAAAGACACCTGCCCACAGCCTCAAACAGTCAGACTCCAAACTCCGCCATGGCCAAGACCAAAGAGCTTTCGAAGGACACCAGGAAAAGTATTGTAGACCTGCACCAGACTGGGAAGAGTGAATCTACAATAGGCAAGCAGCTTGGTGTGAAAAAATCAACTGTGGGAGCAATCATCAGAAAATGGAAGACATACAAGACCACTGATAATCTCCCTCGATCTGGGGCTCCACGCAAGATCACATCCCGTGGGGTCACAATGATCATGAGAACGGTGAGCAAAGATCCCAGAACCACACGGGGGGACCTGGTGAATGACCTGCAGAGAGCTGGGACCAAAGTAACAAAGGTCACCATCAGTAACACACTACGACGGCAGGGAATCAAATCCCGCAGTGCCAGACGTGTTCCGCTGCTGAAGCCAGTGCATGTCCAGGCCCGTCTGAAGTTTGCCAGAGAGCACATGGATGATACAGCAGAGGATTGGGAGAATGTCATGTGGTCAGATGAAACCAAAGTAGAACTTTTTGGTATAAACTCAACTCGTCGTGTTTGGAGGAAGGAGAATACTGAGTTGCATCCCAAGAACACCATACCTACTGTGAAGCATGGGGGTGGAAACATCATGCTATGGGGCTGTTTTTCTGCCAAGGGGACAGGACGACTGATCCGTGTTAAGGACAGAATGAATGGGGCCATGTATTGTGAGATTTTGAGCCAAAACCTCCTTCCATCAGTGAGAACTTTGAAGATGAAACGAGGCTGGGTCTTCCAACATGACATGATCCAAAACACACCGCCCGGGCAACAAAGGAGTGGCTCCGTAAGAAGCATTTGAAAGTCCTGGAGTGGCCTAGCCAGTCTCCAGACCTCAACCCCATAGAAAATCTGTGGCGGGAGTTGAAAGTCCGTGTTGCTCGGCGACAGCCCCAAAACATCACTGCTCTCGAGAAGATCTGCATGGAGGAATGGGCCAAAATACCAGCTACTGTGTGTGCAAACCTGGTAAAGACCTATAGTAAACGTTTGACCTCTGTTATTGCCAACAAAGGTTATGTCACAAAGTATTGAGTTGTATTTTTGTTATTGACCAAATACTTATTTTCCACCCTGATTTACGAATAAATTCTTTACAAATCCTACCATGTGGATTCATGGATTTTTTTTTCACATTCTGTCTCTCACAGTTGACGTGTACCTCTGGTGCTAATTACTGACCTCTGTCATCATTTTAAGTGGGGGAACTTGCACAATCGGTGGCTGACTAAATACTTTTTTGCCCCACTGTAGATGCTCAGTGTTGCCAGCAGTTTCCAGTCATGAACTTAACACTCGGAGCATCACCGTGAAGGATGGCAACCAGGAACACAGCTTACGAGGTAAACAGAACTAACACTGAAAAACTCTCCCCTTCTCGAGTAGCATCGCGATACAATATTGCAGAACATAGACATAAAATCCCAGAGCCTTTTATACAGCCGCCGCCAAATGTGGTTACACATTTGCTCCCCGAAAAAAGGCTCCCTAATCAGTTCTGGGAGGCGACTTGCTATTCTTCTCAGTATCGCTGTCTTCCGATGGCACGGCCGGTAAAACTACTAACCGAGCAACTGGTCTGGTGTAAACACGTCCATTAATGTTCACATCAGCAGATCTGACAAGTCCATCATCACTATGATGAATCTTAATCACATGGCCTATTGGCCACAAGGCTGGAGGCAGCTGTGGATCTGCAACCATAATAACTGCCTTTTCCAGAAGTTCAGGAGGAGTTGACTGCCACTTCTGCCTTGCCTGTAAGCCAGGCAAGTATTCCCTGATGAATCTTGCCCAGAACTGATCAGCAAGGATCTGTGAGTGCCTCCAACGTCGCTGACTGAGGTTCCCTGTCTCCGAGTAGACCACCTGGGGTAGTGATCCATCAGGCCGCCCCATGAGGAGACTATTGGGTGTCACAGGGTCCACATCGGCTACGTCGGTGGAAACGTAGCCTAAGGGCTTTGCGTTAAGGATCAATTCAACCTCCAGTAGGACTGTACGGAGTACCTCCTCGTGAAGGGGTTGGGAACCCACACAGGTGCGCAGAGCTGTCTTCACTGAACGGATTTCCCTCTCCCATACACCTCCGAAATGTGGAGCTGCCGGGGGGTTGAACTGGAATCTGATCTTCTGACGGGCGAGCCTCCCTTGCAATGTCTCTGACATGTTGGCAAAGGCTTCTCTGAGTTCTCGTTCTCCCCCTTTGAAATTGGTCCCACAGTCAGACCATAACTCTGCTGGTGTCCCTCTTCTGGCTATGAATCGCCTCAGGGCCATGAGGAACGCATCCGCGTCTAAGCTACTTAGGAGATCAAGATGTACCGCCCTCGTCGTCATGCACTTGAAAATGATTCCCCAGCGTTTCTCGTGACGTCTTCCTACCTTCACAAACATAGGCCCGAAACAGTCAACACCGGTTGAGTAAAAGGCTGGTTTGTACAGTCTAAGCCGAGCAGCTGGAAGGTCAGCCATCTTGGGAACAGAGGGTTGTGCCCTCCATCGCTGACACTCAGGACAGGTTCGCTGGTGCTTGCGAATTGCCTCTCTTCCACGCAGTATCCAGTAAGACCTCCACAGCTCCGCGAAGACCCGTTCGGGGCCTGGATGATGCAGATCAACATCATATTTCTGAATAAGCAAGCGTGTGAAAGGGTGTGAAGGATCCAAGACAATCGGATGCAATATAGGTCCGTCAAGACCTTCTAGGCGTCGCAACCGACCCCCTACTCTGATGAGGCCGGCTGAGGTATCCAGTTCAGGTGCCAGGGTAAGCAAGCGGCTTCTGGATGAGACAGGTTTCCTTTCTGAAAGCAATCTGCACTCCTCGGGAAATGACTCCTGTTGAGCCTGTCGGAGGATGGCCTGTTCAGCATTCTGATAGTCCTCAGCACTAGATGGCGCAGTCGAGAGTCCCTGACCACAAAGCTCTTTAACAGTAACATCCAAGAGCTCCTGCCAAGTCTTGCACGCCATTCCATCCTGACAGGTAGGTGTGGAGGTGATAGAGGTTCCACAGAAGACTGTTTTCCGGAGCTTAAGTTCATCATTACTGGGCTCGGAGCTTGGGTTCTCCGGCCATGTGTCAGGACTGTTGAGCAGAAAGGGGGGTCCATTTGACCACCGATTAGGCACTTTGAGCTCGGCCAGAGCCTTCCCTCTCGTCAGGTCATCCGCTGGATTACTCTCTGAGTCTATGTAGCGCCAAGTACAGTGTTCCATTAACTCCTGTATTTCAGCTACCCTGGCTCCTACAAAAACCTTGTAGCGGCAGGACTGTGAGCTCAACCAGGTAAGAACAGTGGTCGAATCAGACCACAGGACTGTTCTTTCAATCGCTGAGGTGAGTTCCTTATTCAGGGTACTGGCCAGCTGCGCTGCCAGCAAAGCTCCGCAGAGCTCGAGGCGGGGAATAGAGAGAGCTCGTTTTGGGGCTACCCGGGAGCGAGCTAGGATGAAGGTGAGGTGAACTTGCCCATCCTGTTCTACAGTCCTCATATAAGACACCGCTCCATAAGCTTTCTCAGAAGCATCCCCAAAAATGTGCACCTCACGGATGGCCCCTTTTAAGTTAGCACTGGCAGGAACATAGGCACGTGGGAAGGTAAGGTGAGGTAAAAACTGAAGCTCCACCTCCCAGTCAGACCAAGCTTGCAGGAGAGTGGAGGGAAGATTCGAGTCGTCCCAACCATGCTTCTTATCCCATAACTGCCTGAGGAGGAGCTTCGCCCGAGTGGTGAAGGGTAACAGATAGCCCAAAGGGTCGTACTGTGAGGCTAGGACTCTATAGATGTTTCTGAGGGTTGGCATCTCATAGGACACGGGCCTGTGCTTATAACCCAAGGAGTCGGTATTCCAGTCCCAGCTGAGCCCGAGCGTGGTCTCTAGCGGGGTGGATTTGTCCTCGGCTAGCCACAGATCCAGACTCTGTGATCTAGCTTCTGGAGGCAAATGGCTCAGGACACTTGGATCATTACAAGCCCACTGACGTAGCTCGAAGCCAGCTGATTTCAGCAACTCTCTTAGCCGATCCACCAGATCTCTCGCTTCTTCCGGTGAGCCAACACTCTGTAGGCAGTTGTCTACGTAGAAACACCTCTCGATGGAGAATCTCAGGCTGTGCTCCATCACGTGACGCTGCAGGGCAAAGGTGGCGCAGCAGGGGCTTGAAGTTGTCCCAAATGGCAGGACCTGCCACTCGAAGATTTTAGGGGGTTCATTCACCTTTAAGTCCCGCCAAAGGAACTTCAACAGGGGCCGGTCTTCAGGGAGGAGCAGTACCTGATGGAACATCCCCTTGATGTCTCCACTCACAGCTATGGGGTGTTCACGAAACCTGACCAGCACCCCCAGCAGGGAAGCCCCAAGAGTAGGGCCAGGCAACAGGAACTGGTTCAGGGACTGTCCAAGGTATTTTATGGGAACAGTTAAACACCAGACGATTCTTCCCGTTATGACTGACCAGATGATGCGGTATGTACCAGTTCTCCTTGGGCGAGGTCTCATGCGTAACTTCCTTCACGGCTCCTGATTGGATCAGCTTCTGCATTTCTGCCCTGTAGGAATCAGCCCGACTGGGATCCTTTAACAGGCGCCTTTCTGTGCTTCGAAGCATGGGCATGACTGATTCCTTTGGTGCATTCAGTGGCGGCATCTGTGGGTGACGGAGTAGAGGTGTAGCATACCTGGAGACTCCATCGACCATCCTGCGAGTTGTTCTTGCCTCGAGTAGGGCCACAGCCTGCTGATCCTGTTTCGACCGAGTGACCTCTTTCTCGGATCGGTAAGGCACCACGTCCACCTGCCAGAGCCGCTCCACATGTTTGAGCAACTCGTCTGATTGGGCGGATGTATACAGGGATAGGACAGGCTGGGTCTGCCGCCCCATGAAAAGACTTGGCCCTTGAAGGGTCCAGCCAAGCCGGGTGTGGACTGCTGCTGGGCCTCCAGGTGGGCCGAGGCGGACTGGTTCTATGGGAGTGATCAGGTGTGGCTGGTCTGAACCAATGAGAAGCAGCGGCTTGGCTTCCTTCAGGGCAGGGACCGGGATCCCATGCAGGTATTTGTACTTCCTTCTCAGCTGGTCGATAGGATAGGTATGGTGAGCTAAGTTGAGATGATCAGCTGTAAACGCTCTATTAATCTTGTAGTAGGATCCAGGGTTGGTAGCAGCAGAGATGCGGAAGGATACGGTATGTCCATGAAGCATCTGAATGTCTTGGCGGACGGTTCGTAATGGCAGGTCCTCTGGGATGCCTGCCAGACCAAGAGTCTTTGCAGCAGCAGGGAGCAGCATGGTCCTCTCTGAACCGTCATCAAGTATTGCATAGGTGTCTAGAGTCCGCTCTCCATGGCTCAAAATCACAGGTACAATCTTCAGCATGACACGATTGCAAGCCCCATGGCGATCAAGGTAGAGTGAACCCGAAGCCGAACTGGTTAGGCAGCTTTCCTCCTTTGCAGCCATGCCAGTGTTGTTTCCTTCTGTCCTGGCATTTACCTCGTGAAGAGCCAGCAGATGTTTACCCTGGCAGCAGCTGCAGGGTTTCTTTAGCGTGCACTGAGCAGCTAAATGAGTTCGGGCACAGCGCCAGCATCGTTTGTTGACCTGTATCCAGTCCTTTATTTCCTCTTTGGAGAGCTTGGCTACATCATCACATTGGCTAAAATAGTGTTCTGTGCTCTCACAGTATGCACAGTAGGCTTTGTTCTTGACCTTCCCTCTAGCTCGACTCTCCTTCCCTGGTGGAAAGGTGTGTTCTGATGGCCCCTTTAGGTTATGTAGGACTGTCACAGTTTGTCGGCCTGGACGGGTCTCAGCCTTTACACTGGTCCTTTCTCTACTGCTTCTTACACCTGCTTGGCCGTCAAATCCTTGACACCAGGACTCCTGACGAAGCCATGCAGATAGGCCGTACAGAGTGTAGGTGCTCCTGGGCTGCTTAAACTGGTGTCGACGAAAATCAGCTCTCTGTTCAGCAGGAAGCTTACTTATTAGTCGGGCAACGTGGGACCCACAGTTCAACTCCACTTCTCCTTCCAGTCCTAATGTTTGTAACAGCCCAACTAGTGACTGCACCTGAAGGGAGAACGTTTGGAAGGCTACTGTGTCACCTCGCCTTATTTCAGGACCATCTAGGACACTTGCTATCTTTCTCAAGGCGAGCTGATGAGGTTGTCCAAATTTGTCGTGGAGGGCTGCCATGGTGTCAGTATAAGGCTTGGGTGAGTTCAGGTAAGCATCGGCAATAAGTCGAGCTTCATCTAGTTTGAGGTGGTCCACAAGTATCTGATACTTGAAGAGCTCAGTAGCATTAGGAGGGAGTAGGTTCTCTAAAGCCATGCGGAGCCTAGCAAACTCAGAGGGATCAGAATGAATGAACCTTGGAATGGTTGGTTTGGGCCCCCTGTACACTAGCTCAGCCGAAAGAGGAGCAGATGGGTTGCTGCAGTGCCCACTGGTTACTCCAGTGACAAGAGAGGGGGAACTGGCTGGAACAGGCTTGGTTGGGAGCAAACCTGCCTTACTTGGTGCCCAGCAGGGGGGTGGCACAGAGTGTTGTGAAGGGGCATGAAACGTGTTTCCATCCTTAACCACAGGGTCCTGATATGGGGTGCAGCGATAACTTGGCAGCGAAGGCTCACCAGTGAAATATGCTGTGCGGGGTAGAGGGTGATACTGTACACCATCATCGGAGTATTGTTCGTCAACCTTCATTTGGGAGAATCCTGTGTGCAATTCTTCCACCGGTTCAGGCCATGGTGGTGGGTCGGGCCACACCTCCTCATCTTCCTCCTGTGGCATTGTCTCAGGGGTGGTGTATACATCTCCTGAACCGCGCTTGGGGGGCTGACTGGTGCTATGCTGTGAGGCAGTCAGCTGAGCCATATCCTTCCTCAGCAGGTGAGCCACTTCAATCAGCTCTCTGAGGTCACTCTTTTCTTCCTTCAGTTCTCTGAGGCCCTCCTGTAAAACTTGCTGTGATTGGAGTAGCTGTTCTCTTTCGGCCTGCAAGGCTCTGAATTCTGTATGAAATGTGTGTATTGAAGACCCTGGCCAATTGGAAGGTGCAAATTCAGGTGAGAGGCTCCTATTAAGGTCCACATCTTGTTCACTTCTTCCCAGTGGAGGGGGTGTATTGTAATAGGCCCCATCGCTGTAGAGGGATGGCGTATGACTATACTGAGGCTGAACTCTGTCGCTACTTGTGTGAGGCTGTGGGGTATCCCACTGCGGCATTTCCCTAAAGAGGTGGCCTGTATAGTTAACATCAAAGTCCTCAAACCGGCTTGGTCGACGTGTATGGCGTTTAGGCCTTGCATCAGGACATGTCGCTCCATCTGGTTCCATTTGACTCCAAGATGGCGCCGCGGATGGTCGCCCTGGTGCTTCAGTGCGTTACTTTTGTTTTGTTTTTGTGCATTTCTTCTGTGTCTGGGCACTCCTCTGGATATTCGTACACCAGAGAAGAGCTCCTTAACTGCAGGACTACAACGCCTGTGGATTTATTTCCAATATTTGTCGCATCTGCGGCAGATTTACTGCTGACCCTGACCAGGAAAGCGAGACGCCGAAAGAGAGGGAAGCGAGCCGGCGCACTCGTGCGTTTGAGGAGACGCGGAATACGAACCGCTCTTCCTGGGATCTTCCTTTCTAATGTACGATCACTCAGGAATAAGACAGACGAACTGGCCCTGATGAGAAGCATGAACAGAGACTTTGCCTCCTCCTGTGTGTTATGTTTTACGGAGACGTGGCTCTGTGAGGACATCCCGGACAGCGCGCTCAAGCTGGAGGGCTTTCATCTGCTGCGCGCTGACCGGCAGGCCTCTCTCTCTGGTAAGACCAAAGGTGGAGGTCTCTGCTTCTACATTAATAGTGGCTGGTGCACAGATGTAACAGTGATTGCTCAGCACTGCTCTTCCTCTCTGGAATACCTTTTCATTCACTGCAAACCGTTTTATTCTCCGCGGGAGTTTGCTTCATTCATCCTGGCCGCTGTTTACATCCCGCCAGACGCAGATGCGCAGGCAGCTCAGTGCGCACTCGCGGAGCAGATACTGCACATGGAGCGGACATTCCCGGACTCTCTCATCATTGCTCTTGGGGACTTTAACAAAGCCAATCTGAGCCATGAGCTTCCCAAATACAAGCAGTATATTAAATGCCCGACCAGAGAGGAGAGGACATTAGACCACTGTTACAGTACGATCAGCGGGGCCTATCGTGCGGTGCCCCGCGCTTCACTCGGACTTTCTGATCACGTCATGATCCACCTAATCCCCGCGTACAGACAGAGGCTGAAGCTCTCCAAACCTGTCGTGAGGACCAAAAAACTGTGGAGCAACGAGGCTGTGGAGGAGCTTCGCACGTGTTTGGAGTCTACAGACTGGGACACAATGAAGGCTGCTTCTAACAGCTTGGACGAGTTTACGGACACTGTCACCTCCTATATCCACTTCTGTGAGGACAGCATTGTGCCATCACGCACCAGGGTGAGTTATAACAATGACAAACCCTGGTTTACTCCTAAACTCAAAAAGCTGTGGCTGGAAAAGAGTAAGGCGTTCAGAAGCGGAGACAGGGACTGCTACAGAGAGGCCAAGTACAGGTTCACTAAAGAAGTGGACATGGCTAAACATCAGCACTCTGAGAGGATGCAGCAGCAGATCTCAGAGAATGACTCGGCCTCTGTGTGGAAAGGTTTTAGGAATATCACCAACTACAAGCCTAAAACCCCCCACTCCACTGACGACTTGCTCTTAGCCAACACCCTCAACGACTTTTACTGCCGTTTTGACGAGCCATCAGGCAGCCTTCACACCTCCAACGGCCCCAACAATAGAGACACTTTGGACACTCATTCCCCCACCTCTCCCCCCTCCATAGAGCCATCACCACCTTCAATCACTTCACCTGCAACACCCGCCTCCTCACCCCACACAAAAGAGGATTTCACACCACCTCCTCCCACCACAACTCTTCATATTCATGAAGCAGATGTGAGGAAGCAGTTTAAGAGTCTGAATGCTCGGAAAGCTCCCGGCCCAGACGGTGTGTCTCCTGCCACCCTCAGACACTGTGCAAACGAGCTGGCCCCAGTGTTTTCTGGCATCTTCAACTCCTCACTGCAGGCATGTCATGTGCCTGCCTGCTTCAAGTCCTCCACCATAATCCCTGTCCCCAAGAAACCTAGGATCACTGGACTAAATGACTACAGACCCGTGGCTCTGACATCTGTGGTCATGAAGTCATTTGAGCGCCTAGTTCTCTCCCATCTCAAGACCCTCACGGCCCCCCTCCTGGACCCCCTGCAGTTTGCATACAGAGCCAACAGGTCTGTAGATGACGCCATCAACATGGCCCTACACTTCATCCTGCAGCATCTGGACTCCCCAGGAACCTATGCCAGGATCCTGTTTGTGGACTTCAGCTCTGCCTTCAACACCATCCTTCCAGACCATCTCCAAGGCAAGCTTTCCCAGATGAATGTGCCTGATCCCATCTGCCGGTGGATCACTGACTTCCTGACGGACAGGAAGCAGCATGTGAGGCTGGGAAAGAATGTCTCGGACTCCCGGACCATCAGCACCGGCTCCCCTCAGGGCTGTGTTCTTTCTCCTCTGCTCTTCTCCCTGTACACCAACTGCTGCACCTCCACCCACCAGTCTGTCAAGCTAATTAAGTTTGCAGATGACACCACCGTTATCGGACTCATCTCGGACGGGGATGAGTCTGCCTACAGGAGGGAGGTTGAACGTCTGGTGTCCTGGTGCAGCCACAACAACCTGGTGCTGAATGCCCAGAAGACAGTGGAGATTATTGTGGACTTCAGGAAGCACACAGCTCCACTCCCCCCCATCATCCTGACTGACACCCCCATCACCTCTGTGGACTCGTTCCGCTTCCTGGGTACCACCATCACCCAGGACCTGAAGTGGGAGCCCACCATCACTTCCGTCATTAAAAAAGCCCAGCAGAGGATGTACTTCCTGAGGCAGCTGAAGAAATTCAACCTGCCAACACGGACGATGATGCAGTTCTACACTGCAATCATCGAGTCCATCCTCACCTCCTCCATCACCGTGTAGTACGCTGGAGCCACTATCAGGGACAAACAGAGACTGCAGCGTGTTGTGCGCTCTGCTGAGAAGGTGATTGGCTGCAGACTCCCATCTCTGCAGGACCTGTACACCTCCAGGACACTGCGGCGTGCAGCTCGGATCTCAGCTGACCCTTCTCACCCTGGACACAGTCTGTTTGACCTGCTCCCCTCAGGCAGGAGGCTCCGGTCCATTCGCACCAGAACCTCTCGCCATAAGAACAGTTTCTTCCCCTCTGCTGTCGGACACATGAACAATAACCATATGACTGTTCCCACCACTAACACATGACCCTACGCTGTGTTCACTGCATCATTCCATGTTTGGCACTGATCACCACCTGCACTCATGTATATATCATGTATATATCTATCCACTTAGCACTTTAATTCTTATTCTTATTTTTATATTTTTATGACAGTATGTTGCACTGAAGCACCGCAGCAATTTCCTAATGTTGTAAACCTGCTCAACATCTGGCAATAAACCCTTTCTGATTCTGATTCTGATTCTGATTTTGATAACTGCTATCCGGCTCGAAGGACCAATGTTGAGGAGTACTTGGTGAGGGCTAGTTCTTTTAGGTTCAGCAGCTAACAAGATGGTGTATCGGTCAGGATACAGGAAGGAGGACAACAGGCTTCCACTTTGCTGGATTGTCACCGCCAGCTGTTTTATTGCCACCTAGATGCTCAGTGTTGCCAGCAGTTTCCAGTCATGAACTTAACACTCGGAGCATCACCGTGAAGGATGGCAACCAGGAACACAGCTTACGAGGTAAACAGAACTAACACTGAAAAACTCTCCCCTTCTCGAGTAGCATCGCGATACCCCCAACTTCTCCCTACGTCATTTCCTACAACTCCACCCCACACAATATTGCAGAACATAGACATAAAATCCCAGAGCCTTTTATACAGTCAGTAAAAATACTATGCAAATATTGCTGTCCTTGACTGCTGAGTAAACACTGACAAAGCACTGATTGTATCTCTTGTACTTTATCAACGCAGTATCTAAAAACTTTGCACCGTAGTGGTTAAAATCTCATTCTAATAAGAGTTAAAAGCGCGTTCGGTTATTAGGTTTATAGGGTTATTGAAATATGGTTAACGGTTGGTAGAATTTTTTTAAACATTATCTGCCAATTACATCTGCCACCCTTCTCCAAATATGTGCCCCTACCTGCCCCCCCCAACAAAAATTTCCTAGACATGCCACTGGAGCAGTCTGACTGAATTTTCTGGTTTTCAGTCCTCAGAGTGTGTTATGTAAACAGCAACAACATCTACATCAACATCTAAGTCAAATGATAAAAAAAACAATGTGATGCTGATTGTATAATGTGGTGAAAATAAGATGTAAAGCAGTTTCTTCCTCGGCTGAATCATAATACTTTTTTAATCCCAGAGAAAGTAAAGTAATGAGAGAGTTAGAACAGAATAGAATAGAATAATCCTTTAATTTAATTTAATTTAATTGAAATTTGGGTGTAACAGCAGCAAGAGAGACACATATACAAACAAACAGTACACAAGACACAGAACAGAAACATACACAATTTTTATATATGTACATGAAGGACAATGGTTACTAAAAAGTGAGTACTGTACTGTTATTAAATTAAATAAAATTAAATACAGATAAGAGGGCCTCTTTGCTTAGGCTGCTGCCCCCGCGACCCGGCCTCGGATAAAGCGGATGAAGATGGATGGACAGATAAGAGGCAAACCCTGGTTGTAGTGTGAATCGGTTGATAAAATAGTGCAAGATACAGCGCTGATGTAAACATCTATGTTTGTTGGGAGCAGTTTTGATTGTACAATCTGACAGCTGCAGGGAGTAAGGACCTGCGGAAACACTCCTTCATGCATCTAGGATGCAGCAGTCTGTCACTGAAGGAGCTCTGCAGTTCAGCAACATTTACATGCATGGGGTGGGAGACTCTGTCCATCAGAGATGTTATTTTGGCCAGAGTCCTTCTGTCTCCCACCACCTGCACTGGGTCCAGGGTGCATCCCAGAACAGAGCTGGCCTTCCTGATGAGTTTATCCAACCTCTTCCTCTCAGCTGCAGATAAACCGCTGCTACAACATACAACACTGTAAGAAATGACAGATGCCACCACAGAGTCATAGAAGGTCTTTAAAATCGCTCCCTGTACTCCAAATGACCTCAGCCGCCTCAGCAGTCTGCTCTGACCCTTCCTGTAAAGAGCATCAGTGTTGTGGCTCCAGTCCAATTTATTATTCAGGTGAACACCCAGGTACCTATACGAGTCCACTATCTCAATGTCCACTCCCTGGATGTTCACCGGTGTCAGTGTGGTAGGTTTGCGTCTCCGGAAATCCACCACCAACTCCTTGGTTTTCCCAGCGTTGATCAGCAGGTGGTTCTGCTGGCACCAGTCCACAAAGTCCAGAGTCCACTGCCTGTACTCTGTGATGAGGCCGACTATGGCAGAGTCGTCAGAGAACTTCTGTAGGTGGCGGCATGGGGAGATAAAGTAAAAACAAAATAATCCAGTATATTACAAAATATTACAAATTCAAGCACTTGACATTTTTGTTACATTATACAAATTCGTCATGAATTCTCTCTTACTTTAGCTGTCTTACTTCCACAACAATAAAATCGCTCTTTGCACACAACTCTAGCTCTCAGTATACTTTAAGACCAGTTTCCTGTCAAGAATTCATGGTGCCTTATTTGCTCTGTTATCTACCGTTGTGTACAGTGTTGTCGATCGCTGTTTTTATCTCAAAAAAATGCCATCCAATAAGAAAGCCTAATCTCGGTTATTCAATACCGAAGAAATTTCAACTTTTACGAATTGAAGTTGCAAAACTCTTAGCTATGTTTTTGATAAAACCTCTGTTTCTTTGCTCTGCTTCACTTTAGCAGCAGCAGTTTTTTGCAGGTAATTTTCAGAGCAGAACAGACTGTGTCCCCTCCTCCTGATGTTGGGTATTTTTCCATTCCTTGCTTTTTCCCTGTTCAATATCAAAAATTAGACTAATACGTATTTTCTCAACTCTACAAATGTCAACATTAACCCCAATTATCGATATAATATGTTTGTCAATACTTTTCCCCAGTTAATTGTCAATTTTGCACTTTGTTCTTCTTAAATCTCCCACATTTGCCTTATAACCTTCTGGCACTGCTCCATAACTCTCCGAGCACTGTTCCCAAAATCAATCATTTTTATTGGGTACTTGTTGACAGTTCTATGACCAAAACTCCGGAAAACTACAGATATCATACATACAGCAAAGAGAAAACAATTAATCTTCCTTACAGCTAAGTCGGGTTCGTTGCCAGGGGTGGGCTGCTATACCCGTTAAAAAAGGGTTTTTTCACAATTTTGGCAACCAGAGACTCACTTTTGCCTGTCGGGCAAGTTTTGTTTACTTTTATGGGATAGAGATGGGTGCTTCATCACTTTCTGGCAGCGGAGAGGCTTCCAGGTGTAGCTCAGTGGGGCAAAGTTTATTTAACCCTTTGTTTGGACTGGTTACCATTGGCCATAATACAATCAAAGGCTACTTATTAATCCTAATCAATACATTTCAGACAGTATTGATCACATATGCTCATTCAACAAGTAGCACCAACTTCATTAATATACTTGTGAATAATATTTGATCAAAAGATGTGGGTCTTGTGATTTTAAACATGCAGGTTAAAGGCTTATAACAGTGATTCCATTATAAAAACACTCTGGTATATATATATATATATATATATATATATATTCTCAATTTTGACGCGCGTGAACTGGAAATGTGGGAGGAAGTAGCGCCAGACGGTATGTTTGCAAGATGGCAGCTATCGAGCTAGCGTTTGAAGAGAGAGTCTCCCTTCTCTATTTACTATGGAGAGCAGAGCAGCGGCGTAAAGGACGTCCTCGCCGTACCTGGGTTCATCAGGTCCTCCTGAAGCGTGAGCAGTTTGGTGAGTTTCACCACTTGCTCCCGGAGCTGCGCCTGGATGACGGCCGCTTTCAGCAGTACCACTGTCTTTCCCTCGCCCAGTTTGAGGAGCTGCTGTCCCGCGTAGGTCCAAGCATCGCCCGCCTAGACACCAACTACAGGCAGTCAATCCCACCTGCAGAGCGCCTGTCCATCTGCCTGAGGTTAGTAAAAGTATTTAATACGGTAGTCCTTTATTGATACCTGTGCTAATATATGCTAAACTATCCGTTTATATACTGCTGACATGGATGTAGTATGCTATCAGCGAATGCCGTTGGTGTTTACTGATAGCAAACTGTGGTACGGAGACGACTGTTTATAATATTTCTAGTGATACTCAAAAGCTCTCATCAAGTCCCGATTTAATTCGATTTATGCTGTTATCAGTGTTTGCATTGATAGCATGGCTGTGGTGTCATATCACTGTATGCTCTCGGTGTTTGCTGATATCAAACTGGTATGAGGACCACTCTGGGTTAATCTTTGTAGTGATACTCACTCCTTTTTTTTTCTTTTTTTTTTCTTTAGACCTGGTTTAATTCTGGTACAGAACCAGTTGAATATTTGTATATAATCTCTGCAGCTGTCAGACTCTATAGCAGGGGTCACCAGCCTTTTTTAAAACTGAGAGCTAGATAAAATTGTGCACAGTTAATCTTTAGTTATATTATAATAACAATTCTGTCTTGATATGCTGTCTTATCACAGGTTAATTTTTCAAAAAAGTTCTGGGTCGTGTAGCAGCCAACAACTCCTCCAGAGAGGCTGTCCTGGTGAAGAAGAAGTTCATGGCCCACTTCTCGGCAGAGGGAGCAGTGTCTTGGCAGTCAAAAGAATAGCCTGTTTGAAGACCCACTGACTTCCCCACAACCCGTTGGTGATGAGACGGCTTACAGGGAGGAGGTCAGCGCCCTGACCCACTGGTGTCAAGACAACCATCTCACCCTCAACGTTGCAAAGACAAAGGAGTTGATAGTGGACTTCCGGAGGTGCAGAGAAGTACACCCCCCCCATCACCATCAACGGCGCTGCTGTGGAGAGAGTGAGCAGCTTCCGGTTCCTTGGTGTACATCTGGCTGAGGATCTGGTCAGTACACACAAACAAAACAGTGAAGAAGGCGCAGCAGCGCCTCTTCTTTCTCAGGAGACTGAAAAGATTTGGCATGAGCCCCCGCATCCTCAGGACCTTCTATCGCTGTGCCATTGAGAGCATCCTCACTGGATGCATCACCACCTGGTACGGCAACAGCACCGCTTACAACCGCAAAGCTCTCCAGAGAGTAGTGCGGTGCTCTGAACGGATAATTGGAGGTGAGCTTCCCTCCCTCCAAGACATCTACAGGAAGCGGTGCATGAGGAAAGTGGGGAGGATCATCAAGGACTCCAGTCACCCCAGCCATAAACTCTTCAGACTACTACCATCAGGAAGGAGGTTCTGCAGCATCCGGTCCCGTACCAGCAGACTGAGAGACAGCTTCTTCCACCAGGCCATCAGACTGCTGAACACTTCATAGACACCTCAGCTTCACTACTGGAACTTCAACATTATGCACTACACACTGTATATAAATGCCACTTATTTTGCACATGTTCAACTACCAACCTCTATATATTTTATATATTTTATTTTATTGTTTACTCTATTTAATTTGTAAAATTAAACACACACACACACGCACACACACACACACACACACACACACATAGAAAAACATATTTAGTATACACATCTAGTAATGCATACACTCTTATATTGTACATATATTTATTACTCTCAGATTTAGCCATTCTTATATTTTTCTTGTTTTATGTTATTGTATTTTTTTGCACACCTCTGTTGCTTGTGAAGCTCGCACACAAGAATTTCACTCGCATGTACTGTACCAGTGTACCTGCACACGTGATGTGACAATAAAAGTGATTTGATTTGATTTGATTCAGAGTAAAAAGCTATCAGTGCTTGCTGACAGCTGTTGCTACAATTACATACCTGTGGTTGCAGCAGCAGGAGCTCAGGGACTGGGGAGCCAGGAGATGCAACAGGGGATGCTCTGCTGCAGAATCAGTTGGTTCTATCAAGACAATATTAAATGTTAACAGGTTGAAAACAATAGTCATAGAGAAAGTATATACAGTGGTCCCTCATTTATTGCAGGGGCTCTCAGAATAACTAGCCCCTCGCCACGCACTTTATACACTTTTTTCCCCACACACATGAACAGTAGTCACAGTTCTCACAAATTGATTCTCAAAGTGCAAACCTTTGTAGATTTCAAAACGTAACAGTATTATTGAAGGTCCGAATGAGGGTCATAGTTATGGGTGTTTTTGTGCTGTATTTTCTATTGGACGTGATGGTTATCAAAACCAAACATGACAAATTTGGCAAGCGCAGGAGACACGGAGGAGATTTGTCAATCAGGCTGCAGAATGCAAGGCACATTGTTGAAAGTTGTACTGTGCAATAAAAAAAAATCAGCGAAAAAGCGAGGCAGTGACGGATGAACAGCAGGACCACGGTGTGCTGTTTATTAATAAACAATAACATATATTTCTATATGACAACATGCATAAGAGCAGAAAGGTATTTGTACATCAGTGGGAAAATAGCGGGGCAGTGGGCGGGATTGCTAGCTTTTGTGCGGCTTCCCCGGGTCAGTCAAAAATTTCAAAAGAGAAATGAATGAACTTACCAGGTTGCCCGATCTCTTATGTTCCTCCAAGCTTGGTCCTTTTTATTCCTGTCTCAGTACAGAAAGAAGCTGGTGTCGTACAGCTCCGGGTGGTTTGCTACGGCTTGATTAGCCTTTCCTCCATATTGAATGAAGTACGAAGGGCTTTGGCTGGACCTGCCCCTTTGACCTAGGTCAGAGCCACGTCACCAGGCTCCTGATTGATTGTCGCGGCGCGAAATGACACTGGAGTTCAGATTTTTCCAACTCGAGCGGTAGACGCGATACACGCGTATGCACAAAATGCAACAAAAAAACCTGACGCTCAATGGGAGTCGACTCTTCCCATTTGATGCGCGGATAAAAATACGTGCACCAAACGCGCCCGATGCGCTACTTTGACACGCGTTTGACGCGTTTTCTCGTCACGTCAAACGCTTCTGAATTTTCGCGGGACCTGCAATCGTGCGTCATCGCACTTTTCCATTGACTTTACATGTAAACCTGACTCTCTGGTCGCGTCTATCGCGTTCGGTGTGAACACACCGTAAGAGCCGTGCTTAAAGAGAGCTTTGTAGTGAATCAGAAGAGTCGACTCCCATTGAGCGAGAGCCGGCTCCTCACTTAATTTCCTTTCACTGCTCAGCTCTCACACGGTGGCTCAGCTATGCTCCAATCCCTCCATATTGTGGCCAATCACACGCGAGGATATAGGATAATATCATTGTGTGAAAAACAGAGAGGGTGAGAGACGCAACAGTCAAGTGGAGCTTGAGGCCTTATTGATAACATAATGATATACAGTGGGGCAAAAAAGTATTTAGTCAGCCACCGATTGTGCAAGTTCCCCCACTTAAAATGATGACAGAGGTCAGTAATTTGCACCAGAGGTACACGTCAACTGTGAGAGACAGAATGTGAAAAAAAAATCCATGAATTCACATGGTAGGATTTGTAAAGAATTTATTCATAAATTAGGGTGGAAAATAAGTATTTGGTCACCTCAAACAAGGAAAATCTCTGGCTCTCACAGACCTGTAACGTCTTCTGTAAGAAGCTTTTCTGTCCCCCACTCATTACCTGTATGAATGGCACCTGTTTGAACTCATCATCTGTATAAAAGACACCTGTCCACAGCCTCAAACAGTCAGACTCCAAACTCCGCCATGGCCAAGACCAAAGAGCTTTCGAAGGACACCAGGAAAAGTATTGTAGACCTGCACCAGACTGGGAAGAGTGAACCCACAATAGGCAAGCAGCTTGGTGTGAAAAAATCAACTGTGGGAGCAATCATCAGAAAATGGAAGACATACAAGACCACTGATAATCTCCCTCGATCTGGGGCTCCACGCAAGATCACATCCCGTGGGGTCACAATGATCATGAGAACGGTGAGCAAAGATCCCAGAACCACACGGGGGGACCTGGTGAATGACCTGCAGAGAGCTGGGACCAAAGTAACAAAGGTCACCATCAGTAACACACTACAACGGCAGGGAATCAAATCCCACAGTGCCAGACGTGTTCCGCTGCTGAAGCCAGTGCATGTCCAGGCCCGTCTGAAGTTTGCCAGAGAGCACATGGATGATACAGCAGAGGATTGGGAGAATGTCATGTGGTCAGATGAAACCAAAGTAGAACTTTTTGGTATAAACTCAACTCGTCGTATTTGGAGGAAGAAGAATACTGAGTTGCATCCCAAGAACACCATACCTACTGTGAAGCATGGGGGTGGAAACATCATGCTATGGGGCTGTTTTTCTGCCAAGGGGACAGGACGACTGGTCCGTGTTAAGGACAGAATGAATGGGGCCATGTATCATGAGATTTTGAGCCAAAACCTCCTTCCATCAGTGAGAACTTTGAAGATGAAACGAGGCTGGGTCTTCCAACATGACAATGATCCAAAACACACCGCCCGGGCAACAAAGGAGTGGCTCCGTAAGAAGCATTTAAAAGTCCTGGAGTGGCCTAGCCAGTCTCCAGACCTCAACCCCATAGAAAATCTGTGGCGGGAGTTGAAAGTCCGTGTTGCTCGGCGACAGCCCCAAAACATCACTGCTCTCGAGAAGATCTGCATGGAGGAATGGGCCAAAATACCAGCTACTGTGTGTGCAAACCTGGTAAAGACCTATAGTAAACGTTTGACCTCTGTTATTGCCAACTGTTAGAGGAAAAATGATTCAATGTAACTTTACCTTCTTTTAAATGTACAAATTGTGCCTAGATAAGTAGTTTAGAAGTGTCTTTCAGATTTTCCCAGCAAGGACATATTGTTTTATCTTTCTTAGCTTTCTGCTGACTAGACTAGAACCATATATGGATCTGTTTATTATTTTCTTATCCTGTTCTCACTGTCTCTGTGCTCTGTGCCTATAAAAAATGCCAAGCCACTGTGCATGGTGTGAGTTGTTCTCAGCAGCTCACCCGTGTACACGTTTAGCAAAGAAAGAAACTTTGTCTCATTGTGTCTTTATTTCTCCTGTGTCATTTTACAGAATTTTCTCCCAACACCAACAAAGGTTATGTTACAAAGTATTGAGTTGTATTTTTGTTATTGACCAAATACTTATTTTCCACCCTGATTTACAAATAAATTCTTTACAAATCCTACCATGTGGATTCATGGATTTTTTTTTCACATTCTGTCTCTCACAGTTGAAGTGTACCTCTGGTACAAATTACTGACCTCTGTCATCATTTTAGGTGGGGGAACTTGCACAATCGGTGGCTGACTAAATACTTTTTTGCCCCACTGTAAATCATGTGGTGTGAAGTTGGGGAGAGTGCCAGAGTTGCAGGTCATAGAACCAGTAAACACACTGGAGACAATAAGTAAACATCCATATTCAGCCCTCTGTTACACAATTTTTCCAAAACGAGCAATTTACACTGTACACTTGTTTTTTTTCTCATAATTACCATCGTTTATTTCTTTCATTGGATTGGAAAACAAAACTGTGATTTTGGGGTTTGTTTAATTTAATGTTTGGTGTGATAATCACTGTAATATGTTTACATCCTTTGTAAAGATTGTGTGTATTTCAAGGGTAAAGCTTTCATCCGCATCAATCTTATGTGTCAGGGGAGAGACCTGACTGTTACCCCAACTTTGATTACATGAACTGTCACACACTCACCTTGATTGCTGACCAATCAGAAGAAAACTTCCTGATGGCGTGAACCACAGTCCTCAGAGCTTGTTTCCCAGCTCTGTGGAGTGATCGATCTTCATGATGAGTCTTAAGCTCCCCATGGTGTTATTTTAACTTTGAAATATTTAATTTATGATTTCCCTTTATTTGACTTATTTTTACTTACTTTGTTTATATTTCCAATGTTTACATTTTTTAGCTTTCATAATACAACTGATCATCTAAAACAGAACTATTTCCCACCTCGGATTAATAAAGTGTTCAAGATTCAAGAAGTTTATTGTCATGTACACCGCAAAACACAAATGGTTACGCAGAGCAATGAAATTCTTACTTTGCAGGTTCCCTTCACACGACCAAAAGAAAGTAATAATAAGCAAAAGCAGTGTTTTGTAGATCTTGTAGCTTACATGCGGGTGGAAACTGAATTGAAAGTGCAAGTAGTTATAACACTGTCAACAGTCATTGTCAACACTGTATCTATCCACATATGTATATAACTTCCCCTATATGTGGCTTCATTACCTTGTATATCATTTATTTTCTGGCAATAAAACAGACGTAACAGTAAGAGATGTTTTTCCTTTGTAAAACAAAAATAATGACAGCAGACAAACAGAGCTGCTGCTGTCAGTCCCAGGACCATGTGGACTTTAACTAATGATGTTTATTGCCATGTACAAGATAATACAGTTCTTAACACCTGTCATTCACTTCTTGTTTATTTAAATAAAGATAAAAATAGCAATTATAATCATCTTACCAGTGACATTGAGTTGACATCTTCCAACACTGAAGCCATAATCAGTGTTCACCTCACACAGGTAAAGACCCGAGTCATCAGTCCTGAGCCTGGATTTATCACTGATAAAGAGTTCACAGAGGATGTTGAGAGTTTTGGAGATCTGTCAGGTTTGGTGGTGAACGTCCACTCCAGTGATGTTGTGGTTCTCCTCTGCCTGCCTGGAACAAATCTGTTGTTGAGCTTTATTTGGAGTTCATAAAGTGAAGCTGTAAACTGACCAGAGACACATGAGGTGAGGATGATGAGCAGCAGGATCCTGCAGATCATCTTCTCCCTGTGAGAGGAGACAGAGGCGAAGAGTCATCAACACATGAGGTCAAAGGTCAGTCAGTACAGCTAGAAGAAGGAAAATGTCAGTCAGATAATAACACTGACTGATCAAAACTACAAGACCTACAACCACTGCAATAGAAACAACCAGAGGAAAAACCTGCACTTTAACGTGTTCTGAAAATATTTCACATTTTAAAGTCTTCAGAGCTTCAGAAATGATTTTTATCCACAAGGTGGCGCCATGTTTCAACTCATAAAGAAAATGAAACTATAAAAGTCTTTTTCTCTGGCTTTCAGTCCTTCACTGACTGATGATTAAGTACAGAAAAGTTTATCACTTTCACTGATATTAGTCTATATTATCTGAAAATGTTTCAATTTGACCCAAGCAGTGTAACAGCAATACAGAGGGCACCTGATAATTAGAAGCATGACTGTGGCTACAGATAAAATGAGTACTTTCATAATTATCACTTTCAGACATGTATGTAGACTATTTATCCTTTAAAAAACTCCATACAGTTAGGTATTTTTGTTTAAATCATTTTTCTCCAAGCGCTTCTTAAACTGTCTGAATGTGTCAGTGTGACTCTTTTCTGCACAAAGGTATAGTACGCTACCAAAGCTGACAGCAACCACACTTAGTACCTATCAGTAGGTGTCACTCACTGCACTACAGCCTGAGAGTGAAGATTCTGAATTGAAAACTCCAGAAACATGAGCCACAGCTACAGCTTAAGTTTATATATTTAGTTTATATATTTAAAGTAAAAGAAAAGATATGAAAAAAATTACATTTTTTTGTCATCAACAATTTTTATTTCATTTTAAACTTTGATAGTAGAACTGAAAAATAAATACATAAATAAGTAATTCAAAAACAAACAAACAAACAAACAAACAAACAAACAAACAAACAACAACAACAACAAAAAAAACAAAGACCCATCCTGCTGCACCAGGTGGAGGCACTGGTTAAAGCTGGGGTGGACCATGTGGTTCTGGCAGTGAGCTACATGTCAGAGCTCCTGGAGAGAGAAACAAAAACAAACAAACAAACAAACAAACAAACAACAACAACAAAAAAAAAAACAAAGACAAAGGGAGGTTTCCTATTCTTTCTTCGCACGCCAATCCCCACACCACCACTCTCTCCTTACTCTGTTCTTCAAGTTAGAGAAAGCCAGCTTTTAAAGGGGGACCAATGAAAGGGAAAAAAAACAAAAAAATACTTGGACACTGCTAGCACGGGCGCCTACAGAAACGCAAAGCAGGAGAGGAAGCATAGCTGAATATGTTTCCAAACCAACTTCATTCTAAGCCAAAGACTAGAAAATATGGTGAAGCATATCTTCCCTTTGGCTTCACCTGCACAAGTGCCAAGGTAGGTCTCCCCTGCGTAATTGCTTTTCCCTTCGTCCGGAGCACGCGCTGGGCTGTTCAAATCACGGACAAACAGTATCCCACATTCTTGATTTTTAGTTCACAAACACTTGTTGTAATGACTAACTACTCCTGACATTTTGGAGATGTTAGCTCTTTATACAATAAAGTTACAGTGGGATACAAATAACATCAGGCTGATCCTGCCACGATTTGTTCCCCCGTTCAAATCACGGACAAACAGGATCCCACAGCTGTTTATGTTTTTGAACCCATTTTGCACAGAGAGGCATTTTTTGAAAAATGTATTGATAGCAATGTTGAATATTATTACACAGGGAAAAAACAACTACATGTAAAATAATCACACTGTGATGCCTCTGCCTTTCTAAATGGAGGGACAGTAACTGCGTGTGTATATGTAAGCTGTAAAACCTGAAGATAGTCAGATTAACATTAACAGTATTTTGTCTCTATCTGCCATTCTGCAATTCATCTCATGTAAACAATAACGTGGCGCACAGCGTGACGTGAAAAAAGGCACATCCCTTTGATGTTGCGTGATAAACTCTGTATTCATCGTCCATGCATAAACGGTTGGAGGATGTGTTTGTGCGTGTGTGTGCGTGGGGGGGGGGGGGGGGGGGGGGTTTCTTAATGAATTTCGAAGCCTCCTCAGATGAAGAAAATCTGTGCCTTGCTCCATTATGTTTTATTTCTAGAGTGGCAGGGTAGAGCAGGGAGTATTCCACTCCTCTTTCCCTCAACTCCAACTTGATTTGTTTAAAGGACACACGCCGGTCCATGGTTAGTCGGGAGTAATCCGAAAAAAAACATTATCTTCGCCCCACGCCATAGAATCTGGCCTTTCTCTCTGGCCACCCGAAGAATGCATTCCTAAGCACATAATTACTTCAGTAACTTGAGAGAGCAGATCTAGATACAATATTGATGTCGAGCTTGTAGTTTTGCGGATTCTACCGCAGATATCCGGTTAAAACCTTTGGGAGAGAGATCAAAGTTTTGTTTTTGTATTTGATACCGCGTTGGTTCTGCGGAAAGAAAGACACGATAGTAAGTACATTTGTGCAGAGGTTTGTTGCATGATTCAGTGTTATGCGACCTCCTTATTTTCCCCGCACTCATCTTCAGATCAGAAATAGGTCCGACATGTTTGTTCACATTTTTTAGTTTTGGTCCGGGCTGCTGCATAAAAACAGAAACACATCGACAACATTCCACCGAATTAATTCCATATTAGACTTCAAACGCACTAAATAATTTCTGAAGCAGAATCGGCTGGAATACGAAAACATCTACACAACTAAATAAATAGTGGTTTGCATTACTCGATTTGCACTAATTTGCATTAGCAGTAACAATAAGTGAGCGGGAGGAGTGAGGCGTGGGGTCTTCACACACCCCCGTTCTCTGTTCGCCATCTGGGGCAGGGGTTTGGTCGGTGTCTGGGCTAGTGGGCTGACACACTTTGTACAGTTACATCATAGTCATTGGTTACAACACATAGCAAGGGCGTAGATTTGGTTTTGGCATTGGTGGGGACGGATGATTCAACCACTGAACCCTGCCCTGTTCCTTTTTCCCTTTTTGTCGCTTCTTCAATGTTTTTTCAGCTTTTTTCAGCCGACATCTTCAACGTTAAGGCATCCACACAGCATTTTCGCAGGAAATGCAAATTTTTCTAGTTACATATAAATTTCGTAACTGAAGTGATGATGCCAACTGTAATTTCAGGAATAGAAACAGCATGAAGATTGAAGTGTGAGCATAAGATTCAATTTTAAAAACAATACTAACAATAAGAATAAAGGAGCGAGCTCTTGGTGTGAGTGATTGAGGTGGCTCTGAAAAGAGCCGTTGTTGGTAGGAGAGCGTGCAGCTTAAGCTCTCTCTCCGCGGATGCGGCGAGCCAGCTGGATGTCTCTGGAAGCGCAGGTCGGTCTTGAAGTCCTGAGCGATCTCGCGCACCAGGCGCTGGAAGGGCAGCTTGCGGATCAGCAGCTCGGTGGATTTCTGGTAACGGCGGATCTCTCGCAGAGCCACGGTACCAGGCCTATAACGGTAGGGCTTCTTGACGCCTCCGGTGGCCGGGGGGCAGCCTTGGTGGCCAGCTGCTTCCTGGGGGATTTAGCGCCAGTAGACTTGCGAGCAGTCTGCTTGGTTCTTGCCATTCTTCCTCACGTTCCTTTCCCTGTAATAAGAGCAGAAAATGTAGCGAACAGAGGAGACTCGCTGCTCTTAAAGTGTGTGACTGGCTGTGACGCGGTGCCGCTCCGGCTCGTGATTGGTGACGGGCTCCACGTGGAGCATCGCCCCGCCTCGGTGTGTCCTGCTCATTGGAGAAAAGTGCATTGAATTTGCGCGCTGCCGCAAGCCTCTCTGCGATTGGTGCGTGACGAATCCGCCCGCGCTCTGCGGAAATATAAGCGAGGCTTTGAGCTGATCGGGCCACATTTTCTCTTAGTCTCGATACTAGGAAGAAAAGAACTTGTTAAAATGGGTGGATGCAGCAAGACTCGGCAATTGGATTCAGACCTGCTGTAGACTATTAACGAAAAAACCCAGGGCATCAGCATCTGGTTATTGATGAACTTAGGTAACTGTTGGTAACGGCAGAATCATGAAGGCTTTGATCCTGGTGGGGGGGTACGGGACCCGACTGCGACCGCTCACCCTGAGCGTCCCAAAACCCCTCGTGGAGTTCTGCAACAAACCCATCCTGCTGCACCAGGTGGAGGCACTGGTTAAAGCTGGGGTGGACCATGTGGTTCTGGCAGTGAGCTACATGTCAGAGCTCCTGGAGAGAGAGATGAGAGTGCAGGAGCAGAGAATTGGGATTCGTATCTCTCTGTCTCATGAGAAGGAGCCTCTGGGAACAGCGGGTCCCCTGGCGTTGGCTCGAGACTTGCTGAATGATGACAGTGAGCCGTTCTTCGTTCTCAACTCGGACGTCATCTGTGATTTTCCATTCAAAGATCTGCTGCAGTTCCACCGCAACCACGGCAAGGAGGGAACCATTGTGGTAACACGGGTGGAAGAGCCCTCTAAGTACGGTGTGGTGGTGTATGAGGCAGACAGCGGGAGGATCCATCGCTTTGTGGAGAAACCAAAGGTCTTTGTCTCCAACAAAATTAATGCCGGCATGTACATCTTCAATCCGGGCATGCTCAGCAGGATCCAGCTGAGACCAACATCCATTGAAAAAGAAATATTTCCTGTCATGGCAGGGGAGGGACAGCTGTATGCCATGGAGCTGCAAGGTTTCTGGATGGACATCGGCCAGCCTAAAGACTTCCTGACAGGGATGTGTATGTACCTCCAGTCAGTACGACAACATGCACCTGAGAGATTACGCACAGGCCCCGGTTTCCTCGGCAACGTCTTGGTTGATCCCACAGCACAGATCGGGGAGAACTGCACCATCGGCCCGAATGTCACCATCGGCGCCGGCGTTGTTGTGGAGGATGGCGTGAGGATAAAGAGGTGCACGGTGCTGAAAGGGTCAAGGGTTCGATCGCACTCGTGGCTGGAGAGCTGCATCGTGGGGTGGAGCTCGTCAGTCGGCCAGTGGGTGCGTATGGAGAATGTGACGGTGCTGGGGGAGGACGTGATCATCAATGATGAGCTTTACCTGAACGGTGCCAACGTCCTGCCTCACAAATCCATCAACGAGTCAGTCCCGGAGCCGCGAATCGTCATGTAGCGTCAAGCTCACTCATCCATCAGACAGCTTGCACGGAGATGCGCCCAGCTCCGCAGCACGCTGGACAGCCAGGAAGATGATAAACTGCCCGCCCTCAACCTGCTCATCTGTCTTGTTGCCGGGTACTTTGAACAGAATGATCTGGCAGATCAGCAGGAGTGAAGTCTTGTCAACTGCATTTGTTACTCGTTTATAAAGCAGAGTACATGTTTCGTTCTTGTAATTACCGGTACTTGTACATATATGTAAAAAGTTATGCAAATATGTACCAGTAACTTGTTTTTCAAAATATTAATACAAGGGATGTGTTCCCAAACAGCCATCTCTTTCCTGACAATCCCCTTTGTGCATATTCTCTTACATATCGTAAGTAAACATTAAAGCACCTGCGGCTTTTAGTCAGGTGCGGCTGATGTAGGTACAAAACAGCATTTTCCCCTGATTTTAGCTTGTGCGGCTAATATTCAGGTGCGCTTTGTAGTCCGGAAAGTACGGCAATTTAATTTCAAGGGGAAATTAGGTCTCACTGAGGTTAAACGCCAAAGAATAAAAGTGGGTTTTAAGACGCAATTTAAAATTGGACAGTGAAGGGCAAATTATTCCATAATTTTGGAGCCACGATAAAGAAGGCCCGCTCCCCTCTGAGCTTCCTCCTGGATCTCAGTACCTCCAAGGGCAGCTGGTCAGCTGACCTGGGAGACCGACAGGGTGTGTGTGGAGATGAAGAAGCTCAGAGAGGTAAGGCGGGGCAAGACTGTGAACATAAGAATTTTAAAATTAACTCTAAAAGACACAGGCAGCCATTGCAGTGAGGCTGGGACAGGGGTTATATGCTCTATTTTAAAAGTTCCTGTTAGGAGTCATGAAGCAGCGTTTTGAACCAGCTGCAGACTTGAGAGCAATGACTGACCCCCACGTAAAGTGCGTTACAGTAGTCCAGGCGGGAAGAAATAAAAGCATGGATCACTGTTTCAAGGTGCTGCCTTGAAAGAAAAGATTTTACTCTTGCCAGTCGCCTTAAATGATAAAAACTGGACTTCACCACTGCTCTGATTTGGTTGTCCAATTTAAAATCACCATCCAACTTAAAACCACGAACAACAGGTTTAAAATAAACTTCCAGGGGTCCCAAATCTACAGAGGAGGACTCGCAGGGACCACTGGGTCCAAACACCAACAACTCTGTTTTCTTTTCATTAAAATTTAAAAAGTTTAGAGCCAACCAAGCTTTAATGTCATCTAGGCATGTTGTGAGAGGTTTTATGGAGATGCCACCCTTCTGCTTCAGGGGCAAATAAATTTGGATGCCATTATCATCTAGAAAATCTTTCAGTTGACTAAAAACAATTTTCTCTAAAACCTTGGAAAGTAAAGGGAGCTTGGAAGTAGGCCTATAGTTCGCTAAAACTGTGTGATCAAGGCCAGGTTTCTTAAGCAGTGGCTGCATAGTGCATGTTTGAAACTTGCAGGAACCACACCAGAAGACAGACTGCTGTACCTTCTCTCTGTATTTAGACTCATTGTTGTTGGTGATGAGACCCACCACTGTTATGTCATCTGAAAACAGTGGCACTTCTTTGGCACTCGGTTTGTAGTTTTGATGCATAGATCAGTGGTGTATTTAAGATTGTCCAATCTGGGGGAGGGGTGAAGCCTTGTATGCTGAATGTTTGAGTAAACAAGGTCTAACATGCTGTCCCCTCTTGTCGCAAAGTCAATGTTCTAATGAAATTTGGGCAGAACTGATTTTTATCAGGTATCTCTCCCTCCTTTTTTGTGACATTGGCAGGACTTTTATTTTGTTGTAATTATAAAAGACCAAATTGGTTGTGAGAGTTAATCATTCAAGATCAGCTCAGCAGACAAAACACAGTTTAAGTGTCATGGTGAGCTGTGCTGGAGGCTAGAGTAGGGCCCAAATACAGGACTCTGAGACAATATTAACTTAAAGAGGCAGCTTTTTTTGATATAGTAATTACATAAAGCAAAGTACAAGACAAAACACTAAAAGAAGCAAACAAAAGATAAACTTGAACTCAGATCTTGGCAACTGAAGCACTCATAACCAGATATAACTGAGAGAACATGAAAGACACTCTATGGCACAGCTACTATGGAGAACATGAAAAAGAACAGAGGGCACACATGAAGGATAACGAGGAGATGGGTAACAGGTGTGAACACAGCTGGGACTAATCAGTCATGGCCAGACACAGAGGAAGGAAAACTGGTTACACTTTTTGTTTTCTTTTATTTTTCAATACTAAACTGTCACAATACACATAGGTACATATAGAAATAATCTTTTTCTTTTTTATAGCATATAAAAAAAAAAAAAAAACATAAATGGGATGAGTCCCTGAATACCCCCACTCCCTCCCAATAATGTAAAAATGAATATGTTACAGAGGAAATGAATTAACCCATACAAAATATACAAAAAAAAAGCAAGAACAAGAAATCAACAATAAGATAGTAGAGCGTATCCTTATAGTTTAATATTAACATTAATAAATATTGATATAAGTCTTAACAAATATTAACAGTAGTAACAATATGAATATTACTGAATCCCTGCTCAGCGGTTGAAACAAATTAATAATGCTGGAATATCTTTAAATAAAGCATTCTTATAAGGTAGAACAGCCACTGCCGGGAATAGCAGAACAATTTGTACACTGTCATATGGTGGACTACAGAGAGAGTTCTACTTTTCTAAGTATTTAAGTAATGGTTTCCAGTGAGTAAAAAAAAAAAAAAAAAAAAAAAAAAAAAAATCTATTGGATGAGCCTCTGATGGAGAATTTTATCTTCTCCAATTTCAAGAGTCCTAAGATATCCTGTAACCACACTTTAATTAATGGTGGCTGAGATGATTTCCACAACAACAAAATTCTTTTTCTAGCGATGAGAGAAGCAAAGGCAATAAGGTTATTTTGAATAGCTGTAGTGTGAAGGTTATTTGGTGGTTTGCCAAATATAGCGATATGTGGAGTCGGAATCAATTTTATACCCAATATATCTGAAATTATTTTGAAGAATTGATGCCAAAATTCAGACAACCTAGGGCACGCCCAGGACATATGAGTAAGATTGCAAGGTATCTGTGAGCATCTGTAACATTTATCATCAAATTTATCTGGGTAAAATTTTGACAGTTTTTCTTTACTGTAGTGTAATCTGTGGAAAATTTTAAATTGTATTAATGAAAGTCTGGCACAACTACAAGACAAATTAATGGCCCCTACCGCTCCATCCCACAACAACTCAGAAAAACTCATATGGAGTTCTGACTCCCATTTCATCTTGGTACTGTTTAAAAGAGATTCACTAGGTGGAGAAGCTAGCTTTTACCCTTTAACAAAGTTTTGGCTCTGAGAACCAAGTCTATTCCACTGGAAGTTGGGATTTGTAGAAATAAGGTTGAACATTTCTTTGCAAAATTTCGCACCTGGAAGTACCGAATAAAATCGGATATAATGAAATTAAAGCGAGTAACTAGTTCGTTAAAACTTGCAAAAACCTCATTTACGTATAGATCATCAGTACCAAGTCCTTTATGTTCTAAAACAGAGAATCTTAAGTCAATCTTTGCTGGAACAAATAAGTGATTGTTGCAGATCGGGGTTGCAAGAGGGAGGGTGAGCCAACCAAAGTGTCATCTTATTTGTGACCAAATTTTTAATGTTTCAGTAACAACTGGGTTGGAAGAGCGGTTTAATAGGGATGATTGTGAGGTATCACATGCTAAAGCAAGTAATGACGAGGAACAGGAGGCTGCTTCACTCTGGCACCAATTAGTATAGGGAGATGCACACCGCAATAATGTATTATACATGTTAGATGCCCAATAATACCCAATTAAATTAGGCAATCCTAATCCTCCTGTCATGATTCGGCTGTGTGGCAGGCAGGAAGTGGACCCAAACGCAAGCTCACAGAGGCAGGAATGAACTCAAAATTCACAGCTTTATTGCTGGAGGGAAATGGCGAAACAAACTGATAAGAAACTACACTGGGAAGCAATAAACTAGCACACAGAGACGCACACGGCCATGAATGAGAGAGAATGCGACACTGAACAAAGGGAGACGCGGACATAAATACACAGAGATTTAACGAGGGAGGTGGGAGCACACGGGGAACACAGCTGACACAGATAACGAGACAGGGCAGGAGCAACACAACATGACAGCTGATCTATCCCCATAAAGAAGCGAGCGACTAGCCCTTGGACGTTTACCGGACCAAATAAATGATGAAATAGTGTCATTTAGTTCTGAAATAATTAGGCAGACAAATTGGCAAACTTTGAAATACATATAGATATCTAGGTAATGCATTCATTTTAATCATTTGAATCCTACCAGCTAAAGACAGCGGTAGGTAGTTCCATCTTTGAAGATCAGACTTAACTTTCATTGTAAGTAAAGTAATATTCTGTTCCCGCATTAATCTCAGAGATCGTGAAATTGCAATTCTGAGATAATTAAACCCCGAATTAGCCATTTGAAAGGGTATAGTTGATGTAGGTATGTCTGCAGCCATTTGATTAACTGGAAAGTATTCGCTTTTGGAGATGTTAAGCTTATATCCCGATAAATATCAGAAATAATTTAATACTGATAAAATGTGTGGGATATTTGGTAGAGGATCATTCACATAAAGAAGCAAACCATCTGCATAGAGCGACACCTGATGTTTTATACCCCATCTATCAATCCCTCCTAATCCTTTCACCATTTTTAAAGCTACTGAGAGTGGTTCGATCACTAATGCAAAACTGGTTACACTTAACACAGGACATATGACTATCAAATTAACCCTTTAAGACCTACCATAGAACCAAGTCCACCAGAGCTTATATTTTTACATGCTGTGGAGCCATTTTTTGGAGCATTTCAAGTTGCTATACATCAATACAACCATTACAGCCTAAATTTTAATAATATGTCTGCATTAGGTGCATAGTAATTACATAAATTGCAAAAAAGTGCAATAAACTACAAAAAAATTGAAAATCGTTTTTGATTTTTTAACATATATTTCTAGTTAGAGAAATTTAAGAGGCTTATCCCTCAAAACTGTAAATACAAAAAAGTTGCACAAACTAGTTTCCCACCAAAGGAACTTTATTTTGAGTGTCTTCATAGTTTTATTTTTGAGATACACCAATTTTCATATACTACAGGAAAAACGAAAAAAGATATTATAGTGCAAATTTGCAAAATAACAGCATATGCATCAAAATAAAATATTTCCAGCAGTGCAATATGAGTCCTCAGCATCTCAGAAACGACACAGAAAGTCATGAAGTCAAACATAACTTTTAAAATCACCAGTATAGGCTCATGAGACCACGATGGTAAAAAACTACATTTCCGCAAAATGACGTCACTTCCAGTTTCGGGCAGGTCGTGCGGTCATGTGATAGTTCGCGCTGATGGACGTAGGAAGTGTTACAAACGGCTGATCGGGTAAATTTGATTCCAGATTTCAGTTGATTAATGTGGATTGTATTGAGTGTTGTTATCCGTTTGTGTGTGGCTGTATGTGTTTACCACGTTGTGGAGGGAAGTCCTTTATACCCTGCCAAGTAATCTGCAGGTTCTGTCTGCAGGTATATAAATTAATCACAGATTGTTCATAAAATCCTTTGAAGCTGATGCGATCAATAAAAGATGGCTGAGGGGAAACTCCCATCTGTTTCTCAAAGTCTGCATACCAGAGTTCTTCACGATCCAGTCCAAACATGACCTCTCCGTTAAAGTCTGAACATCCAATGACATGAATGTCCGTGTGTAGAGCTGAAACACATTAATGGAATTAAATGCTGACAAGCTGATCAATAATCTGATCAATAAGCTGCAAACTGTCTGTCAATTTAAAAAGAGAAACTCACCATCAGCAGAGACACAGACCACACAGGAGAGGAAGAGGAGCAGGTCCTTCATCTTCATCAGCAGCTCTCACTGATGCATAGAGTTAAACTGTGACTGTCTGAAGTCTCTGAGTGAACTGACAGAAAGTGCAGCAGCAGGTGAGCTCTAACACACACACAGCCAATCACAGAGCTCACAGCTCGTGATGTGATACAGCCTCTTAGAAATAAACATTCCTGTTCTCTGTAAGTCATTGTGTAATTAAAAAAACTAAATCAAAGTGACTTTATTTCTGTCATGTAGACAATGCTTTGCAAATTTTGAACTAAAACTTTTAAAATATATTTCTGTAAAACTTTCCAAGATTATTTGTAAAAGACGAGTGATTCATGAGGTAACATGCATTCATGTGCAGCTAATATGCAGACAATAACTTTACTTAGATAACAGATCAGTGTATAAAATTTGAGATGTAGTTTAAGATTAAAGAACTGAATTAAAAGTGTTTCACTCTCTTCAATTATAATAAATGTTGATGTGTCTACTCTGTCCCTACCCCTTAGAACTTTATGGACTCCCATTTTCCTCTGAGATTAGACAGGTTTCTCCTTATAGTTATTAAAATAAAATATATTTACTTTATTAAGTGGAACAACAAACATGCTTAGATCAAAGACTGTACATAAAAGATTGATGTAGTCACTGTGGCATTACTAGTTAATTTCTGGAATTAACATAAACAGATGTTAGCAGAATTAGAGATCAAAAAAAGATGGAACTTGCATCGCTTTTTTGGAAAGGTTGGATGAGAAAGCCCCCTCTCTTTAATAACAAGTAGCATCTGAAAAATGATATGGTGTAATAGAGTTCTGTGAAACAGTATTTGCCCCTTACTCATTTCTTAGTTTTTGCATATTAGTCACATTTAGATGTTTCATATCATTAAAAATATACACTTTAAAGAAATAACTGTAGTAAGAAAAAAGGCAAGGCAAGGCAAGGCAAATTTATTTGTATAGCACAATTCAACAACAAGGTGATTCAAAGTGCTTTACAGAGACATTAGAAACAAAAACAAATAAAAAGCATGATTTAAAATTGATTAAAACAAGCAAACAAACAAACTAACGAATTAACAAACAAACAAAACGGTATATAAAATCAAAACAGATAAAATCAGAACAGTAGATAAAATCAGTAGTTAATGTAAGTTTTGAAATTTAAGCTTAAAAGTGTGGATTTGGTGTTTTATTCAAATGCAGCTGAGAACAGGTGAGTCTTCAACCTGGATTTAAATAAACTGAGTGTTTCAGCTGATCTGAGGCTTTCTGGGAGTTTGTTCCAGATATAAGGAGCATAAAAGCTGAATGCAGCTTCTCCGTGTCTGGTTCTGACTCTGGGAACTGATAAAAGACCGGTTCCAGATGACCTGAGGGATCTGGAAGGTTCATACTGGGTCAGGAGGTCACTGATGTACTTTGGTCCTGAACCATTCAGAGCTTTATAGGCCAGCATCAGAACTTTAAAGTCTATCCTCTGACGGACAGGCAGCCAGTGTAAAGACCTCAGAGCTGGACTGATGTGGTCCACTTTTTTGGTCTTAGTGAGGACTCGAGCAGCAGAGTTCTGAATGAGCTGTAGTTGTCTGACTGATTTTTTTTAGGTAGACCTGTAAAGATGCAGTTACAGTAATCAAGCCTACTAAAGATGAATGCATGAACTAGTTTTTCCAGGTCCTGTTGAGACATCAGATCTTTTATCCTTGAAATATTCTTGAGGTGATAGTAAGCTGACTTTGTTATTGTCTTAATGTGTTTTTCTAAGTTTAAGTCTGCATCCATCACTACACCCAAATTTCTCGCCTGGTTGGTGGTTTTTAGGTGTATAGATTGAAGTTCTCTGGTGACCTGTAATCGTTTTTCTTTGGCGCCAAAGACTATTACCTCAGTTTTGTTTTTGTTTAGCTGGAGAAAATTGTGGCACAACCAGTCATTAATTTCCTCAATGCATTTACCAAGAGCCTGTACAGGGCCTTGGTCTCCTGGTGACATTGTGATATATATTTGTGTGTCATCTGCATAGCTATGATAGTTTATTTTGTTGTTCTTTATAATCTGTGCCAGTGGGAGCATGTAAATGTTAAACAGAAGGGGTCCCAAGATGGAACCTTGGGGAACTCCACATGTGATACTTGTCTGCTCACATGTGAAGTTACCTATTGATACAAAGTATTTCCTGTTTTCTAAGTATGTTTTGAACCAGTTTAGTACAGTTCCTGAAAGTCCTGTCCAGTTCTCCAGTCGTTTGAGTATTATGTTGTGGTCAACTGTATCAAATGCTGCACTGAGATCCAGTAAAACCAAAACTGACATTTTTCCACTGTCTGTATTCAGACATATGTCATTAAACACTTTGGTCAGAGCGGTTTCAGTGCTGTGATTCTGTCTAAAACCTGACTGGAAGGCATCGTAGCAATTATTCTGTTTTAAGAAGTAACTGAGCTGTTGAGAAACTGCTTTTTCAATGATCTTACTTAAAAACGGGAGATTTGAGATCGGCCTGTAGTTGTTCATTTGTGTCTTGTCAAGATTGTCCTTTTTCAGTATAGGTTTTATTACAGCAGTTTTTAGTGATTCTGGAAACACACCTGACATTAAAGAAAAGTTGACGATCTGTAACAGGTCTGACTCTAAAGTCTTTGAGACCTTTTTGAAAAAACTTGTTGGCAGGACATCTAAACAGCAGGAGGAGGAGTTCAGTTGACCTAAGATGTCCTCCAGGTCTTTGCTGTTAATAGGTTGAAACTGTTTCATGGTGTTTAAACAGTTTTTTGGCGGACACAGTACATATCCTGGATCTGCTGTTGATGTACCAATTGCTTGTCTAATCCTTTGGATTTTTTCTGTGAAGAATTTGGCAAAGTCATTGCAGGCCATGGTCGAATGAAGTTCAGCTGCCACTGACACAGGAGGGTTTGTTAGCCTGTCAACTGTAGAAAATAAGACCCGAGCATTATGACTGTTTTTAGTGATGATGTCAGAGAAGTAGGACCTTCTTGCACTCCTCAGTTGTAAATTATAATTGTGAAGTTTCTCTTTATAGATGTCATAATGAACCTGGAGGTTTGTTTTTCTCCATCTGCGCTCAGCTTTCCTACACTCTCTTTTTTCATTTTTCACCAGTGTGGAGTTTCTCCATGGAGACTTTTTCCTTCCAGAGATAACCTTCACCTTAATGGGAGCAATAGTGTCCATTACATTTAACATGTTAGCATTGAAGCTATTGACGAGCTCATTGACTGAACCTCTGGGCAGGTCAGGTGTTAATGGGAAGACCTGGTTAAAAATTGCACTACTGTGTTCAGTTATACACCGTTTTGTGATCACTGTTGTTGATATATTTATGTGGGCTGAGATTTTACTTTCAAAGAAAACACAGTAATGATCAGACACACCCACATCAGACACAGTAACCTTTGAAATGCTCAGGCCCTTGGAGATCAGTAGGTCAAGAGTGTGTCCTCTATTATCTGTGGCCTCTGTTACATGCTGAGTCAGCCCAAAGTTGCCCAGAGTGTTACTCAGGTCTTTAGTCCCTTTGTCCTGAGGGTTGTCCACATGGATGTTAAAATCCCCAACAATAATTACACAGTCAAAATCAACACAGATCACAGACAGCAGTTCACTGAGGTCATTAAAAAAGTCTGTGCAGTATTTGGGAGGCCTGTAAACATTAAGAAACACAACTTTGGATGGGGCCTTCAGCTGTAAAGCCACATATTCAAAAGACTGAAAACTTCCAGGAGACAGCTGCTTACATTGAAATGATTCATTAAATAAGACAGCAACCCCTCCTCCTCTCCTGCTCACCCTGGCCTCACTGATAAAACTGTAGTTAGGAGGGGTCGTCTCGATGAGAACAGCTCCACTGTTACTTTGGTCCAACCAAGTTTCAGTTAAAAACATAAAATCAAGGCTGTGCTCAGTGATTAAATCATTAATTAAAAATGTTTTCCCAGCTAAAGATCTAACGTTTAATAAAGCCAACTTAAGTGTTTTAGAGGTATTACTTGTCCCCTTGTGTTTGGGAGCAGTCTGTGGCACACAAGGTATGTTTACTATGTTTAAAAATCTTTTAGAGTGCAGCTCTCTGTGTTTTGACCAGGCCACATGTCTCCTTCTGTCACCTAAAAGTACAGAAATTTTAAAACCTTCTAGTAAACAGGGTCCCAGCTTCTCCTGGGAAAAGTCACCACTGCCATAATCCTCGCAGCCCGGACCCTCCACACATCACACATCAGACTGCGGAGACAGGGCATGAAGGTGGTAAGGAGGAACTAAGGGGGGCGAGGCTGGGCAATGTGACTTCGATTGCTCTGTTGAGGGTGGGGCTCGGTGGCGAACCTTTGGCCGCTCTGGTGGGGGGTTTATGGGGGACAAAAAGGGATTGGGCCGGGGGGTAGATCTGAGCCCAGCATTGACCCGCTCCATCATCTCCTCAGTGAATTTCAGGTGTGGGGAGGAGGGAGAAAGGGAGGGGGAGGAGGGTGATGGCCTGTCAGGGGTTTGGGGGACTGGAGAAGATCGTGGTCCCTGGTCCTGGTCGTTGGTGTTGTTGAGAGAGTTGGAGGCAAATAGACCGGTCATCTGGAACCGGTCTTTTATCAGTTCCCAGAGTCAGAACCAGACACGGAGAAGCTGCATTCAGCTTTTATGCTCCTTATATCTGGAACAAACTCCCAGAAAGCCTCAGATCAGCTGAAACACTCAGTTTATTTAAATCCAGGTTGAAGACTCACCTGTTCTCAGCTGCATTTGAATAAAACACCAAATCCACACTTTTAAGCTTAAATTTCAAAACTTACATTAACTACTGATTTTATCTACTGTTCTGATTTTATCTGTTTTGATTTTATATACCGTTTTGTTTGTTTGTTAATTCGTTAGTTTGTTTGTTTGCTTGTTTTAATCAATTTTAAATCATGCTTTTTATTTGTTTTTGTTTCTAATGTCTCTGTAAAGCACTTTGAATCACCTTGTTGTTGAATTGTGCTATACAAATAAATTTGCCTTGCCTTGCCTTGCCTTTTTTCTTACTACAGTTATTTCTTTAAAGTGTATATTTTTAATGATATGAAACATCTAAATGTGACTAATATGCAAAAACTAAGAAATGAGTAAGGGGCAAATACTGTTTCACAGAACTCTATTACACCATATCATTTTTCAGATGCTACTTGTTATTAAAGAGAGGGGGCTTTCTCATCCAACCTTTCCAAAAAAGCGATGCAAGTTCCATCTTTTTTTGATCTCTAATTCTGCTAACATCTGTTTATGTTAATTCCAGAAATTAACTAGTAATGCCACAGTGACTACATCAATCTTTTATGTACAGTCTTTGATCTAAGCATGTTTGTTGTTCCACTTAATAAAGTAAATATATTTTATTTTAATAACTATAAGGAGAAACCTGTCTAATCTCAGAGGAAAATGGGAGTCCATAAAGTTCTAAGGGGTAGGGACAGAGTAGACACATCAACATTTATTATAATTGAAGAGAGTGAAACACTTTTAATTCAGTTCTTTAATCTTAAACTACATCTCAAATTTTATACACTGATCTGTTATCTAAGTAAAGTTATTGTCTGCATATTAGCTGAACATGAATGCATGTTACCTCATGAATCACTCGTCTTTTACAAATAATCTTGGAAAGTTTTACAGAAATATATTTTAAAAGTTTTAGTTCAAAATTTGCAAAGCATTGTCTACATGACAGAAATAAAGTCACTTTGATTTAGTTTTTTTAATTACACAATGACTTACAGAGAACAGGAATGTTTATTTCTAAGAGGCTGTATCACATCACGAGCTGTGAGCTCTGTGATTGGCTGTGTGTGTGTTAGAGCTCACCTGCTGCTGCACTTTCTGTCAGTTCACTCAGAGACTTCAGACCGTCACAGTTTAACTCTATGCATCAGTGAGAGCTGCTGATGAAGATGAAGGACCTGCTCCTCTTCCTCTCCTGTGTGGTCTGTGTCTCTGCTGATGGTGAGTTTCTCTTTTTAAATTGACAGTTTGCAGCTTATTGATCAGATTATTGATCAGCTTGTCAGCATTTAATTCCATTAATGTGTTTCAGCTCTACACATGGACATTCATGTCATTGGATGTTCAGACTTTAACGGAGAGGTCATGTTTGGACTGGATCGTGAAGAACTCTGGTATGCAGACTTTGAGAAACAGATGGGAGTTTCCCCTCAGCCATCTTTTATTGATCGCATCAGCTTCAAAGGATTTTATGAACAATCTGTGATTAATTTATATACCTGCAGACAGAACCTGCAGATTACTTGGCAGGGTATAAAGGACTTCCCTCCACAACGTGGTAAACACATACAGCCACACACAAACGGATAACAACACTCAATACAATCCACATTAATCAACTGAAATCTGGAATCAAATTTACCCGATCAGCTGTTTGTAACACTTCCTACGTCCATCAGCGCGAACTATCACATGACCGCACGACCTGCCCGAAACTGGAAGTGACGTCATTTTGCGGAAATGTAGTTTTTTACCATCGTGGCCTCATGAGCCTATACTGGTGATTTTAAAAGTTATGTTTGACTTCATGACTTTCTGTGTCGTTTCTGAGATGCTGAGGACTCATATTGCACTGCTGGAAATATTTTATTTTGATGCATATGCTGTTATTTTGCAAATTTGCACTATAATATCTTTTTTCGTTTTTCCTGTAGTATATGAAAATTGGTGTATCTCAAAAATAAAACTATGAAGACACTCAAAATAAAGTTCCTTTGGTGGGAAACTAGTTTGTGCAACTTTTTTGTATTTACAGTTTTGAGGGATAAGCCTCTTAAATTTCTCTAACTAGAAATATATGTTAAAAAATCAAAAACGATTTTCAAGTTTTTTGTAGTTTATTGCACTTTTTTGCAATTTATGTAATTACTATGCACCTAATGCAGACATATTATTAAAATTTAGGCTGTAATGGTTGTATTGATGTATAGCAACTTGAAATGCTCCAAAAAATGGCTCCACAGCATGTAAAAATATAAGCTCTGGTGGACTTGGTTCTATGGTAGGTCTTAAAGGGTTAATTTGATAGTCATATGTCCTGTGTTAAGTGTAACCAGTTTTTCATTAGTGATCGAACCACTCTCAGTAGCTTTAAAAATGGTGAAAGGATTAGGAGGGATTGATAGATGGGGTATAAAACATCAGGTGTCGCTCTATGCAGATGGTTTGCTTCTTTATGTGAATGATCCTCTACCAAATATCCCACACATTTTATCAGTATTAAATTATTTCTGATATTTATCGGGATATAAGCTTAACATCTCCAAAAGCGAATACTTTCCAGTTAATCAAATGGCTGCAGACATACCTACATCAACTATACCCTTTCAAATGGCTAATTCGGGGTTTAATTATCTCAGAATTGCAATTTCACGATCTCTGAGATTAATGCGGGAACAGAATATTACTTTACTTACAATGAAAGTTAAGTCTGATCTTCAAAGATGGAACTACCTACCGCTGTCTTTAGCTGGTAGGATTCAAATGATTAAAATGAATGCATTACCTAGATATCTATATGTATTTCAAAGTTTGCCAATTTGTCTGCCTAATTATTTCAGAACTAAATGACACTATTTCATCATTTATTTGGTCCGGTAAACGTCCAAGGGCTAGTCGCTCGCTTCTTTATGGGGATAGATCAGCTGTCATGTTGTGTTGCTCCTGCCCTGTCTCGTTATCTGTGTCAGCTGTGTTCCCCGTGTGCTCCCACCTCCCTCGTTAAATCTCTGTGTATTTATGTCCGCGTCTCCCTTTGTTCAGTGTCGCATTCTCTCTCATTCATGGCCGTGTGCTTCTCTGTGTGCTAGTTTATTGCTTCCCAATGTAGTTTCTTATCAGTTTGTTTCGCCATTTCCCTCCAGCAATAAAGCTGTGAATTTTGAGTTCATTCCTGCCTCTGTGAGCTTGCGTTTGGGTCCACTTCCTGCCTGCCACACAGCCGAATCATGACAGGAGGATTAGGATTGCCTAATTTAATTGGGTATTATTGGGCATCTAACATGTATAATACATTATTGCGGTGTGCATCTCCCTATACTAATTGGTGCCAGAGTGAAGCAGCCTCCTGTTCCTCGTCATTACTTGCTTTAGCATGTGATACCTCACAATCATCCCTATTAAACCGCTCTTCCAACCCAGTTGTTACTGAAACATTAAAAATTTGGTCACAAATAAGATGACACTTTGGTTGGCTCACCCTCCCTCTTGCAACCCCGATCTGCAACAATCACTTATTTGTTCCAGCAAAGATTGACTTAAGATTCTCTGTTTTAGAACATAAAGGACTTGGTACTGATGATCTATACGTAAATGAGGTTTTTGCAAGTTTTAACGAACTAGTTACTCGCTTTAATTTCATTATATCCGATTTTATTCGGTACTTCCAGGTGCGAAATTTTGCAAAGAAATGTTCAACCTTATTTCTACAAATCCCAACTTCCAGTGGAATAGACTTGGTTCTCAGAGCCAAAACTTTGTTAAAGGGTAAAAGCTAGCTTCTCCACCTAGTGAATCTCTTTTAAACAGTACCAAGATGAAATGGGAGTCAGAACTCCATATGAGTTTTTCTGAGTTGTTGTGGGATGGAGCGGTAGGGGCCATTAATTTGTCTTGTAGTTGTGCCAGACTTTCATTAATACAATTTAAAATTTTCCACAGATTACACTACAGTAAAGAAAAACTGTCAAAATTTTACCCAGATAAATTTGATGATAAATGTAACAGATGCTCACAGATACCTTGCAATCTTACTCATATGTCCTGGGCGTGCCCTAGGTTGTCTGAATTTTGGCATCAATTCTTCAAAATAATTTCAGATATATTGGGTATAAAATTGATTCCGACTCCACATATCGCTATATTTGGCAAACCACCAAATAACCTTCACACTACAGCTATTCAAAATAACCTTATTGCCTTTGCTTCTCTCATCGCTAGAAAAAGAATTTTGTTGTTGTGGAAATCATCTCAGCCACCATTAATTAAAGTGTGGTTACAGGATATCTTAGGACTCTTGAAATTGGAGAAGATAAAATTCTCCATCAGAGGCTCATCCAATAGATTTTTTTTTTTTTTTTTTTTTTTTTACTCACTGGAAACCATTACTTAAATACTTAGAAAAGTAGAACTCTCTCTGTAGTCCACCATATGACAGTGTACAAATTGTTCTGCTATTCCCGGCAGTGGCTGTTCTACCTTATAAGAATGCTTTATTTAAAGATATTCCAGCATTATTAATTTGTTTCAACCGCTGAGCAGGGATTCAGTAATATTCATATTGTTACTACTGTTAATATTTGTTAAGACTTATATCAATATTTATTAATGTTAATATTAAACTATAAGGATACGCTCTACTATCTTATTGTTGATTTCTTGTTCTTGCTTTTTTTTTGTATATTTTGTATGGGTTAATTCATTTCCTCTGTAACATATTCATTTTTACATTATTGGGAGGGAGTGGGGGTATTCAGGGACTCATCCCATTTATGTTTTTTTTTTTTTATATGCTATAAAAAAGAAAAAGATTATTTCTATATGTACCTATGTGTATTGTGACAGTTTAGTATTGAAAAATAAAAGAAAACAAAAAGTGTAACCAGTTTTCCTTCCTCTGTGTCTGGCCATGACTGATTAGTCCCAGCTGTGTTCACACCTGTTACCCATCTCCTCGTTATCCTTCATGTGTGCCCTCTGTTCTTTTTCATGTTCTCCATAGTAGCTGTGCCATAGAGTGTCTTTCATGTTCTCTCAGTTATATCTGGTTATGAGTGCTTCAGTTGCCAAGATCTGAGTTCAAGTTTATCTTTTGTTTGCTTCTTTTAGTGTTTTGTCTTGTACTTTGCTTTATGTAATTACTATATCAAAAAAAGCTGCCTCTTTAAGTTAATATTGTCTCAGAGTCCTGTATTTGGGCCCTACTCTAGCCTCCAGCACAGCTCACCATGACACTTAAACTGTGTTTTGTCTGCTGAGCTGATCTTGAATGATTAACTCTCACAACCAATTTGGTCTTTTATAATTACAACAAAATAAAAGTCCTGCCAATGTCACAAAAAAGGAGGGAGAGATACCTGATAAAAATCAGTTCTGCCCAAATTTCATTAGAACATTGACTTTGCGACAAGAGGGGACAGCATGTTAGACCTTGTTTACTCAAACATTCAGCATACAAGGCTTCACCCCTCCCCCAGATTGGACAATCTTAAATACACCACTGATCTATGCATCAAAACTACAAACCGAGTGCCAAAGAAGTGCCACTGTTTTCAGATGACATAACAGTGGTGGGTCTCATCACCAACAACAATGAGTCTAAATACAGAGAGAAGGTACAGCAGTCTGTCTTCTGGTGTGGTTCCTGCAAGTTTCAAACATGCACTAGTGCAGCCACTGCTTAAGAAACCTGGCCTTGATCACACAGTTTTAGCGAACTATAGGCCTACTTCCAAGCTCCCTTTACTTTCCAAGGTTTTAGAGAAAATTGTTTTTAGTCAACTGAAAGATTTTCTAGATGATAATGGCATCCAAATTTATTTGCCCCTGAAGCAGAAGGGTGGCATCTCCATAAAACCTCTCACAACATGCCTAGATGACATTAAAGCTTGGTTGGCTCTAAACTTTTTAAATTTTAATGAAAAGAAAACAGAGTTGTTGGTGTTTGGACCCAGTGGTCCCTGCGAGTCCTCCTCTGTAGATTTGGGACCCCTGGAAGTTTATTTTAAACCTGTTGTTCGTGGTTTTAAGTTGGATGGTGATTTTAAATTGGACAACCAAATCAGAGCAGTGGTGAAGTCCAGTTTTTATCATTTAAGGCGACTGGCAAGAGTAAAATCTTTTCTTTCAAGGCAGCACCTTGAAACAGTGATCCATGCTTTTATTTCTTCCCGCCTGGACTACTGTAACGCACTTTACGTGGGGGTCAGTCATTGCTCTCAAGTCTGCAGCTGGTTCAAAACGCTGCTTCATGACTCCTAACAGGAACTTTTAAAATAGAGCATATAACCCCTGTCCCAGCCTCACTGCAATGGCTGCCTGTGTCTTTTAGAGTTAATTTTAAAATTCTTATGTTCACAGTCTTGCCCCGCCTTACCTCTCTGAGCTTCTTCATCTCCACACACACCCTGTCGGTCTCCCAGGTCAGCTGACCAGCTGCCCTTGGAGGTACTGAGATCCAGGAGGAAGCTCAGAGGGGAGCGGGCCTTCTTTATCGTGGCTCCAAAATTATGGAATAATTTGCCCTTCACTGTCCAATTTTAAATTGCGTCTTAAAACCCACTTTTATTCTTTGGCGTTTAACCTCAGTGAGACCTAATTTCCCCTTGAAATTAAATTGCCGTACTTTCCGGACTACAAAGCGCACCTGAATATTAGCCGCACAAGCTAAAATCAGGGGAAAATGCTGTTTTGTACCTACATCAGCCGCACCTGACTAAAAGCCGCAGGTGCTTTAATGTTTACTTACGATATGTAAGAGAATATGCACAAAGGGGATTATCAGGAAAGAGATGGCTGTTTGGGAACACATCCCTTGTATTAATATTTTGAAAAACAAGTTACTGGTACATATTTGCATAACTTTTTACATATATGTACAAGTACCGGTAATTACAAGAACGAAACATGTACTCTGCTTTATAAACGAGTAACAAATGTAGTTGACAAGACTTCACTCCTGCTGATCTGCCAGATCATTCTGTTCAAAGTACCCGGCAACAAGACAGATGAGCAGGTTGAGGGCGGGCAGTTTATCATCTTCCTGGCTGTCCAGCGTGCTGCGGAGCTGGGCGCATCTCCGTGCAAGCTGTCTGATGGATGAGTGAGCTTGACGCTACATGACGATTCGCGGCTCCGGGACTGACTCGTTGATGGATTTGTGAGGCAGGACGTTGGCACCGTTCAGGTAAAGCTCATCATTGATGATCACGTCCTCCCCCAGCACCGTCACATTCTCCATACGCACCCACTGGCCGACTGACGAGCTCCACCCCACGATGCAGCTCTCCAGCCACGAGTGCGATCGAACCCTTGACCCTTTCAGCACCGTGCACCTCTTTATCCTCACGCCATCCTCCACAACAACGCCGGCGCCGATGGTGACATTCGGGCCGATGGTGCAGTTCTCCCCGATCTGTGCTGTGGGATCAACCAAGACGTTGCCGAGGAAACCGGGGCCTGTGCGTAATCTCTCAGGTGCATGTTGTCGTACTGACTGGAGGTACATACACATCCCTGTCAGGAAGTCTTTAGGCTGGCCGATGTCCATCCAGAAACCTTGCAGCTCCATGGCATACAGCTGTCCCTCCCCTGCCATGACAGGAAATATTTCTTTTTCAATGGATGTTGGTCTCAGCTGGATCCTGCTGAGCATGCTCGGATTGAAGATGTTGTAGGAATGTTTAGCTTATTTTAGAGTTTAGAAATGTGTTATCATAGAATGTAGAATTATTGTAGAGACACTGTTTGTAGAGTAATAAAGGCCTCATTGTGTTGTGATTTTAGAGGGCTTCTCCCCCATTGAGCGGAAATTCCCCAGAGGATGTTTTAAGGTGAGGGTGTTAACATTTGTAACTGTGGGGGGAGTTTTATGACCTCTAGGGAGTCATCTACACCCACAGTGTTTTAACTGTCACGCACACACATCCACACGCACACTCACTCACGAGCACTCACATAGACACGTGGGAACGTGCACATGTAGGCATTCACGTGCTCGTGCACATACACACAGACAGAGTTTGCAGCACACCGTAGAGGGGGTTTTATAATGGGGTCACTTCTATAAAGCTGACTGTAACCAACAAAGGAGTGAAGATTTTTGCAGAGGGACACCGGCCTCATCTTCCCTTCTAGAAGTGCATACTTAAATGAAGATGAATGTAGATGAATAAAGATTTTGTGAAAATGACTACTGAGTCCGGTGCCATCTCTGGATGCTCGAGGAATAAGAAGAACCGGGGTAAAACTGAATTCTCAACAGTTTTGGTGCCGAGACCCGGGATTCGCTCGAGGCCCAGAGATGAATTGGCAGAGCTGAGATCGTGAAACGAGGCGAACAGAGAGCTAGCTCACATGATTAAAAGGTAAGCACGACCTGTTTATTTTCGAACCGTGCATATTGTTTAAAGCCTAAATTATCTGTTCGTTAAGTTGAACGTATCCCAGTGTAAATTCACTCAGTAGAAAAAGGCGGCTAGTGTCCGTCTCAGTGCGACTAAAGCAAGAGACTTTTGCTAAGAACTTCAGGTTGATGTTTAGCGTACTGTGAGCGACTAAAGCAAGAGACTTTTGATAAGAACTACAGGTTGATGTTTAGCGCCCCGTAAGGATATCTCGGTGCGTTAAAGCAGGAGACGTTTGTTACGGATTAATAGAATCGGTGTTTCATCCGTCTTAGTTATTAGGAAAAAAAAGTGGCGGTGTTTGATCCGTCCCCGTGCGTTACAGCAGGAAACGTGTGTTATTATTAGTTAGAAAGCGGGGCTGAGAGGCCTCGTCGCCAGCTACGGGCTGCGCGTGTCACGGGTTTGGTTACCCCACCTAGTCTCGGACGCGGGGCTAGGACCTGAAGGCAGGAGATCCAGGGTGGTGACCTGGGGATTCGTGGCTCCTTAAATAACTAAAGCTAGGTGTTGGATCCTAGTCGTGGTTGATAACGTGCATGAGAGTGGGGGGCAAGTTGCTTTGTTAGTGAGAGAACGACTGCTTGGCTCAGCCCACTGACTGCAGTGTGTGTAGACTGTGTAGTGTGTGTGAAAGCGCAGTTAGAGTCTGTGTCTCGTCTGAAGTACGGGAGTCAATTTAAGTAACAAAAAGAATTCGTGTCTAAAAGTGTGTGTTTGTGGTGTGCAGAAATCGCGGCAGGAGGCCGTGTCGCGAATTGTTGCAAGCTGTGAAGTCAATTGGGGGGTTTAATTTGGTTTTATATTTTTTAGGGGAAGAGAAACTGCGGTATCAAGTCCGTGGCGCATGTTTGAACAATTCGTGAGGCGCACAAGCGGACGGTACCCGCTTTGTGTGCCGCTTGGGGCGTTGTCCTGAATCAGCAGAAGTGTCTCGCAGAAAGTTTGAATGGAACTGCGAGAAGCATGAGGTGTGTGTGAGCCAGCCTCGAGGGGGCGGGTTCACAGGTGGGACGAACGAAGAGTAAAGTGTGAGTGTGTGTGAGAGAGAAAGAAAAGGTGGGGGCGAGTGACCAGCCTGTGAGTGTGTGTGAATTCCTTGATGACAAAGAGGGAGACAAAGTAGATTAGTTGATTTTCTATGAAATAATAAGAGTTAAGAAATCGTAGTGATCAAAGAGGAGAAAATGACCTAAAGTAAATAAAGCAAATTAAAGAGTGGATCAGTGTTAGACTAATGATAAATAAATTGATAAAATTGGTGACATTTAAAGGTGATTAAGTACTCAAGGATGAATGGAGAATTTGATTGCTGACTGTATGACAGCTGTTGGGCTGAAAGGAAATGAGGGTGAAAAAAGTTAACAGGTTAATGTGGGGTGAAAAAAAAGAGAGAGAAAAGAAAATGATGAAAACAAAGAAAATAAAAAGTGTGGAAGTGTGAGTGGGAAATTGTCTCCAACTGGGGGAAGCAGTGACACTACAGGTCACCTTCTTCCCCTGCTGGACACAAAAGAAAACATAATTAGGAGTGTGGTGGATGAAAATAATTAACAACAACATCAAGAAGATTTTTGTGTTTGCAGTTAAGAATAAATAAAAATTTATTTTTGGGGTTTAAAGTCAGTAGAGTTCAAAACAAAATAAGCAGAGATGTGTTGCTTTAGGAGTAATGAAAACATATGCAGTCACAGTGAATAATGAAAGTCTCTCAGTCTGTCGTTTACAGGTGGGGAACGGACCAGGATCAAACCTGCTGTAGATTTGTACATGCCGGCATTAATTTTGTTGGAGACAAAGACCTTTGGTTTCTCCACAAAGCGATGGATCCTCCCGCTGTCTGCCTCATACACCACCACACCGTACTTAGAGGGCTCTTCCACCCGTGTTACCACAATGGTTCCCTCCTTGCCGTGGTTGCGGTGGAACTGCAGCAGATCTTTGAATGGAAAATCACAGATGACGTCCGAGTTGAGAACGAAGAACGGCTCACTGTCATCATTCAGCAAGTCTCGAGCCAACGCCAGGGGACCTGCTGTTCCCAGAGGCTCCTTCTCATGAGACAGAGAGATACGAATCCCAATTCTCTGCTCCTGCACTCTCATCTCTCTCTCCAGGAGCTCTGACATGTAGCTCACTGCCAGAACCACATGGTCCACCCCAGCTTTAACCAGTGCCTCCACCTGGTGCAGCAGGATGGGTTTGTTGCAGAACTCCACGAGGGGTTTTGGGGGGTGTTAGGTTTCCTTTTTTTTTTTTTTTTAAAAGAGAGACGCAGTCCTCCTGTGTCTTCTCCAAGCTTCACATGTAAGATCCAACAGTGTGAAGCACATAGCAGCCAGAAATTGTAATGCCACAGATCAGAGAGGCTTCATCATCACCATCTTCATCGCCGTACGATCAGAGCGTGAGACTTCACATCTGGCGCACAGGAGAGATTCTGTGAGAAGTCCTCCTTCTAGCTTGTCCCACAAGCAGTTGGTGAGATTTACTCACAACAAAAAGGGTTAATGACATAATTTCCATGAAAACATTAATTCTTTGTAAAGTGTTTAAATTGTGTTTTCACTTGACCTTAGGAGTGTTAGAGTGTATTGTAATGTCTGTACTCAGGTGTTTCCCTCTGTGATCCATCCCCTTCAGAGCTGAGACACTCAGGACTGAACAGACTGCATAGTTTCTGTGACTGAGCCTCCAAAACACCTTCTTTGAAACCACTCATGATAGAAGGGCTTTGTATTTGCAGCAGCACTACTACAGGTATTCAGTTTATTACATTATGTGTTTGTTTCTTAGGACCAGCTCTGAGTGCACACTACCTAACATATACACCTTTCTGTTCATTACAAACCAACTACTCTGGATCATATGGCCAGTTGGCAGGAATGTTGCTGCAGGAAAACATCCCTGCAGATCACCATCATTGTCAGACTGACTGTGCCTCCTCTGTGCAGTGTCAAGATCCTCCCTAAATGAGTGTGTAAGTTAACATTTTCATTGTTTGATTCCCTTTGACAAGACAAGTATCACTGATATTTACATTTACAACTACATATGTTCCCGTTTTCTGCTCTTCTTTTAAAGTCCTCAGCTATCCTGCTTCTGTGCTGCTTGCCACACATCAAACACTGGCCGGATGACAGGGAGGATCCACTCTGAAGTCACTGGACATGATGAGGATCATATGGGACTTCATAGTTTCACAGAAACGTTGTGCTCTGTGATTACAGGTTTCAAATGGACATAATGACTGCCTCTCTCTGATCAACAGGCTAAAGGATTGTTTTCATTGTTAGTGCTCTGTACAATGTATGCTTATTTAATATTTCATCACAGAGCAAGCCTTTATTTATTTAACATTTTTTTATTTTGTTTTAATGTTGAATTAACTGTGGGGATTTTTTTAAGTGGGCACTCGGGATGTCATATGACCAGAAATGTGGTAACTGGAATTCAACAGTATGGAAGAAAAAATCTGCTGAGAACGAAACACACACAAAAACCCCCAAGAAAATTCAAATTCATTCCATGTAATCCAATCTAAAACATTTTAAACTGCTGAACAGCAACACAAACAGTGTTAAAAAACTGTGTTAACAGAATGATTATGATAAGTTTGTACCAAAGTTTCAGGTCACATGGCACACCTAGTGTGTAGTGTGGGGTATCAGCTGGTAAGTATAGTTTTTTTTCATATTTGTGTCCTTAGAGTTCAGATAGATAAAGCCTTGTGTATAATAATTAGTCATAACCACAACTCAAAGTCAGGGACTAACTAAATTTGGGACTTTGTGTCTGAGCCCAGGTTAAAACACTGTGTAAAAAAGCATTTAGTGGCATGGCTGAACAATGCTGTAAACTAATGATACTTATTTAATCCATGGTCACAAAAAGGACTAATGTGTTTATTTGATTATTTGTATGTGTTAAACTGTGTCACCACCTTAGGCTTTCATTTGAGTTTACTCAAAAATCTCTATACAGTTCTCTTTTACCACTGTGTGGACTCTGTTTACATTAAAACATAAAGAAGAATGAGTAATAAAAAGATGTGTAGACAGATTAAGTAGACTGATAGAAACAGCTGTTCAGCCATGTTCTAAGAAACCAACACAATTTAAAGGTTCAGGATTGTGGTTTTAAAAGTTGAATTTTCATGTATTTCATATGTTGCTTATTCAAAGGAGCTTGCAAAGAAAAGCGTCTGGACTTCTTTAAGACTTAAAGAAGTCCAGACGCTTTTCTTTGCAAGCTCCTTTGACTACGATGACCTGGATGACTGAGAACCTTCACAGACATATGTTGCTTATTATTTTTTATTTAGTTATTTAATTTAGTTATTTTTATTTATTCTAGTAGTCCTTGTCAGAAAGAAGCTGTAAAATATGACTTAAGATTTTTTTGTTATTTTCTATGACATACAAAACAAATTGATGTATGTAATACTATTAAACATGATATACACATGTGTATATGTCTGAAAAACATTATGCTGTATATTAAAGTTTGTATTTTCTCCAGAATGTTTGTTCATCTTTTAAGTTCATTTCAATTAGAAGAATATGAACTTTTAATATTCATTCAGAGGTTTTCTGACTTTAAATTTTCTTTTGTCATTACTCATCTTTTTATTATTTACATTTTAAACATGTTTAGCTTTTTTCCAACTTCTTCTGTGTGAACATCAGCTTTCAAAAGTTCTGCACTTTTGTTTTCAGGTTAAAAATTCTGTATTTTTCATCTCATTCAGAATTTTTAACTTAACATTCAGCAGTTAATTCATTTCAGTGCATACATTCAGATTCAAGCATTCACACTGCAGTTTCTTCAGAAAATACACTTTCTAGTTTATTTATTTATTACACCAGTCAGTCTCAGGCAGAGTGAAGTGTGACTTCACGCTGCTGCGTTAGCCTCACAAAGGCCATACATGATAATGGAAGGAGTCTGAGACGGTTATAAAACCGAAGAGACATTTTTAACTTAATTCATTTAATGCTTTTTTTTTCTTCTGGACTGTGCCTGAAACAAGCACTCATGGAAATTGCGCACTTTGTCTTTTGGCAGAAGCGCCTGCTCTGCTCTGCTGTGTGTGTGCGTGTGTGTGTGTGTGCGCGCTCAGTGGGTGATGACAGAACTGCTTTGAATGGAGTGAAAATATCACAGGCTCATGCATTACATATCACAGATTTCTTACGGCATGGCTCAGTGCACGGTGTTTTAAATGGATCTTTTAATGACTGCCCTGTCCATAGAGAATCAGCAGACTCTTAACAAATAATTATTGGGGGGTTTGAGAGGACAGATGGGATTTTGAGTGCTGCCACTGGAGATGAATGAGGGGTTTTTTTCGTTTTGGGTTTGTTTGTTTTTACACAATAAATAAAAAATTTGAAATTAGTACTTAAAATTACATTCTTGCCTTTTTTCTGTAATAAGCCGTTATTTGCATTCACAAAACCAACAACATGAAGGGTTTGAGATTAAAATTGAATTGGAAAACGTAATACGCAAACAAACATGTCATAACACTGTATGCTGAAGCGTGGCGTATCTGCTCACTGAACAGCTTTCATGGAGAAAACAATAGATGGGTATTAAAAGAAAAGCCACTCTATCTTCTTTATTCCTTCACGTCTAGAGCACAAACAATCCCGGGTCAAAGGCACGTTTTCACAGATCCCCTTCAGACTGTATCTACTGACAGGCTTTTCAAATGCAGATGAAATTTGTTTGCTCGTCTTTCTTCGCACCCTTATTTCCACTAGTGCATAATCCAAAATATGTGTCACTTTCAGAGCGTATGGAGATTTAAGCGATTTAAAGGCAGCTCCTTAAAGTCTTCCATTTAAAATTCATTGAAAACAGATTTGAGAGAGATGTGCGCGTGGGGGGGCGGAATCAATTTGAAACGGTTATGAGTTATGAAAACAAATTCCACATTGATTGGCTCTCACACTTATCTTTCCCTGTGTAAACAAATAGTCCACAGGAGGAAAATGCAAATTGCATTAGCCTCAGCGTGGCTGAAGGTCAACATCAGCTGATACAATTATGGGCTGTTTAGGACAGCCATACTGCTTTGGAATAATGAAAGCAGCTATTTAAACATGAACAGCAGCTTTAATATTCCTCCGGTAGGGAAGCAGTTGGTACGGCAAACCCCAAGCTGCACTTGCTCAGACAGAAATATCAGTGCGCTTTCTTTCCTTCTTTCTTGTTAAATTTGAGACATTTTGACTCAAATTTGAAATCCTTGGATTTGTTATGAAAACAAAGACGATTCGCGTCATTAATCTGGCCTAAACACGGAGAGATGTATAAAATATCAACTGAATAACAATCAGTGTAACCTTGAATGAATTTTGTATCCTTAGCTATTAAATCCAACTGAAAGGCAACGTTTTAATAATGCAAACATGCTGAAAGTATAAGCAGAATAAATCAATGAGCTCATCCGCTGCATCACTGAGCTGCTTCTTTTTTTTTGTCAGGCTCGAGTCTCCCACACGAACCCTGACCATGGAGGCTCCCAGAGGGGTGGAAGTGAGTGCCGCTGAAGGGTCGCTGAAGGTCAGCGGTCGCAAGGATCTACGGCTAGAGTCCACTGAAGGAGAGGTGAGGAGCATTCGTTTCTATATATGTATATCTATATATTTGTTTTAAATATTCTATCACAGGGCATGTGATATGAAGCAATCAAATGTGACTGAGTAGTTTTAGCTTTAACACAGAAGGAAATAAGAGACTGTAAATATAGTCTTTCCATTTTCACAGACTTAAAGATCTGTCATTGTTTCTTTAATCATAAATTAAGGAACTCACAAGTCTGGAGTTGATTCCAAGTGTTCAATTTATATTCATGAAAAATGCAAATGCAGTATTTATTCAAGTCAAGAACACCGCTGTCATGATACTCCTGATGTGATATTATTGCGATTTTAAACGTTTTGCTATATGCTGAGTATCACATTAACATATATTGCGATTTATTCCCTTTTTTTCCAAACTTGGTCAGCATCTCTTTCTTTTACTTTGTAAAGTTCTCGCATTTCTGTCATTTTATTGCAGCAAAATAGAACTGTGAAGCAGACAGACTGACCAACACGGTCATTAACACCCATCAAAATGTTGCATGCACCTGACAGACTGAGCTGTTTGTGCTACATTGTGTTACATTGTGTGCGACTGAATTCAAATGTGTGGGCTGCTGTACTATTAAAGGTATTTTAAGCAGCAGTAGCCAGTCATCGGTGAGATAATGAGCCACATATGAATCCACAGCATGTAATGTCCAGATGTCTCAAGTTAATGCAACCCTTTGCTGTACTCACATTTATGCCTGACCTCTCTGTAGAGCCTGGGTACAGCTGTATCCATCAAAAGGTGTCACACACCTGGGTTCCAGTGCCTTGAGATTGGGGAGGGGAAAATGCTTCTTTTTGTCCTCCACGTAGTTGCACAGCCAGGTGTCCTTGAGTTTCTTGAAAGGCACCTATAAATATTTTCTTAGCTCTGAATTGGGAGGTAGTTTTGTCAGTGGTCCCAGTGTTGGTTGTTTTGTAGAGACAGCAGCCAGCAGTGAGGACAGAAAGTTTGCCAAAGTAAACTGTATGGTGGACCACCACGAAAACGTCTCTAATAATAAACCCAACCAGATACTATTTCACCTTCACAAACATGAACGTTTTCATGAAACTAACAAAGGCAACACGAACAAAGCTAAAGCTATTCAGAGCTCGAGCCAACCGCGAGCTAGGAGCCTCGGTATGAGCAAAGGATCAAGACTGTGATGAGGGGAAATTATGGAGACGAGTGAAAAAAAGAGAAAGGGGCTCATCTGGCGACTTTTTAAAAACACCCTAAAAGTGATGTAAGAACCTGACATTTGTTTTGTCGTGTAAATCTTTTGCTTTTGTTTGAGGTAAATATGTCAGGTAAAGGTGGATGTGCAGCAGCTCCCTTTTAATTAATTATTTGTAGCTGTCTCCAGTGTCAGAGCAGTTTTTCGGTTTCAGTGTGAGAGCACGTGCTGCAAAATCGAATAATTCATTTTAGTTTGAAGAATTTTATAATGTAGAAAATTAGATTTAGCAAAGATCACTATGAGCAGGTCACACATAGAGAATAACCGAAAATTTGCATCAGCCAAGCTAATGTTCATAGTTCTCCCAGAGTATTTTATGACACTCCCGTGTATTATATCCACCTCCTTTGTCCCTTCCTTTTTTGTAAATCCAAACTTCTTTTTTTCTACAATGCTGCCATCTGTTTTAAAAACTTCCTCCCGTATGCCGATGTCACTTGGGGAAAAAAAAACACAAGATCACCATCTGTTGAACTGTTAAAGTAATTTCTTTTATTATTCTAGGGCTAAAAAGTTAGTATTGTCTTTGCAGATCATATATTAAAATATCAATATTTGATGGGTCTGTATCAATACAGTATTATCTCTCAAACTATTGCAGTACTCTGGCGTATCAGTACCCTCTGCCCTTGTTACCTGGATGATGGAAAGAGAGGGAAAGCAAGGACTAATTATCCAAAGCAAAGGATTCATTGTGATTGCATGTACGGCTACCTGTGGAGCTAGGTCTGTAGTATTAATTAGCTTCAGCAAGGAGGTTATGTGGTTTGTTTATTTAGTCTGTTTGTTAGCCGGATGACTCAAAAAGTTGAAGATGATTTGCATGAAAACTTGGCCAGAGCCTGGGCTTGGCTCAACTTATTTATTTCAAATTTGTCATTTTACAAACTAGTCTAAATTCAGACATCCTTCTGGATCCAGGAACTCGTGCATGGTGCGGAGGAAATGATCAGCCTTGGCTGGGTTTTTGTAGTCTCTTGTTGTGAATGCTGATAAAAGAAGCAGGCTAAATTCTGGGCCGTGGCTCTACTTCCTGCTCAGATTCAGCCAAGTGCTGTAAAACGAAAAGGACGGTTTTTTACGGTGCAAATGAACAGTGACCTCAAACATCCCAAAACAACCCAAGAGCTTCAGAAGGCAAAGGATATTTAATGCTCTTAAATCGATGAGTCACTTGCTTGATTTTTTAACCCAACCGAGCCAGCTGTTCACTTATCTGAGACAAAAACTGAGCCACGAACGCTGAGACAGAAGGCAGCTGCAGTAAAGGCCTGGCAGCGCATTTAGTGATGTCATTGCTTTCAGACTGCAGGTGGTAACTGACTGCAAACAGTCTGCAACAAAGTCACAATGCAATCCTTATATTTATGAGTTTGTCCAGTTGCTTTGAGCCTGTGGATATGGTGGAAATGAAGTCGTTTTACTTTTCTGTTTTTCTTTTTAACATTTGAGCCTGGTGGTGGATGGAAACAGATCTCCAGAGTTCTAATAATGGTCGTTTAGAGAATTGTCAGTCACTAATTGCGAAATCTTGGCAGTCTGTTTAATAGTTGTTGAGCCATTTCAGTCTGAACCAAAGCAGCGACCCACCAACTGACACTCTGCTCTCTTGAGCCACTAGTGTGGCCAAAAAAACAAAAAGAGAGAGAGACCAATTTAATGTTCCAGGCCACCTTCACTGCTGATCTAACTCATCAGATCAGGACTGCTGTATCTCACTCCACCTGCTACTGTATTTACTGATTGTGCCACAGTCATTTATCAGTTCCAGTTGGTACTATATCACTCCAGGACACCCCTGACAGTGTTATTTGAATGACTTCCAGCTTGTCTCCAACGTTGTGTCCTTCCAGATACTTTTAGATGCCAACGCCGTTCAGTTTGGAGGCCTCCCGCTCGGCACCTACACAGCGTCGCCCAGGCAGGCCTCGCAGGAGCAGACCGTGTACGAGGTGTGCGTTTGTCCCAGTGGCAAGATCTACCTCTCTCCCGCAGAGAGCAGCTCCACCTGCCAGGCCATGAGCAACATCTGCCTCTGGAGCTGACCTGGGAGCAGCGGCGGTTGAGCGGAGACAGTTAGAACATCTGCTCTGGAGCTGCAGAGAGCGGGATGGGTCTCTCCGATGGTACAAATGACAGAGTGGGACACTGAGATGGAGCTGGTAAGAGAGACTGCAGTCAGGTCAGCACAGAAGCATCCAGGTTGCTACCTGCAGTGCGTTGAAGGAGGTCAGGACTCTTCCACCAGTGGAAGTCGCGGCGGCTCTCTGAAATCAGGAATATCCCACACGGAGAGGAGAGCCTCCATCTCCTTATTAGATTCAGAGGACACGACTTTTATTTTTCTACTCCAGGTTGAGTGCTGGCAGGCAGTGACTGTTTTTATGATAAGGAAGAAGAGGAGAGGTGGGGATGGATGAAACACAGGTGCCTTCAGCTTTAAATGGCTTCATTCTAAAACTGTCTGTGCAGCTGGAGTCAGACATTAGCTGTAATGGTAGAAAGTGGAGTAAGCACAATGATGTTTTTCCCTCTAAAAATCCCATAGACTGAATATAAAAGATGGACATAATCACTGCAAAGCTGCTAACAGGTGTGTGAAGCCTTGAGTGTAGCTTTTTGATGGTCACATCTTTGTTAGATCTAACAAACTGAGCAACACTGCACAAACATACAAAAAAAACTTGCTAACTACACGCATTACCCAGTTTGTCCTTGATGGCACCAATGGTGACGTTTGTTAAAGTAGCCCTGAAAATACTGATTGAGCCCAAAACATGACAGAAAATGGTTTAATGTGTTCATGAAGAGAGAAGTAGGATCATTTTCTCATACAGTCGAGCTTCTTTCGCAACAAGATGAGTCGCCCTCTGCTGGTCATTAAAGAAAATGCAGGTTTATCCATGTTTTATATGCAGTCTATGAAAAAATTTAGATTGTTTTTGTTTTTGAATGATCTCAATAGGTGTGTGTTTGTTTTCTACTCTGTCAGAGGCTGTGTATTAAACTTGTTTCTGTGTGGCACTCATCGTTCTTGACATTTAACTATTCCCCGAGGTTCAGGTGGACAGATTTCCAAAGACTTCGCTCTCTAAGATAACTGTGACATGATGTACTACAACTTTAGCTGGAAGACCGTCTCATTGAGAGTACACGTTTGGAGCGTATATCACATATTATGTGATATTCATTGTGTTGAAAATTAAGTTTAGCTGAATCGAGGATAACTTAAACTACAAAGAATGAACATTATGTGATCAAAAGCTCCAGAACAGCAGGTCAGTGGACCTTGTGGTAAGTGTTTCTTTGACATTTGTTCAATGACAGGGGAAAGTCCCCCGATTCTCAAGTACTACAGCGCCACCAGTAGGGCAGAAGTTGAAAGTGCATTTAAGTCGTACTTCACAAAAAAATTAGGTGTGGTTGGATAACTTGCATCAAGCCAATTTCAAAGCACCCTATTAAGTCAGTTTCTGCCATACTGAATGTTGTTAAAGCATTTAATACACCGGGCACGTTTGTTATTTTCCCCAAGTCAGCACCAAAGAAGGCACAGACCATCTTCAGATTAAGCCTCACAAAAGCTGAAATTAGTGGCAAAGTTGACAAACAAGCAAAGCCGTGTACCATCAAAGCTGCGATTAGTCTAAACTAAACTCCAGACAAATGCACGTTGGGTGACTTAGTGAATCTAAATTTGCTGTAGACGTGAGTGTGGATGGTTGTGTGTCTCTCTGTGTGTTTGCCCTCTAAGACAAACTGGTGACCTGCTCAAGGCGTGCCCCACCTTTCCTGCTATGACAGCTGGGATAGTCTCCAGCTTCCTGCGACCTTAAATTAAACAAGTGTTTAAGAACGTGGATGGATGGAAATGTATTTAATAGTCATCTCAAGGTATTTTATATAATGCATGCTGTACACCTTAACTGATATTCACTATCTTGCTTCTTTCTTTTTAGGTCTTGAGGCTCAGCTGGTACTCCAGTGTCCTCTTTCATACTGGTGGATGCTGTAGGTAATACTCAAGTACTACCAGACTTACAAAACTCCAAACTAACCCTTTAAGTTGCCGTGCACGTGTCATCTGTGTGGCCGCTGCAGCTTTGTCCCACAGGGTGTGTGGTGCACGTTTAGCAATGACATGTGACAGACAAAAACCTAAATTATATTATTACATTTAATTTAAACATACCTGTTTATTTAAGGTCAGTAAATGATTTGCAGACTGTATTTAGGTTCTCTTCTCTCGTGTGAAATATCTCTGGCTGAAGAAAACGAAAAGCCAGAGAAAGACACAACATGTTATCCACCGGTACTTTCATAGCTGTGATGCTTTAGCTTCTCTGCAAGTATCAGAATTCTTTCTGAATACATTTCTGCTGTCTGTTGCATTGCAGCTCTTTAACATTTTAGCCACATTTTCTTGCAGAAGGTTTGTGCATTTTCCACTCTGCATGAGAGACTATAGGGGCTTGTGTTATAGGGTGATGTCATGGTGCAAAGCCTCTATAGATTGGACGAATTACACCCACAAAAATGCATAACGGCGCTGCAGGTTGATACGCTCATTTTCCAAACCCCACCCGGTTAATCGGAGCCAGCCTAGAGTTTTATTCTTATAAATTGAGAGACAAAAAGGGAAGATTTTGGAGCACTTAAGATGACACATCCAGTGAAGGGGGGAGGAAAAAAACGCCCTGCTTTTCCAGCCTGTGGCCTGGAGAGGAATGAACAGCAGTCTGAAAAAGCAGCAGAAACGATTCAAACCTGCCTTTTAACAGACGCCGCTACCTCTCTTTTTCATAATTCTCTCTGCCCGTAATGTTCGTCGTGCACGGGAGCAGGAGCATTATAAAACCTTTTTTCTCTGCCACAGGCAGTCTGAACAGAAGAGGCAGAGGAGAGTGTTTAAGGAGCAGGGTTAAGAGCTGATATTATCGAGCCCGCTGCTGTACATTCACGGCTGGGTGCACTTCACACGTTTTCTGCCTCTAATTAGGTCCAAAGTTGCCATCAAGGAACCCGATTGGTGTCGCAGGAACTCTGTGGCTGCTGTATTTTAAAGTCTCGCTTTTCAAGAGGGGCTCTGCGGCAAGCAGGTAGTTAGACGATTCACACAATTAACACCGCAGGCCCCTTCAGAAGTCGCATCAAATCTCCAAACTAATAACTCGCTCCCCTCCACCTGTAAGAATACATAAACCCCGTATGAAGGGAGTAGGGTGACAGGTGAGAGGAAATCTGTTCACATTGGGGAGTTGAGTGTTTTCGCTCCCAGCTAAAGACGGCCTCTTTGCATTTGTGATCATGCTGAAGCATTCATTTGACTCAAACACGCACCATATGCTTAAGACCTCTGAGAGTATCCCTGCTTTGGATTCACACCTTCATATGCATATCAGTTAAGAAGCTCAGTGTGGGTATTTGTTTCTGATCCCAAAGGGAGGGGGAGGCTTGATTGTTTGGCGTGCCGAGCCAGAAAAAGTTCAGATTTTATCCTCAGTTTGTGCTTCTGTTCAGATCTGTCCAATTCATACACCTGTTCAGAGCTTTTGCTGATGAGATGCCATGTTGTTAAAATGCCAGCTTTTTTTCTTCGTCTTCTTCGTGCACGTGGCTCTCTATTCACAGGTTGAACGCATCTTGCCAAGCTTTCTGTTTCACTCCTGTCTTTGAGTAAAATATTAAGCACACTCGTAGCACGATGCGATAGATTTGTAGAGCACTATACCTGCAGTCACCCACGTAACAAAATGACTCAAAATTGAGGCTGCAAAGAAAAGTCAGTAACACAAAACCGTGGTGTTTATTAGAGTGGGTGTGTATTAATGTTTCCAGTGGAGAAAGCATGTTTAATGATGGCAAATGTTGAAGCTGCTGTAGCTCCAGGTGCTACAAAGGAGGTGTGTGGTCCATGATTTTAACTCCATGTGCCATAAGGGTGAATTTATAAAATATAATTTGTCAGGATTTTTTTCCAGGCTGGAACACCATTTACTTCTGGCTCACATTTTAATTCGCTTGATTTTGCTGCCATCTATTGGCCGATATAGGTCTCACATTTACAGCTCCCTGTTCAAAGCTGGATTACTGCCTGAACACAAAGGGCACATGTCCTGAGAGCCACTCCCACAGTTTACTGAGAGCTAATTATTTTTGATTTAGTTTACTGTAGACATATGCACTGATCACATATATTTAATTAAGTAAGTCCTGCTCTAAATGTTCATCAAGAGCTCCATCTTATGTGCACATTTTCCAAGTTTGACATTTACCAACGACCACACACCAGCGCAGTTTCCAAGAAAAATACAAATTAGTCTTCAATCCAGATGTAATTGTTTTCATCCATTTTCTTTTACTTATCCTCATCAGGGTCATGGGCAGGCTGGGGCCTATCCCAGCTACCACAAGTGGGATACACCCTGGGCAGAAACGTGGATGTCAATATTCTGATTTACCAAGATTTCTGCATCTCCTGGAATGGGCTCCATCCAATTTTGGCACTTTGACTCACTCGTGTTTAGGGATGAACTGATCATGTTGGTCAAAGCGTCAGGTGACTTCACAGTAAAACAAAAGTTTAAGGCTGATTAAGTTCAAGACATGAGCCAACAGGGTGAGTGGGTGCCCCATCACCATGGTGGTTAGCACTGTTGCCTCACAGCAAGGTCTTGGGTTTGAATCCACTGGCTGATGAGTTTGCATGCTCTCCCCGTGTCTGGGTTGGTCTCTCATGACACTTAAGACTTCCTCCCAAAGTTCAAAAGTATGCAGGTGTAGCCTACCTCTCACCTCACAGCAGCAACAGTCTTCAGCACAACTACAACCCTGTATGGGATAACTGGAAGAAGACGGCGTTGTCTCTACTTATGAGTTTGAAAAATGACATTTTGCTCTGATCTTGGTGTTCCACCGTTTTTCTTGTGTGTACCCGCTGTAAGGAAATCTTTTTAGCGAGATATTTTTCTGTTTCATTTTCACCTGTTTGGATTGCAGATGGTGTGATTTGTGTAAACAATGCCCTTCTGTAGGGGGGAGCTGGAATAGCCGTAAATGTGATGTCAAGATCAAGACCTGATTCACACAGATCTGGTCCACTTCTACACTTTCAATCACATCTGTAACAGGACACCCCACTACAAGCTTTCTCCAGAAAGGTCCATCTATGCCCCATGAAGTTAGTTCATATCTTTAAAAAGAAAAAAAAAAGAAAAAGAAAGAAAAGGATGATGCAGGAGTCCAGAGTATAAAGAAACTTTAATTGTTGGATTAAGAACAACCGTCACAATTTGAGGACTTATATATTTTAAAAAAGAAATGTGCAATGGCCTTTCAACCCTTGAGGTTTTTCATTTAAGACACGTTTCAGGTAAAAATAAACTAGGAGCACTGAAACCGCATAATGCTTGTGTTATACAGCTGTATTAAGCGTATAAGAATTATGGATGACCATAATGACTACAGATAATTTTGGAAAACCGGCTGACCACATGTTTAGGCTCTATATATTATTTAAGTATTTCGACATAAAACTTTAGGGATTCCTGCTGCTTAACATGTTTAAAAGAAATTATGTAATACTGTATTTGATGACCAATGTTACTTGCATCACTCAAAAATTGTCCACGGAACAACTTTTTAATTAACACTCAAATTTACTCAAACAGACTGGTGTGCTTAGCTGTAAGCCTGCTCTGCAGTCTTAGACTAATCCGCAGACTTTAAATAAACAAATATGTAAATTATATACTGTTTTTTTCTGAATACTAACATTTAAAATACATACCCAACCCTTCCATGTAAATTGTCAGACTGAAAATTTTGGCAACATGAAGCGTTTGTTAACATCTGGATTCATCACCTTACAATAACACAATATTTTCAGACATAACTTACGGTACCAGGTAATTTTACATAAAGCTATTACATCAGGAGAACCTGTAGATACTGTTGATTAGTCTGTACTGGACAAGAAGTATTTATTGAAAACAACATTCAGGCCAAGTAGCAGCTGGGTCTTCATTCAGTAGTCCCCTCTGTGGTCGGGGATGGGTTTCTAAGGACGTACTGTCCTTTGGCTTTTCTCGTTATGCCTGCAATAAAAACAAAACTACATTTGAGGTATGAGTCACTTAAATTTAGCAGTTTAAACACATAATCGCATTATAATCCTGCTATTTATGTGTTGGATAATTAAATAGCTTGCTCCTTTATGCCAGGGAATAAAGTTTTGAACTATTCCTTTAACCTCTTGGCCCATTTTCACACATTAAGTCTCATCCTAGCAGGATGGTGTCCCCAGGTGTCCTTTTTCTTATGTAGCTTTCAGCAGGACACTTCCAGTAATCAGACTGACACTGACACTCTCTCACTACTTAAAGTACTCGGTTTGGTTCAGGTGAGAGAGCTGCCCGGGTAGAGCGAGCAGGAGGCAGCACAGTCAGAGCTGTGAAGTCTGGTATGAAAGGACTCACCTCACGTTCTAATCTGGCAGGTCATCAGCTCTCAGGGCAGATCTGGAAATACCCAAGCCTGCAGGAATCCTGTCCGGATACCTGACAGCGAGCTTGTTGTGATTCAGCTCAAAGCCCTGACGAGTGAACACAATACTAGTTTAGTGGGTGGAGGAGTAACCTGGGCATGTGACAAAGTATTCCCCAAAATCACAGAGCGACGCGTGACCGGGTGATAAGAGTTACACATCAACAACGCATTCACAGCATGATCCAGACAGTTTCAGACGACTCAAACAAAAACTAGACAGACACAAGTGTAGAAAAAAAACTGGCCTAAGGAGATTAGGAAAGGGGGCACACATAAAGACGAACCCCTAAAATGCAAAATTCAGGGCTTGAAGCAGGGCAGATTTCTGACCCTGGAGATTGATGCACTTCTTTGCCTGCAGTCTGAATTTTTATTATTCATATTTAGTTGAATAGATAAATGACAAATTAAAACTCCTTTCATAAATTCAAGGGCTTTTGTAGCTTCGGTGTCTCAGGGAGTTAAAATTTAATGATACATTAAAGAATCTAAAGTGGCCCCGCTTCCTGGATTTCCGCCAGACAGCCATCCTGCAAATTACAACAGCGACTGCCTCTCTGCAACTTCACAAACAGTACTACGGAATTATGACACAGTACCACAATAAAGGATGCACTTACATGAAAACGTCGGATTGCTTCATCACAATGTTCTTGTTTTGTATAGTTAACAAAGGCACATCGTTTGGCAGTCAAAACCTTGACGCTATAGACGACCCCGACCCTGCAGGACAGGAGTGTGTAAAAAAACAAAACAAAGTTACCATAAAAAGTGTCTCACTACACTACAGCAATGCAGAGCTATTTACTTTTATTACATAACAAACCCTAGAACTCCACTACAGGCTCTTACTTGTTAAACAGGTTTGCAAGCATGGAGTCGGTTACTGGGAAATTCAGGTTTCCCACCCAAACTGGAAACAGCTCCCTGTTGAAAGAAGACACCATTTAAAAAACAATATACGACCTATGCACAAGGTCTGTTTTGGGGATAGCTATACAATAATTTATAATATGCATAGTAAACAGTTTAAAAAAAAAAAAAAGCCTAATGACTTTCTGCTTTAATGATTTCCTGGGCTACACCGTCTAATTAAAGGTGAAAGAATACCAATAAAGTACCTTGTCTGTTGACTAATTAAATTTTGCAATTACAAAAACAGATCGAGAATCAGTTGGTTTTTTTTTTATATTAACCTTCCTGTCTCGCCACATATACCCACGCTGCTTCTGCTTCATGTAATCAATCCACCTGTTTACACTAGCTGTGGATGAAGTGGTGGTTATGAAGTTTGAGGCTGTGCCATTTGAGGTCATTATTATCCAATTGGAAACCAGTAAATCAGCAATAGTAACACAAAGGGCCATTTTTGAGCTAAAATATCAAACTCCGCTTTTGTTTTTTAGGCATAGATTCAATCCAAGTAGGGCTGCCACAAACAATTTTGATAGTCGACTAGTCACCGATTATTTTTGCGATTAGTCGACTAATCAGATCATGTACGTACTGATTAGTCGCTGTACGTTTTACGTCCATTGGATGTAAAACGTACAGCTTATTGCACCAGCCTACATCTGCTCTTATATAACTATCATTAGCTTACAGCTTTAAGTGTTTAAGGTCTGTGCTAACTAAAAATAAAGACAAGATGATAGTTTATTAAATTTTAATGAAATTTGCAGATTGTTTCGGTGAAGTTTAATAAACTCCTTGCTATCTAAAATATAACAGGACACCGGAGTATATTCTCCAGCATCTCACACTTCTGATAATCAGCTGTCATTTATTCAGCTGTGTAAAAACTATAACTTTGATCTCAGCCAAACCGATTTACTCAGGAACAAATAAAATACTAAAAAAGCCAAACAATAACATTAAGTTATCTAAGTGACTTATATATGTTTAACCTGAGTAGCGAAAGACGGCGGTGGGTTTGAAAACAATTAGCTGGGAGTCCGGTGCTCTCACGGACTCTAGTCAGCCTAGCTCCCGGCTAGCTATCGAGCTAGTGGGTAACAGACGTCTCCGAAAACGTCGGAGTGCTTTTGAAAATATGTGGTGTCTTGATAAACTGAGCAGATATTTGAGGTTTACACAGCTACATTCTCGCCTGCAAATATGTTAAACGTTTATTTTGTGACCCAGAAAGAATAATAAGAGTAATATTAAAACTAACTAGCTGCAGCCATTGTTGGAAACTGAGCTATGAATTCTGGGACACAGCTTCTTCTTCTTCTGGGTTTAACGGCAGCTGGCATCCTTGTACATGCAGTGCTGCCATCTTCTGTTTCAGTCCGTTATTACACTCTTAAATCCTGCTATTATTCCTGCGTCTTTTGTGATCTTACAAAGCTTCAAACGACGCGTCGACTATTAAATCAGTCGTCGACGATTTTGATAGTCGACGTAATCGTGACTAGTCGACTCATCGTGGCAGCCCTAAATCCAAGCTGAGTGAGTGGCGTGCTTACGGTGTTCTCTCGCTTCATTAGTGGTGCCGCACGGGAACAGTAAGCAGAGAAATTAAAGGGCTCCTGGTGTACAACCTCAATCCCACATTGTTACTTCTGCACAGTTATATTAGACTACATTTACTCCAAGAATTAATCTGTTGTGAAATCAAAACTAATGTATTTTGAGAACTTTAAGCCAAGAGTCCAGTCTGGATTTTTTCCCCCCACCATCACTTCAAAAGATCCTTCAATGTCCACTATAAACATTATCGTGTTAAAAATGCAACATCTCAACCTTCCACGTAAGCACCCTGCGGTGAGAGTGAATCAGTACTCACAGTGATGGTCGATTAACGCCGTTGCTGGCCTTCATGGGCTGAGTAAGAATAAGCTTTGATTGACTCTGAGCAGCAGATGTATTCTGGACTGCGCCCAAAGGTTTGTTCATAAGTGTTTTTTTCAGCGCATCCTTGGACTGAGCAGGACGCACAGCGGCAGCAGGTGCAGCGATTGTGTTGGCTGAAAGGATTGGAGACACTCCAGTGACATTTGCTACTTGAACAGGTGGGAGAGAGCCGTTCGGAAGAGCTCCTGCACACAAAGATCAGCAATTAAACTGGATAAAAATACACAGTTAAACACATTTCGTCAGTTTAAGCCTAATATACAAGTGATACTCTCTGTGGATAATACACAGGTGGGCTACAAGAACAAAAGACTTATTTCCACAACTGCGTGGAGTGAGAAACTCACCTGGTCGATCGTTTAACTTAGACAGCACTTCTAGTGCTTTTTTAACCGTCCCATGAATTATTAAAGCATTTGAGCTCTGCTCTCGAGTAAAACCGAACTCCTGAAGTAAAACAGAAACACACAGTAAGAAGCACATTCAAAAAAAAAAAAAAAAGGCTCAGTCTTCATTTTCCCAACTTTCCCTCACAGCTGAAACCTCGAGCTGCAGGCCATTTTTCTCATCTCAACTATGAACATGTTAGCACTGTTTCTGGTTGGATTCAAGTACACAATGTAGTTACATGCATGTAGTGTGACTGCACCACTAAGCGCAGCTGCTACATACCATTAGCTGTGTTATCTGCACACGCATCAGCTCCTGCGCAGCTTCTGCACACGAACTGTCCAGTTTGAGAACTTCCGTGAAGGCCAGGGCAGCTTCCTCATACCTCTGAAACATTACGGACAGCAAGAACTTCAATTCAAAGTAAACCTGGGTTCAGATCAATTTGTTGCTTCACTAATTGGCCTAATTGCTGTCAGAACACTGAGTCAGAAAAAGTCTAATGCTTCTTTCTCAATAGTATCTACTCGACGCGACTGTTTCAGTTGCTCTCTGTTACAGTTGAGGATCACCTCAATGTGTGTGGGGTTGTTATAGCAACACGGCTGATGTCATCTGTATGTGAGGCGATAGTACACGGCTTTTTAAACGGACTTTGTGGAGCCATTTCCCTCATTGACAGGTTTCAGAACTGGCGCTCTCATGACTCATCAAGTGACGTGACTGACTGGCCAATCAGTGGCACGCGATCTCTTCAGGTCACATTCTCAGATTGACTCAGCTCACTTGGAACCCCGACCGAGTAGGAAAAAAAGTTCCTGGTTCCAGGTATTACTACGTAATGGAAAACCCTGAAAACTGAGTTGAACTGAGCCGAGTTGGTCTTAGGGGAAAATAATGTGAACCTGTGCAACAACTGCAGTGATGCTGCAAACAAGGCGACATTGTCAAAGTCGCTGTAACCTGAACTGTAAACATTACAACCGCTGACGGGTCACATCCAGTATGTGCCGCTACACAGCCGACTGCAGCTGCATCAACAAGTTAAGACTAAGCTAACTTCCCTGTGACCAGCACTCAAATGTATGTCCCTTTATAATGTTTCTCATTGGTTGGAAAAATGTGTTGCTACTTTGGTTAAAGAGTGCTTTGTAACAAAGGACACTGTTGCACAAGAGTCTGCTCTTAAAATCAGAAACACACAGCATATTAAACATGACATGTGAGGGTTGTTAAGATTAGATAAAAGCTTTATTTTTACCTTTAGACCAGCCAGAGCTCTTCCCTTCCTATACAGGCCTTTATCCCAACCTGGACATATGCCAAGCGACAACTCTGCATCCATTAACGCCTTCTCGTATTCTTGCAACTTCTCAAAACAGAAGGACCGATTTCCAAATAGCCTGCGACAGATGCAAAGATGGCATTAAAGCTAGTGGTGCAAGTGAAATCACTGCTGTTACTTAAAGTGAGATGTTCTTACTTAAACTCTTTAGGGTTGTGCTTAATTGCATCTGTGAAATACTTCACAGCCATATTAAAGTCTCCAGCACTCGCATGCTTATTTCCAATGACTAGGGGGAAAAAAAGGAAGATAAATATTTATTTTACGTATTCTTTAAAAGTCAAATCACCTCACTGAGAATTTATGTGAATGAATAATGACGAAACTTACCGGCAAGCTCTGTGCTTATTTTTACATGGTCTTCAAAGGAGGGAACGCTGGACGCAGCAGAGTCCTGCGTAGACAGCAAGAACAGAGTTTCAACCTTTAACGTGCACCAAAAGACACAATACAGCAGGTTTTACAGCTTTGTGGTCATTCTCCAGCGTTTCCTTCATCACTGCTGTTTTATCTAAGATGTTTAACTAACAGATGTGCACACATTTCATTTCTCTGCGGTGAGTTTCACACACCCACACATTTTCGTTTTGACATCTTAGTGAGGACATTTAATTGACATAATACTTACCTAACCCTTAGCCTAAACCTAACCATAACCTAAATGTAGCCCTGACACTAAAACCACATTTTGAGTCTCAAAACTTCCTTCAAACCCGTGAGGAGAGGCACTTCTGTCCTCACATGTGACTGTTGGTCCACACAAATATAGTAAAATTCCAATTTTTGGTCCCAACAAAGACGTCTAAACGGGTACAAACACACACGAGTAAGAAGGAGGAAAAGCGTAGTTTCCATCTCCTACTTAACTCACTCGTATGGAGGAAACACTGCATCAATCTGATCTGTATGCGAGCTTCTTCACCTTCTTTGCAGCCTCCCGTTCTTCATGTGATTTTTCGGGGACTGTTTTGTATTCTTCTTTTTCTGGCATCTTCCTTTTCTCCTTCTTCTCCAGTTTGGGCTTCTGCTCCAGTTTATGCATGGCTATAAGAGCAGCTTTTCTCACAAAACTACTCGTCATATCAAGTTCCTTAAAAAGAGACGAGAAAAAAAATGTAATTGATGAACAGAAAGTGATATAATTTACAGCCAAATCTTATGCGATCATCTTTTCCTGTATTCAGTAAATTGGATTAAAAGAACAGTATCAGGTTAATGGCACTTTACACCATCAGGCATCAATCAGTGGTTCATTTTGAGAATGATATCCACTCTTAAAAGTGCTACCTCTGAGTCGCCTGAGTCGTTCTTGGAGTTGCCGTCTTCATCACTGGAAACGTCGCTACTGTCACTGCTGTCTGTATCTTTGGCTGAGGCCTGCAGTTTAACACTAGTATTGTTATTGGCTCTGTGTTCATCATTAACAGCTTCACCCTCCTCTGCATCATCTTTTCCCTGTAAAGCACAGAAGACAAGTTTGTGAAATAAGAGGACCGTTTCTTTTTTCGAAACGTGTTGCATAAAACAATCATCACCTCCTCGTTTTTTTCAGGGTTCAGCTTGTCCTTCTCCAGCTTCTCGAGACGTTTCCTTTCCTTCTGTTTCTGATCAACAAACACACGCAGTGAACATTACTCACACGAGCTGACATTTATTACCAATCACTTCATATTCAAGAAAGCAGGATTTACCCGTTTCTTAAGCCGCTTCTTCTCAGCTTTGTCTTTCATTTTTTTAGATTCTTCTAATAATCTGGCTTTTCTCTCAGCATCCTAAAGAAGCAGATTTGAATCATTTAGAGTCTGCAGCACAACTTCACATCAAAAAGAAAACGGTAAAACTAAACACTTACGTGCTCCTTTGTCTGAAATCTTAAAGGGGACGGGCAAGAAGAATTACGGGCTGAAGGGTATACAGGCTGATATACAGCGCTGGATGACCTCAGGCGGTTTGCAGGGTATCCATGGAAATCATGACTCCAACTACCGGTAACATAATCATCATTGCCTGGGTCGTCTAGATCGTCATCGTAGTCAATACCTGTAGGAACAACAACAAGTTTCATACAGTCACACAAATAAAGACCGACACACTCAAATGTGCACAGCAGACATGTTGCACAATATCTCCTTACCAAGAAGGCCACATCTTATTATTCTTTGCATATGAGGACGTCCTTCAAACATCCCTAAAACAGTTCTCTAAACAGGAGGGAGAGAGACAAAGAGATTTGAAAAGTATTCACAAACAGTCACGTACAGTCCTCGCTCGCAGCCTCTCCAGCCTTGAATTCTTACCCACATTCCACCTACATCTGGATCCCAGTATGATAAGTGTGGAGTATTCCCACAGCTGCTGAAAAACTGCACCACTGCCACTACTCAGCATGCCTCTGAGCTCCAGTAAGAATGCTGGCACTGAAAAGCACCATGTCCAAGAGTTTCACTTTCCTTTATCCAGAAGCTCTGAGTCACTGGATCAGCAGGCAAGCCCCTTTCTCTGGTCTTGCACTATAATAAATACACGTGAATGCAACAACAAAGCAGCCTGCATCTAATTTGGGGATGTGGAGCATATTCTCATACTGAATACTATCGTTTATTTTAGTCAGACTTATAGAAGAATCACTATAAGAGCTGTAATGTTGAGCACAAATGCAAATAGAAGGTTGGTGTGATTAAACAAAGCTATAAAGTCTTTTCTCTCCACTTTAACAGCACCAATAAATTACAGTGGAGCAAAGTTTGTCTGGCACAAAAATAAATGTCAAGCATTACATAATCAGCTGTGCAGTTATCTGATCCACTGGAGTTGTTTGTGGAGCAGCTTTTCGTGTTTGATGTGCTAATCTGTACATCTTGAGTTCCGAGGCAGAAAAAGGAAATCCACAGGCAGGTTATACACGTGGGAGGAAAAGGGGCAACAACATGCCACTTAATGAAGAAATGTCACTAACCCAACAGATACGAAGACGGCACTTTTCCTTAGAATAATCCACGGACTGGTTTAGGATTTGTTATGGAGTCAATATATTATATTCGGAGCAGAAATGTCCAATTAAGACCACTTTGCACGTACAATACGAGATTATTACCTCAAATATCCGCCTCACTGTCACGCAAAAAAGCAAAGCGTGGTTTGTAATTCCTTGTAGACGGATTACTAATATCACTGTTTTCTAAACCATTTCACAGACATCCTGCTCACTGGTAAAACTGTGTTTAGATTTCCGTAAGAAGCAGCTGTGCACGTACAGCGTTTCTCTGAATACAGGATATGTACAGGAAGTGACACGGCGCAGTGTTTACATGTTTCCATTCAGCAAATTAGACTGTGCTGCTTTTACGGCCAACCTGCGAGGAACCCATTGATGATCTTAACACCTTACCCATCCGGTCCCCAGACCCATAAACTCCCCCCACGAAGTAAGAGCCAACACGCGGGGAGCTTTTCCACAAAGCGTAAGCTAACGCGCGCGTAAACTTTAAGGAAGAGAGCATACTTACGAACATATGAGGATCCGGAATCTCTGCAAAACCAAACAAAAGAACAAAGAGCAATATAAATACAGTCGGTTCAATAACCAGGCTTTGGCTCCTCTCTACACAAACATGACTCCTACAAGCGAGCTAGCTTCGTAGCCACGTTAGCCAACAACTTTTTAAAAGACACAAAAAGCGCTTTCTTACCCTCCTCTTCTCTATAAATCTCCATGTTTACTAATATAAGTCCTGTCACGGCTTTACACACTCTCACGACGCAGTTAATTTCACCCTAAGTTTCATTACTAATGCTAATGTTAGCAGCCTCTAACTTTTGCTGCCAACATACTGGCGCGCTCCCTCTCGATCACTTTCAACATCGCGTGAACGCACACGAGCGCACGGGCGGGACTTGGCTTTTATTGAACGCATGCGCGCCGTCTTCCTGCCCCCTTCCCGGACACATGGATGACCTTTTGTTGTTTATTTGCAATAAAAATGTAAATGTAGTGGGTCTGTTTCAGTCCTTGAACCTGCAGATGTGTCTGCTAGCTCTGCAAAGCCTACTTTGGTATGGAATTTGGTAGGAATTAACAGCATTAGACTGTGTTGTAAATGTTATGTCATTATAACAATATAGCCAAGTACGCACCGTAGACACTGGATTGGCAAAAGCATTGGTTCGTCTGCCTTCACACGCATATGAACTTCAGCGGCCATCTTTAGGTTTAATATGATGTTGATCCACAGCTTTTACAGCTTCCAGATCTCATGGAGAGGCTTTCTCCAAGGTTCAGGAGTGTGTTTAGGATTTTTTTTTTTAAACCATTCTTCCAAAAGTGCAAAGTAGGGTTTACATGAGAAGGTCTCCTGTTTTTTCATGCTAACAGTGTTCTCTGGTTGAGGTCAAGACTTTGTGCAGGCCAGTCAAGTTTTTCCACACCAAACTCACTGTCTTTATGGACCTTACTTTGTCCACTGGTGTTCAGTCATGCTAGAACAGAAGGGTCCATCCTCAAACTGTTTCCACAAAGTTGGGGACGTCCAAGATGTCAGTATGCTGAAGCTTTAAGAGTTCCTTTCACTTTGAATGAAAAACAAACTCACGCCATAATCCCCCCACCACAAAACTTTATTAGTCAGAAAGTATCGTTCTCCTGGCAACCAAATGCAGAGTCATCCATCCGATTGCCCGAAGAGGTCTGCAGTGTTATTTTTTCTTTAAAGAGAGGGAACACTTCCTGCCTCTTCTCATGTTTTTTTTTTTGTTATGTTTTTTCTTTAACAATTTAAAGTGCACAGCTGCTTAAGCCTTCTCTGAGGAGCAACAATGTTAGGCTACACATAATACATTGTCTGATATAAAGAAGCCCACCTCATCATAAGATATACACATTAAATACTGCCAGCACAGGGTTAGATAAAATCTTAAACAGTTTATTTATTAATCAGTTTATTGTTACCATACACACCCGCACCCACCCAGACATTTCTGAATATTTTCCAATAGACAAAAACCCGCAGTTTTAAACAACTACAGGTTAAGCCATTAACAGAAGGAAAAATAATATCAGTATTTTTTTCCATTAAGAAAAAGAGTTTAGCAGGAAATGTTAAAATTGTCAAATGTAATGTTCTATGATGTAATGCATGTGTAATTATGTTCATCACTCAAAGACACACTTCTGCCATGTTTTCTTTCCCAACAAGTGAGCGGCGCGTTCACTGCAGTTTTAGCTCCTTTATAAATCATGAAGCAGCGGTCTTCGATCATGTTATGAAAAAAACTGTCTTTGCAAGAGTTAAAAAGTCAAAACCCTGAGTTACAAACTTTTAAAAGTTTATCCGTCCCCACTTTTCAAAGTGGCAGCGACAGAATGTCATGATGGCCAGGACTTATGTGCTGAAAGCAAGTATAACAAACGGCGATCGGTTTCCATCAATGCTACTCTACAATCCTTCCATGGCGAACAGAAAAGGCAATGAGTCTGCGGTAGGCCGAGATGAGGAGGATGATGGCTCCTGCCACCATGCCGCAGATGAGGCTGAAGGTCCAGCGAGGTCCCAGGTGGGTGTAGACATGGGAGACGAAGACCGGGCCGAGTGTCCGTGCCCCGCTGCCCGACGCCGTCAGCCAGCCCATGTACACACCCTGGTGAAACATTTGAGAAGTATATGGGCGCGTTCAAAATTATTTTAAAGCATCACACATGTTAGTATTTACCTGAGGTTTGGGTCCAAGGATTTTGGAATACAGTGTGTAGGACATCACATTGCAGGCTGGGTATCCCACTCCAATGAGGAAGTCCGCTGAGAAGAACTGAGCTATGTGTATAGCAGGAGTATACTGGCACCAGGTTTGTTCGATGGGACACCCCGTTGGCTCCACAGTACTGTTCGGGGCTAGCATGAGGTCAGGCATCTGAGTCACAAAGGAGTTGTTTTTTATGTCTGTTTGTGAAAGAGGAGGGTAGAAATTAGTTTAAATCTAAACAGATGCTTGGAAAGATGTAACAACTACACACTGAGCTGTCAAGAGTCAAAATGGCAACAACTGGAAACTAATCTGACTACTTAATTCAACCGATCAATACCTGCCCACTGGATTTTAGGATAATGGTTTCCCCATGGAAGAAGAATAAAGAAGCCACAGAAAATAATGACCAAGCCGATTAACAACACAGGCCGATCTCCGAATCTGGAAGGAAATTAACGAAATTCAGGAAAGGCGATTCTTTATTTGATGTAATTTATATGTGCAGTGAGAGGGGTGATACCTAAGAGCAGCCACTTTTACAGCCAGAAACACCAAGATTGATACAAATCCGATGCAGCAGAGAATGATCCCGTTGTACAGCACAGCTTCTTTCCTTGTCCAGGCAAACATGTCCATAGATAGGGGCGTGGTAATTCTGAAGAAAAACACAGAATCACAACAGAGTACAAAAGAGGTTTTAAAGAGAGAGAAAGACTGCCTAGACTGGATATAAAAGACAGGCATAGCTCTGGCTGAGAACTGTCACCATGCTTGCGTTTTGAAACCAGGAAGCTTGTCAATCGCAGAGATGATGTATAAAATGATCTCCTTTATATTTTTCTGTTTTATCCTCAGTTACTTTGACACAAAGTTATCTGCTGTGATGCTTACACCTCTGATGAAGTCTCACATGTACTTGTAAATGATCATTATCACAATATTTCTGACTGAGTCAAAATGAAATCAAACCGGGACCTCATCAATCAAAATTGAATAACTAATAGAAATCAGTGGCGATACCCAGCCCTACTTGGAACCAGCTTTTATGTACCATCTGTGAGTCTGACGTCTTTGAAGAAATACATACGTCTCAAAGATGGCAAAGATGAACATGATGATGAAGAACAGGATGTTGGATGTCATGACAGCCACCTGATCGATGCTTTCAACAGTTTCTTCTGAAATATCAACTCTCTCTAGAAAACAAATGTATCTTCCATCAGAAACTGTAAAACATGACTCATTTATTTCCATATTCAAAATGTATGATTCCTTTAACATTAGCCATTCAGACTCAGTGCAGTACTGCTTTATGTCACTCTGTATGTTAAATGACTTAAAAATAAATAAATGTTTTAGTCCAAATAGTTTTCATTTTTTCTGTAAATTGACTTCAGCAAGTGGTCTTTCCTTGGCATACAGTAAATGCTAAAGAAAAATAGATACACCTTCTGATGTGTAGTTGATAGATTGAATGTGCCTTCCATCTTCATCAACGTGATGCTCTCTGATGGAAAGAATCAAACATTTTAGTTAAAGGGTATATCCACAGTATTTTTTAGTCCATGTAAAATAACGAAATAAACAGTCAAATACTGAAATTTTCCAGAACTATCCTACTGAAGACCGATCCTTTTTTTTTTTTCCTTCAAAAAAAAAAATGGTTAAGGAAAAACAACTTCACACGTTAAAGACAAGTCAAAAATATTTCAGGATGCAGGAGTATCATTGTCAAGGTCTACAATCACCTTCATGAATGTAAATATGGAGGATTTAAAAGGTGCAAGCAACCACTTGAAGGCCAGACTAGACTTTGCCAGCAAACATCTAAAAGAGCACAGCTCTGTAAAAAAAAAAATGTTTGGTCAGATAAACCCAAGATTAACTTTTATTAACTTGTATCAAAATGATGGGAAGAGAAAGGTATGGAGCAGGAGAGAAACAGCTCATGATCTGAAGCATACCACATCATCTGTCTAACATGGAGGGGCTAATATTATGGCATAGACATGTATGACTGTCAGTGGTGTTTTGTGACTGCTGATGGAAGCAACAGGGCTGCACTCTCTGCTCGGATTCAACCAAACGCTCCTGATCAGACTGTGTAAACAGATAATGACCCAAAGCAAACTGCAAAAGCAATATGAGTTTCTCAAATCAGCAAAATCAGATGTTCTTCAAATTCAAGTCACCTGATCTCAACTTATGTTTTTTAGGTTATGAAGAGAAACTTGGATCATTTTTTCAGTATGTTCAATAAAAACCAAAAGCACAAATAGTGCTTTAAGACAGAATTCGAAAGAATTGTGAACCTTCACATTTATACGGCAAAGGAAGTCAAAGCTGTCCTCAACATGAAGAAGAAGGCTTTCAGGAGCAAAGTGAAGGAGGAGATGAAGGCAGCACAGCGGAAGGTGAAACGCTGCCTGAGGGAAGCAAAGGACACCTACAGGAGGAAGGTGGAGCAGAAGTTGGAGAGGAACAATATGAGGGAGGTCTGGAATGGTGTGAAAACCATCACAGGCCACAACACCAAGAAAAGCACAGTGGGGGGGACTGTGGAGAAGGCAAACGAACTCAACAACTTCTTCAACAGGTTTGACCAGCCCACAACCCCCCCACCCTCACCTTCACTACAGAGTCCAATCCCCACTCTCCTACCTCCCTCGCTTCCCCCCCTTCCTGACACCATGACACCCCCCTCCTCCAATCCCTCTCTCAGCAGCAAGACATCTCCCCCCCTCCCCTCTTCCCAAACATCTCCCAGTGTCACAGTGGATCAGGTCAGGAGACAACTGAGGAAGCTTCGCCCCAGAAAGGCAGCAGGCCCAGACAAGGTGTGTCCTAGGATGCTAAAGGCGTGTGCTGCTGAACTTGGGGAGCCGCTACAACGAGTCTTCAACCTCAGTCTGCGACTGGGGAGAGTGCCCGCCCTATGGAAGACATCCTGCATCGTCCCGGTCCCCAAAAAGAACCGGCCCAATGAGCTGAATGACTTCCGACCGGTGGCACTGACGTCACATCTTATGAAGACTCTAGAGCGGCTCTTCCTCAACCTCCTCCGACCACAGGTACAACATGCCCAGGACCCACTACAGTTTGCATACAAGGCGGGTGTCAGAGTGGAGGATGCCATCCTGTACCTCCTACACAGAGCCCACTCACACCTGGATGGGGGAAAAGGCACGGTCAGGATCCTGTTTCTTGACTTTTCCAGTGCCTTTAATACCATCCGGCCCTGTATGCTTCAGGAAAAACTGAACAGGATGGAGGTGGACCCCTGCCTGGTGGCTTGGATCTCCGACTACCTCACCGACAGACCACAGTACGTCAGGCTGAAGGACATCACGTCTGACACTGTGGTCAGCAGCACAGGAGCACCACAGGGAACTGTGCTGTCCCCTCTTCTCTTCACCCTGTACACCTCTGACTTCTGCTACAACTCTGAATTATGCCACATTCAGAAGTTTGCAGACGACACAGCCATCATGGGGTGTATCTGGGATGATCAGGAAGAGGAGTACAGAAGTCTGGTGAGGAACTTTGTCGCATGGAGTCACACAAACCACCTGCAACTCAACACCTCAAAGACTAAGGAACTGGTTGTGGACTTCGGGAGGTCTAGAGCAGGTCCACTGCCGGTTCAGATAGAGGGGGAGGAGGTGGAGGTGGTCAACAAGTACAAGTACCTCGGGCTGTGGGTGGACAATAAACTGGACTGGTCATGCAACACAGAGCACCTGTATAAAAAAGCCCAAAGCCGACTGTACTTCCTCAGGAGGCTGAGGTCTTTTAACATCTGCAGGAAGCTCCTGAGGATGTTTTACCAGTCGGTGGTTGCTGGAGTACTTTTCTATGCTGTGGTGTGCTGGGGGAGCAGCACAGCAAAGAAGGACTCATCCAGGCTGGAGAAACTGATCAGGAGGGCTAGCTCTGTGGTCGGCATGAAGCTGGACACTCTGGTGACAGTGGCAGAGAAAAGGACATTAAAGAAACTGATGGACATTATGAACAATGCTGGGCATCCTCTGCACACGGCCATAAACAACCAGAAGAGTCTGTTCAGTGACAGGTTGCTTCTCCCAAAGACAAGAACTAACAGACTTAAAAACTCCTTTGTCCCACACGCCATCAGACTGTTTAACTCCTCTCTGGAGGGGAGAGGGAGGGGAAACAGGAGGACAAAGGAGGACAAAGGAGGGGGGAACAACTAAGCTGTAGTGCCTCTTCACCTCACTGTGCAATACCTTTTGTGCAATACTTTTGTAAATAGTCAACGGTGCAATAGACTCAATACTTGAAATGTGCAATTCACTTGTATTTTTATTTTTATTCCTATTTATTCTATTTATCCCCTTCGTATATTTTATTTATATTGTCTCTGTATTTATATATATGTGTGTGTGTATAACTCTGTAACTTCTGTCGGTGCTGTGCTTTTTTGGAAATCGAATTTCCCAGAGGAACCCACCCGAGGGATTAATAAAGTTCTATCTTATCTCTTATCTTTAAAAACATTAATTATACATAAACTGACAGATCAATAATACTAAACTCTCAAACAGTCCTGATTTAAATCTTTGACCCTGCTGACCGCTAAAGTTCATTTAGGTAGTGCCTCAAAAAACAAAGAAAGAAAAAAGAAAAAAAAAAGGCCCAGTTGAGGGATGAAGACAGATTTACTACAGTACAGAGATCAAGTTTATGGCAAAACTATAAACAAACAAGAAGTCACATCAAGAATTTGTTCAGTCACCTCAGCAGAATAACGACGAGCAGGATGTTGATGAGGCCGAACACTGCAGCCAGTAACGCTGGGGTGGTGTACATGTTGAGCTTCAGCGCTATGAAGTCCAGTGTGACACCTTCCTCTCCAATGAAGGACAGACATGCCTGCAGGGCTGACATGTACACAGAAAAATAAACAAACATTAAAACTGATTTTTCCTTCAGCAAACTCACAGCTTTGCTCCCTGTTGTCAAACTTACCTGGCCCGAGGATGAAACCGAGGGCCTGGCAGGCACTCATGTTAGCCATGGCACCAGTCCTCTCGTTCAGTGATGTTGCTCCAGCAACATAGGACCTCACCACAGCTACGTTACCTGACATGGAAAGACTGAAACGTGTCATGGATCATCATAAAGGAAACAGATCAATTTGCTTACTAAGGAAATTATATCAAACCTTTAGGTCTATATTTAAATGATCACCTGCTCCAAAGCCCACAAAGACTCTGGACATGAGGATGTGATACTTGTTATAGGTCTTCGGCAGGTACGCGTAGGCATAGTAGATGTTGGCTGCCAAGTTAATGGAGATGGAACACACCAGTGGTTCCCTGCGTGGCCGATGATTGGACCACCAGCCAAAAATGGGTGAGGCCACCATCTGTCCGATGCTGTATGCTGCAACCACCCATCCCAGGAAGCTGGCATCAGTGCTGTCATCAGTCTGTAAGAAATGAATGCTCCACATTAGACCTCATAGGAAACCTAGTACAACATCAAACCCCACTGTTGATCAAAGCCACCACATATTAAACTGAATACATGTTTAGGCAATAATTCCACCGGCTTCCAAGCTGCATGAAGTGGGAGGAAAGTTCACTGGTAGACCACCGTGTTCTGGCTAAAATGTCTCAGTGTAACAGTAAAATCAGAACATGCAGGGTCCTACACATTGTCTAACCATAAGGGGGGCTTATACACATTATTTCACCTCTTTATTGCATACAAGTGTATGTAGAAAGGTAACAGCATTTCAGGTTTTCAAATATACTTGGAATCCAGTTTTAGGACACTGAAGTGACATACATGAACATATACTGCTGAAGCGTAGCTTCAAAAGCACAACATGTGGTGCAACTGAAGTATACTGCAACTTAAGCAAGACAGAAGTTGAAATAAACACAATGGAACAAGCAAAAAAAAAAACAAAACAAAACAGCAGAAGTTCAAGGAGATAAATGAACTCGGTGGCGGGCATGACAGGCTAACAGAAAACAGTGGATCATCCTATTAAAACACATCATGGGTCATGTAACTGCAGTCTGTTCATTATATACTTGAACAGACTGCAGTTACATTCAAAGCAGTTTAAAGCACTCAATTAAAAATCCAAGCACCTTTGTAAACCTTGAAAACACTACATAAATTCAAGTATTCTCCAGCACCCGTATAGGAACCCTGCTTACAAGTGCTTAATCTTTCAGTCATTTGACCAGGGCAAAGAGCAGGGCACTATATCCTAAATTAAATCCCCAACAATCCTCTTTGCATCTTTCACTTCCTCTTTAAACACCCAAGACTGCATTTAAGTAGCAAAAACAAACCACGGAGCTTAGTTTGTATTATTGACATCAGTTGAATCAGGCAACAATCTTCAGCCCAAAAGACACCGTGTCATACTTACTTACCTTTTGCAAATAGGGCCAAAGTGATGTGATGACAATAGTGAAACCTGAGAGAGAGCACAGATCACATTAATGACACACAAGCTGTTGAAGATGCTCAACATGTTTTTAGGCTAGAAGTGACTGAAGTTATTTCATGTCTCTTCAAATGGCATCACAGGTCAGAAACCACAGTTTTTCCTGTAACAGTGCTGAGATCATTACTTTGAACGTGATAAAAGTGTTATATTCCCGTGTCCTCACCTACACTACTGAGGAACATAGTGAAGTACATGACTCTGATGGACCTCCACCGACTTCTGTAGTCATCATCCTGCGAGTCATCGCTGCTGACATGGAGTACAGATTATCCATAAAGGATGACATACCAGCAAGACAATGTAACCTATACGAGTAATGTACGAGCCAGCAAGATATATGGCCAAGTGACAGGTCAGCGTCTCCTTTTTATAGGAGCGAGAACACAGTATGATAAAGAAAAACTGGGTTAAAGAATAAAGGTGAATAAAGCTGCTGCACCCACCATCTCTGACTGCAGTTGCGTGTTTTATTTAGCGACTGTAAATAAAGTCTACCTATGTTAAGTTGCTTTGTAGCTTAGCTCTGTTGCTTACATACGGCAAAACAGACACAACACAAGGCCAGTAAATCCAGTGCTTCTACAACCTGTTGGGTAACAGTGTATTCATACTCAAGCTTCCTCTCGTTGTTTTTATTTAGGGAGGCGGCTATCTGGACTTACCTGCTCCTCTCATCCCTGAGCAGCGGGGTGGTGCTGTCGGGTTCAGGTTGAGACATCTTTTAACAAAACACTAACTCTGCGATATTATGACTCCACCCGTGGACTTTGAAAAAGCAAAACAGTACTTTTAGGTCGCCATGTAGTCGAGGGTCAGTGAACGACACTTGCTAACTTTCACCTCTCCCATAAAGCTCCGGGTAGCTAGCTAGCTAACGTTAGGGAGAAACATTTGGCCCCTTAAGTCATATGCACGAGTCTAACTGATACCGCACACCATGATAAACGGTCGTTTTACCAAGAACAAAGCACAGTACGCCACATAAAAACACGCAAAGCTGGACTATGATATCAGTGACAGCTCTAACACGCAAGGCACCCATTATTTAAGCATAGGCTTCCGGTAAATTCTTTCAAAATAAGGCAAATTGAGTCCCAAATAAACTGTGTTCTGCCGAGTTTTTTCTTCAGTACGCTTATCATATCTTATCAAAAACTTAACATGAAATTATTTATATAAACATTAAACACTCTGAGGTGTCTTTCCTTTGTTGTTGCACAACTGCGCAGTGTTTTAGACGCTAATTTCGAATAACATCCGTGTTTACTCGACTGTTAGCGCGCACCTTGACGAACCGCGCTCACGTGAAAACTAGCAAACCACCCAAACACAGTCCGAGGGTCACTTGATTGGATCGGCGAGAAGGACGCCGTGCTGCGATTGGTGGATGCAGTTATAGTGCGGGGCTGATACAAAAGTTATTTAAAGGGCAACTAGTTCAGCTTTAATGTAGAAGAATCTGAGCACAATTATTGACTTTTATATGTGAAAAATTAGAGTAGAATAGAATAGAATAAAATAGTCCTTTATTGTAATTGTACATGTACAACAAAATTCTACAGGAATAAAATATAAATATCAAGACGGCATAAATAAATAACAAACAGGAGAAATATGTACAAAACAAGAGGAATATATACAAAACAATAGAAGGACACACATTAGTGAACAGGATGCAACATGCTTGAAAATAGTGCAGAGGACTTGGTCTGAATATAGTTCATGTGTGAGTGACCTGAGTATTAAGGTAGATCAAGGGTTATGACAGATCACCTTTTAATCTACTCGTGGCACTATTAAAGTATTAAATCACATGAGATTTCAAATTGCAGGAAAATCACTGGAGTTATAAGAGGCAGACAACTAGACACACCACGTGTATGCTATTGCTATTTATTGTGGTTTAACCTGTCAAGGACAAAAATGTAAAGAAAATTCTGCATCAAGCCTTGAAATCATAGCTTTCCTACTTTTGATAAGCCTGGATTGGTGGCATGATGGTTAGTGCTGCTGTCTCCCAGTAAGAAGGTCCTCGTTCAAATCCACCATCTGGCACAAATGGTTGTTTGTCTCTGTGATAGAATGGTGAGCTGTCTGGGGTGTAACCTATCACTTCAGGATTAGGCCCCAGCCCCCCTGCAACCAGGATAAAAATAGGAGGACGGTAGTTGTTGTAGATCCATTCACTTTATATGGTAACCAGACTCTAGACTTTGTTGAACATTATGTAATATGAAGACAACATGTAGTATTTAAGTGACCAAGTAGTATTGGGCTAAAAGTTATTGAATAGTGTTGAAATAAAATGACAAAATTGTGAAGGATTAAAATATTCCAAGAGCTCAACTTACTTCATCTAAACATGTTTCAATCGCATTTTATGAACCTCTAAAAAGAATGGGTGTGTTTTTCTTATAATTTAAAGGTTTACTGAATTACATATAAAAACATAAACACAGAACAAGGCAGTTCAAATACACTGACATAGAGTACGGTGTGCAAAGAAATGTGTACAGTGAGTTATTGGGTGATATACATTTGCCAAACATCTAGTGCACAGTCTCAAGATCAATACAGGTTATGTTTCCACTTTGTCTTTGGATTTGAACCCACATAAACTGTCCCAGTGGTCTTTCCTTGTCATTTTTACAGTTAAGCCTTATTAACATCCTCTCACATGCAGCAACAGTGTTCATCATCTGTCCACAATGGGACTATGCTATATATTTTACAGAATTCAAGTGCAATAACTCAATTCTAACAGCCTATTGCAAAACCTTTGAACTCGTAGCTTATTAATTAAATAATGCTAAGCAAATTATTTAAATTTGTATAAAATAACTCTTATTTAGAACAGTGTTTTGAGTGTGTGCAGGACAAATGTTTTTAAAAAATTTCTTGGTTTTAGTCAAAGGTGTCTTTTCTTCACCACTACATCCACACACCTCCTCTGGTCTTTCTCTGTTTCTCCACAAGGACCTCCTGTTACACAGCTAAAGTCATTGCATCGTCTGCTCTGCCACCTTTAGTCGTTTTCAGTGTCACTGTCTCCAACCCGTACATCACCTCGTTACCACCTTATATACAGTTGGGTGTCTGTTATTGTCATTTTTTAAATTTTTCTGTTTTTACTTTAGAGAATAAATACTGTACATCATGATGTGTCATCAAAACTGATTTAAATATCAATGATGAATGTCATTATCTTGCTAACAGAGTTAGCTTATAAAAACCTCCCCAGTGCCAATAAATATTACACCGCAGTAATTAAGTAATAAACAACAAAACAGTTTTTAACTACTGACGTCTGTTTTTAGTTTAAAAAAAAATTTATTTTTATTTTTTTGCAAAAAATACATTTTTTGGCTAATTAACACAAACTTTCTCTTTTATAATTAGAGGACCGTCTGGGGACTGATCAGAATCTTTTCCTGTAATTTTACACATTTGTTTCTTAAAATTTAACAGTCAGATTCAAACTGAAAGTTTTTTCCATTTACTATAGCAGTTTCTCTATCTCATGGAAAATCTAGTACATAATGCTGGAACTGTACTTCTTTTTCTCATATTGTGATAAGTTTCAGTCATCGGCGTAACTTTGTGCTGAACATTGGGGGTGTCAAGATCTCTGTCTAAATAAATAAATAAATATAATATATTTGGGTAAATTTCCAGATGATTAAACATGCAACTAATTTGCTGGTAATACCTGAAACTAATTATTGGGGGGGGGGAATTACGCCCCTAGTTTGAGTGGTCTATCATTGGTCTATCAGTGGTCTATCATTGCCGATATCATTACAATACTGATATTTTTAGCTAATAAACACCAGCTTATGTAGGGGAGATCCGTGTGTCATAATAACTTATGAGATGAATGATCAATTTGCAAACTCTGATTTTTCATTTTAATCACCACTAAATCACTGTGAGTTTTATTTTCCACAATAATTAGTTAACACAACAAAACACCTTTCAGCTTTTCATTAATTTTGAAACTGGGACTTTTATAAATAAAACAGACAAAACGTTCAGACATTTTTATTTTTTCATTTCAAATAAATAAATAAATAAATAAATATCTGACACAATTCAGAGGGCTACATACCGAACAGAGGATAGAAACAATGTATCGATCCTATATCGCTGGTTTTGCAAGACCTGTCAGCAGTCTGGAGTTGCTTCACACTGAAAGCATTTGGAGCCTCGCTACATGCTGCCAAACCGGCATTTAATCTCCGAGCAACCTATCCCAGAAATGTGAAGCAAGTGCGTAAGTTCATCTCTGAATGTTTTTAAAGCATTCCTACATTAAGCTTTACAGCCGATATATGCAGCTCAGAGGTCTGTGCGTTGTCATTATTAAATCTGACCGTTCAATGGATAGACTCAAGTCTTTCTTTGGAAAAAGCAGTGTTGCAGACGAAACCGTTTCGTGGTTAAAAAAACAGGAACTATGAAAAAGAAGTTTTTTATACTTGTGTTAAGCTGTGTGTAGAAATTAGACAAAATTCAGTCTCAGGTTAAATGTGATAGAAACAGCTTCCGTCTTGATAAAATATGAGTGTCATGAAGCCATGGTTGCATTTATTTGCACTGCTTTCCAGTCTGGGTGTCAATTTATGTTCAGCTTTAAGTATAAAAGGGTCCATTCTACAATGTGTTGTTATTGTTTTTTAAGTTGTTGAATATAAACATTATTTTTGTGCTAGGGTACTGCACTTCTTTTTTTTTTTTCCAGAGCCAAAGAGTTTTTTAAATATGCATAGAATTGCATTTTGAATTACTTTTTGAATATTTCTTAAAATACTTAGATTTAAAGTTCTACCAAAAGTTGAAATAAAAAGAACAGTATTGGTGAACTTTAAATATTTTGGGTGCAATGTATTTTTGCATACTGGTATAATAGAATAGCTTTGGAGTTTTGTTTTTTAAAACTTGAGTATGTACTTATACAAAATGCAACAAGACCTAAAAAACTGTTTTATTGATTATAAAATACACTATATCAGATTCATATCAGTATCGGCAGATATCCAAATTTATGATATCGGTATCGGACATAAAAAGTGGTATGAGCCATTTTAGTTTGTATGAGGGCACAGAGCTGCACGCCATCGACCCAGTCTGCGGCTCTTTTTCAAAGTCTGCTGTCATTCGTAGCGATGCATGAAACAAAATCACGTGGCCGATACAAACTACGGTGACCGTTAAGTTACATACGGGCAACCTACGTTGAGCGTGTCACGTGAAACAAACGCAAACGGAGAGTAGCGTTACACTGAAGTCAAAAACATTTTAGATTCACATTAAGTCTTTTTAAAAAAAATCATCACTGTATGTGTGGCGATGTTCGCGCAAAGTTTCGCTGAGATTGGCCCAAACGGGAGACGTTGTACTTACAGACATCCTGAGATCGATATAATAAAAGTTGTTTCAGAGTTCAAATCCTCGTCTCTCCGCCCTCTCCGACGAAAATGAAAATGAAAGTGAAAGTAAGAGTAATGCAAGCAGCAAGCTATCGAGGTCAGCGGAGAAACTGCAGAGAAAGAAAGGACTACCCGGACTGCTGGATTTCACGTTTTCTCGTCCCTCCCTTTAAGCTGCACATCTCTGACTGTGTGAGGGTGATTTCTCGGTGGAGCTACAGAAACACGATGGGTAGGTCGACACTGATCACTTGTTTTGTCGTTTAGCAGCATGCTAATCGTGAACTAGCCCTCGGCCCTTTTTTTCTGCCGTCAACATTAAACGCTTGTTTTCTTAAGCGTTGCTGGATTTGAGTTATGGGGAGGAAATTATAACGTCTCCTTACAATTTTCCGTCACCTCCCTTTTTACAGATCGACGGGTGACAGGTCTGTGTCTCCTGACGCTGTTTATATCTTCCTGCACTGCTGCTCCCAGTAAGTCTCTGATTAGTAGCACACAAACACACACACACACACACACACAATCTCAGTGTCTGATTCTGCTCATACCTTTAATGTTTCTGATTTTTTCAAGTTTAGCCACATGTTATTGTTACTTCTCTTGCTAAACCTGGAAACTTGATTGACTTCGTTATAATAAGATTTATCTTTCTGTGTTTAACCATCTTTTCCACTCTGGCAGTGTAAAAGATAAATGATGTCAGCGTTATTTATCTTACAGCTTCAACCAACTTGGTGGTTACCACCACGTCTCCTGTCACTGGGACTCGTGGCCATCAGGTCACATTGCCGTGCTGGCTCAGTCCACAGCAAAATGCAGAGGAGCTGGAGGTACGCTGGTACCGTACTAATCGCTTTGACAGCCCGGTAATGCACTACCAGTCAAAAAAGTTCAAATATCAAGAATCTGCCTACGTTGGCCGAGTCTCATTTGGACTCAAGGATGCAGCGTCAGGCGGACTGAATTCAGGCGATGTGAGCCTGAAGCTGCTGAACGTCACAACTGAGGATACAGGAGATTTTTTTTGTTATGTCAGCAGCAACCAGGGATATGATAGTGCACCTGTTAATCTACTCGTGACAGGTGAGTGACTTAGGGGTGGAAATGTATATGATGTTAAAAGCTTTGCTCTAAACCGTCGCATTAAAATGTTCTTCATCTTCCTCCTCGGACCCTTTATCTAGCTTCGGGAAGTCCTCCTTTTCTATCAGTAGTGTGGGGAGAAGATGACAAGGTGAACGTGAGCTGTGAATCTGAAGGCTGGTATCCACAGCCTGTGCTGCGCTGGTCAGACAAGAAGCAGGATGTGAAACCTCAAAGTCTGGTGTACAGAAAACTGTCTTCTGGACTTTTTTTAGTCCACAGTTGGCTTCTTCTTTCCTCCACCTCTGAGCCTTCCTGCTCAGTGGGTCTCTCTGATAAAGAGGTAAAGGAGACCAAAGTGAGCCTGGGAACTCTTCATAAGACTCTTGAACCTGGTAAAGAGACTTTTTGTGTGTGTGTAATAGTTATATTATGTTTATTTGTTTTTGATTGTAAATACAGTAAAAGCTGAAATACAAGATTTCTTGCTTTTTGTTTATTAGAGTCCTCGCCAGGTGGGTGGGTGGCCTTTGCACTGCTTCTTGTAGCTGCATTAGTGTTGGCTGCATTGGGAGTGATGTACTACAGAAAGAAAGGTACCGAATACATACACAATATATTTATATAATATCTTTAAATAGATAACACTTTAAAGTTGTCACTGTCATAAGAAAGTGTTCACTGTCTGAAATTAAATCCTGATATGTTTGTTTTGTGTTTCAGTGAGGAACGCCCAATCAGGAAGAGACCAAATTGATGGTAAGAAAGAGCACACGACAAGTTCAAATTAATGCTCTCAGTTATATAAATATGTGTCCGGGCGGAAAATGAATCCTGACATGAATATTTTGTGTTTCAGGGAACGGCTTAAGTGGTAAGAACGTCACACTGAACAAATCATTTTTCACATCAGCTGTGGTTTTGTTATATATGTAATAACGGGATAAAAGAATGATGCATTTGCTTGAAGATGGAGCAAAGTCAGCCTCTGACACAACCTGGATCCTATTCTCTCTGTGATTTGTTATCCCCATGCTGGTGTTGTGCTTACATCATCATCATAATGTTGGTCCAGGATCAATATTGCAAGTCTCCAATCATATTGTCTGAGCACTTCGTTAGCATTAGCCAAGAAGTTAGCTGATGCTTTAAAAACTGTCACTAGGAAACCAACAGGAGTAGCCTAAATTTGGCTAACAGCAAAGCTAATCTGATAATATATTTGTTATACTGAAAAAAATAATAAGTGAAACACTCAAAATACTTGTCATGTCTTTCAGAAGAGAGTTTTATCTAAGCCAAGACAGTTTATTCTTTTCCCCCACACTGCAAAAATGGACATCACAACATTGTGATTGGTTGGTTGCAATCTTGATCCTGGACCTAGAGTTTTATGATGATGCAGGAACAACACCAACATGGAGATATCAGATGGTTGATCTGATATCCTCGTGTTGGTGTTGTTCCCAGATCATCATACTAAATGTTGTTCCAGGATCAACATTGCAAGTGACCAATCAGAATGTTGTGACGTCATACTTTTGCGACTTCGGGAAAAACCGGCGTAAAACAAAAAACTGTACTAAAGCTGCGTGAAACCGCCTCTGTCCGCCGATCAACGGACCCTGACCCTAACCGTAACCCTTTAATAAACAGTAAGCAGAATTGATATTGTCCTTGCAACATTGGAATTTCATAAATGCACGAATGGCTTGGCGCACAAAAGAATAACGTCACAACAATGTGATTGGTCACTTGCAATGTTGAACCTGGAACAACATTTTCATGATGGTCTGGGAGCAACACCAACACGAGGATATCAGATCATCCGATATCAGATACACCTCCTACATTGCAAAAGTTATAGGATTGCAGTATCCCACACTGACCCATCAGTATCACTGTGGAAAGCTACACAAGACATTCTGTAATCATTTGCACAGTGTTGACATGACAAAGAAATCTGATTCAAATGATTCTTCCATTAAAACGAAAAATACAGATAAACTATTTGTTGTATTTCTCTGCAGAGACTGATAAACTTTTAGCAGGAGGTAAGACGTTACTAAAGCTGTCCTTGTTCTTAGAATCACGGTGACACATGAAGGTTATGTCATTAGGACATAATATTATAAACACATGTATTCTCTATTTCCCCACAGAAGTGGTGCAGCCAATGTCCATTTCAGAAGCTAGAAATCATTATGGTAATAACTTCATTCATTTTGTTGACAATCTCACATTTTCACAGTTTTTTCTCTTTCATGACTTTTGTCACTCTTTCTGATTCAATTTTCAACAGTTAATGTTAAACTTGAGGACAGAAACAACCCATACCTCAAGGTTGCAGGCAACAGAGTGAGAGAGGCCCAGATAGAATTTCCTGATGGAGAGATGGTTACCTGTGTCACAGCTATCAAAGGAACATCTGGCTTCTCTTCTGGAAAACACTACTGGGAGGTTTCTATGAGGATAGATGAGAAGCTAGGCATCAAACAGTCCTGGTGGGTAGGAGTTACAAGTGCAGCTGAAATCCCCAGTAATTCATCCACATCTTTTCCAAACACATCGAATGGTTTCTGGTTTCTGTCTTCGTCTCCCAAAAGAGCAAATAGTTTTCAGTTTAGCACACAACCTGAGATTTTAATACCTTTCCATTCAAGACCAGAGACGGTCGGTGTGTATTTGGATCGTGACAGTGGTGAGCTTTCATTTTATAATGTAGAAAAGAAAACACTAATTGGATCTTTCACGGCTACATTCAAAGGTGAAATCTTTCCATTATTTAACCCTGGAAAAGGTGACACATCACCTATGGAGGTAGTACAGAGGGAAGTACAGAGTCAAACAGGTGATGAAGGAAACTGTGCAGAATCAGTTGAGAACAAGACTGAAACTTAATATTGTAAGTAAGGAAAACTGTACAAGCTGAAACATTTTCTTTGTTTTTATGGGAAAAGTAACGAATGACCTCACATTACTTTTATACTGACTTACTGAGACATTAAATCCATCAATTCTGTCTCATGTTCAGGTTATTTATACCGTTTAAAAATTTGGAGGTCATATTAACTCAAACTCCATGGCTGCAGCATCATTTTATGTAAATACAATTGAAACTATGAATTTCTTGCTTATGGTTAAAAAAGTTAAATAATATCTATTAAAATTTAGGCAGGCAAACAAGAAAGAAAACCTTTATGCCTTTAACACATTCGATTCCAAGTGGAAGCAAAATACGATAAACAAAATGAGTAGTGCTGTGGAGGTTTTTTTGTAAACTAAAACAATGGCTGCTCTAAAATTCTATACACAGGTAATGGACTATTTCTGTTAGCAGTGTGTTACTGTGCTTCTGCCAGTGGTAAAGAGGGCAAACTTTCTTATCATCATCCTGGGAATAAAAGCTCCTTACCTTTGTGATATTCCCTAAATGATAAAATCCTGGAATGTGAGGTCACTGCCTTGCATCTCCAACTTGTGTGAAACAACAGTTAATGTGCGTAATGATGACGATAGTGCCATAAATTATGATTCTTGATAAGCTAACACAAATACCACAGGGTTAGCTTATCAATAACTGATCATTGATAGTTTATCACTGTTACAAACCAAAAATACGACAAAATAGTAAAATACTACCAAAAATATTAATACAAACAGAGAACACTACACATCCAGCCATCAGTATCTGACAGTGTTTCAGTGATGCAATGATTACTGTGGTTGTTGACAAAGCTGACCCTGTGGTAACACAGAGCACAATAATTGATCCTGGAGAATACCACAGATCTGTACATAGTAGTTAGTATCACTCAGTACCTTCTTCTTATACCCAAGTGTGTAGGATACTGTGATTGCAGCAGTGTCTGTGGCTTGGTTAGTTTTACAGTTGTTCTCAAACCCCTCTCGTCTTAATGTGGAACCAATGTTGGATGTTGCGTGTTTTACTTTGTATACCGAGTGTATTTGTATGCCAATAACACCATCTCGTTTTATTTATACTGTGATTAGGACATGTGTTGCTTGTGCAGTAGCTATAAGATTTGTTAGCATCACATGACCATTTTTAAGTTTCTTTTTTGGTGTGGGGGTGAGGGTGTACTGATGTGTTAGATCACTTTCCATTTTAAATTTTGTGATGGGTCACTACTGTAGTGGTCTTTGTATTGTTGTCAAGTTTTGATGGTATGCATATGTAAATAGAATAGCCTTTCAAATACTCTGAATTAAGCATTACAGTAATTAGCATGCATTTTGAATACTAATCAGAAAGCAGTGTACCTGACAACATGTTGTTTGTGTACTGCAAAGCTCTGATATTTTTCGTTGTGTTTGTAAAACAATGTAAAAGATTGATGTGCATTTTGTTTGATAATGTTGACATTTTGCAGAGCTGCCTCTTTTTTTTTTTTTAAATAAACAAAATCGATACAGGATGAGAAAATTTGTCATTTCATTTTTCTTGTCTTCAGCTTACACAAACCAGTTTACGAAAACACAGCAAAATGTCATACACTTTAATAAGTACAGATAGTATTTACAGTATGTACACAATAACACAATACTTTGTAATCACTACTGCATACTTTGATAGATTAGTAAGTATTTACATTGTGAATAAGACCATTTGTTGATTTTGAAATACAATTATTTTTTTTAAATTATGTTACGCAATAAATTCAGGCGTGCCTTGATACATACTAGTTCGACTATGATCATGGTACAGAGGTTTGCAAAAAACACTTCACAGGTGCATCATGGTCCGAGATTTTGAAGAATACTTTAATACACTCTTCATGTGGGAGCCATGAGTTGGGAGAACAACGTCAGTCAGTATCAAACACAAACTATACAGTTTCATACATTTTTTTCACATGACATGTAGTCTAGTTATAAAGATCAGAACCACTGGTTTCTTCTTCCAAAGCTTTACACATTCATGTTTGGTCTTCAGCCTTCAGTGGAAAGAAATGCTGGACCAAGGACTAACTGCTGTAGTCACAGACCTTTGTTGCTTGTTTCTTCTCTCTCTCCGTTACACTCACTCGCTTGCCACTGTTTTGTAGTAAAGCAAAATGACATAAAAAAATAATAATAAAATAATACAAAAAAAAAAATCATTCGTTGTGTTTCAATGCATATTCACACAAAAGTACATTTTTGTACAACCGCTTGAAGACATTTAAAAAAAAAAAAAAAAAAAAAGAGACACCGGGCATCCGCAACACCGAGTACACTCATCATCCTTAACTGGAGTAACCCATCTGTCTTCTTAGCTTACTCATTGTTATTACACTACTCCCATATGACCAGAGACGGGGAATGCAGCTATACTTCAGAGTACGGCACCCATGTAAAAAATAAAATAAAAATAAAGGGGAAAGAGAAACTGCGTCCGATCGTGATCTAGAGTTTTTCCTCTTCATTGTGATTGCTGGTGGTTTTTACATTATGATATCTGTCCTGCTAGCGCTCGGCCCTAGCAGACTGCAGCCGCGCTCTCCCTCCTCCCCTGCTTCTTCAGCAGCTGGATGCGGTTGTGGACGTAGAACTTGATCGCCCTCCAGTCTCGCTGGTTGCTCACCAACAGAGGGCAGAGTTCGAGGCATCGTTCGCAGTCCGCCTTCGCAGGGACGCGCAGTTCCATGAGGTTTCTCTTCAGGTGAGTCTCCACTGCTACACGCTCGGCTTCTGACCAGGGACGCTTCAGGACGCCGCGCTTCCCTGTGTGACCGAGGCAGAGGAGTGACACGGTTTAATGACTGAAGTATTAACACAGATGTTTGTGAGGTCACGCACTAATGATGACAGATTTTACCTGATTTAGGTGGAATGTTTCTTCTCTTATGGGCATTAGCTAAAGACGGGCTGACGACAGGTGATGGAACGGGCGCCTTTTTCTTCCGCGGAGGTCGGCCCGGTCCCTTCTTTTTCACCGTGACCTCTGTCTTCTCTTTAATTTCCTCTTTCACTTCCTCTGCCTCAGAATCTTCTGAGAAGGAATCTGCCGAGTTGCCAGACATGACTGCATGAAAAGAGATCAAACAGAGGTTAGTTATCCAAACGTACTAGCAAAGCAAAACTGTTCAACCACACGGTTAATGTTACTTCAAATGGTAATAAATAAGTTCAAAGTTGTAAAATGTTCTTCTCAGACAAAATGATGAAGTTTTTTCTCGAGGGCTTAAAATGGGTCTCGGATTTGTAAACTTCCTCTCATGGGTGTGTTGCAGTTTAAATTGGAGACTACAGTATTTAAATAATGTTGCATGAAAATAACTGAATACATTTTAAAAATGAAATTTCAGTAACTACTTTGCATTTTTAGAACTACAATTTACATTATTCAAGTTTTTAAAATGAGCCAGCCAGCAGGTGTTTGATTTAGCATAACATAGCATAATGACTGGCTAATCGTTTTCCCTGTTGATTTTATGCAAAGCAAAGCTAACCAGCAGCTGGCTGATGCTCATTTTTTAAAGATGAGCCGGAGTTCCATTGATACTCTTATTTTATTCAATGAGCACACTACATTTCCCTGAGTCACTCAAACACACTGACAATTCTTTACCCTTGTTTAAAAAACAACCCCCCCTCCCCCGCCAAGTTTCATATTAACCTCTAGTGCCATCTAGCTGCACTAGTTTGTTTTAAATCCATGAAAGCTGCACTCTTAACCGGTGAAATTAGGGTTCACCGAACTTTCTAAAAAAAAATTTAAAAAAGAAAAGAAAAAAAAAGGAAGACAGAAATTCATGCATTAAATAGACGTTGATGGGCAAACACTCCTCAAACACTCAATCATTTCTACTGAATAGAAAAAAAATTAAGGGTTTCCTTACCGTCCAACTCGAGGCAGATGTGCTGCAGGCTCATCCCTCTGAAAAGCACTCCCTCCCTCTCTCCATAGAGAACGACTCGACCCACACGACCCATCAGTGCTGGGTCTCGTATGATAGTGGAGCAGTTCTGGATCACGTGGTACTCGTGCTCCAGGAAGTCCTCCAGCCGTTTGATGGCTCCTCCCTGGGTGTCACCCTCCTCCAGCAGTAGCAGCTGGGTAAGGATGGCAACCTGTCGCCGCACTCGTGTTGCCGTTAATGCTCCGGGGTTTTTAGCACCACTGGCTCGAGCCAGGTTTCTCAGGAGGTCTGTGCCACGGAGTGGGGTAGCAGGGGAGTGGTAGGGCCGGGAGAAGACGTAGGGGCTCTCTGGGTCCACCCCTACGTTGGGGCTGGTTCGAAGAAGCAGGTCGAGGCAGGATTCGCAGTGTGGCGGGAGAATTAGTGGCTGAATGCGCCCTCGCTTGCCTAAGACACCAGCCCGTGGGAGATGACACAAGACCTGGCGCTCAAAGGGGGACAGGAAAGCTTCCATGCCAGAAGGGGAGCTGTTGCTGGCGTTGGGCTGAGGGGTGATGCGGTTACGGTAGTCCTGGATAGTGAGCTTGGCCACCTCGCATTCTCGGTGGCGATTGTAGAGGATGAGCAGAGAGAGGCTGGAGTGGCAGAGCAGGCGCCAGGCCTCGGCAGAATGAGGAGAACGAGTCAAAGAAAGGAAGGAGGAGTGCTGCTGACGACGGAGATACAGGACCAGGCAAGAAAGGGAGGAGAGTAGTGGAGACATGTGATGTCTGTGTGTGCTGGAAAGGGAAGAAAGAGAAACATGCTTTTAAATTAACAGTTGAATCTCAACCAACTTTCAAAAAACCTCAAACATAAAAACACTCAGATACAGCAGAGCAGAAAAAAGACAATAATTCACCACACCTTACAATCTCTCCATTCTTCTCTTCAGGTGCATCGTCCTCCCCTTCCGCGCTCAGCTCCAGCTCTTCATCTGGATCGATGTCTGGGTCCGGTGTAGGAGGTGGAACTAACTCCTCTTGATTTCTTGGACTCTCCACTTCGACTTTTTGCTGTTCTTCATGCTTTTCTTTCTTCATCCTCCGGCCCCTTCTGGGGGTAGACAGTGGCGGAGGTGACGGACTCTTTACCCGGGGCACCATCGGGGGTGCTGGGGGTTTTGTAGCGGGCAGTGGTAAGCTGGGTGCTTTCTTAGCAGCTGCAGGCTGAGCCGAAGCATTTGGTGAAAGCGAAAGGGAGAACGAGACGGCGCCTGTGCTCGAACGGGTGGCAGGTGATTCCCTCTCCCTGGGGAAGAGAGATGGGGGAGTTGGGTTGGAGGAGGACGACTGAGGGACTGCGAAGGAATGACTGTGAGTAGCAGAGGTGGAGGATGAAGAGGGGTGGGGTTGCGAGGCGCTGCCATTTGAAGAGCTGTGCGTGTGGAGGTGAGCCAGCTCCATGGCTGTTCTGACTTCCGGTTGGTTGGCGTGGTGCTTCTCCAGGTGGCGTGCCAGGGATCGGTAGTGCCGGCCGCAGTACGGGCAGTGCTGCCGCCGGCTCACCGTGGGACTACTAGAACTGCCGATGTTTATGTTGATGTTATTGTTTATGTTAGTGGTTGGGGGTGTCAGAGAACTGACTGCGGGCTGGGATCTAGGTGGGGGTGCAACAGGTGTCGGGCGGGAGAAGGAGGAGCAGGGGCGCCCAGGTCCTCTGGAAGAAGTGGGCGCATTATTCTTCTTCTTCGAATTGACCGCCGCAGGCAACTTGCGTTTCTTGCGGCGCCGAAGCATTCGACCCCTTATCTCTTCCATTTCCTCTTCTTCATCATCGTCGTCGTCGTCATCATCTTCCTCCTCTTCATCCTCCTCCCGGTCTGAGTCACTGGGTTCAGAGTGGGTGAGTGGGGAGGAAGAGGGCGATAATGACCACGAGGGGGTAAGGTAATCAGAAACAGAGAGCGATAGTGGGTGGGGGCCAGCCTCTTCCTCCTAAATGGACAGATTAAAAAAAAATAAAAGATGTATTTTTTTTTTAGTTCACAGGCAAAAATCAAAAAGAAAAAAGTCCTCATGTGTGTCTCTCAATCGTTTCAAACTTCATTCTGTCTGCAGTGCCCATTTGAGAGTCTCCTGGATCCTACTGAGGACACAGTCACGTTTATGAACGGGAAAATAATTCCCCACACAGCTACCATCTGTAGCTTTTAGCATTAGGGCTTAAAGCTTGATTATGCATTGGTGGACTGTCACCTCATAGCAACAGGGGTCTATGACACAGAACAATTGTAAGGAAAACTCTTAGAAGGCTCTAGTCGCAGTTGAGCTTTTATCTTTTCATGCCAGAGACAAATACAGAATAACACCAAACATGTCACGTTTCCATCAGTTGGTAACTCACCATTGCATTCTCGCCCCAGTCCGTTAGGCTGTAGTCCACTGTGATCTCCTCCCCTTTGGCGATGTCTCGGATCGCTATGACAACTAATCGCACCTGGGTTCCGCAGTGGACTTCTCGAATCCGGCAGTTTGGCGGAGGGTGGAAGAGCACGGGTCCTCGAACACCACTTCCCCCCTCCTCCCCCAACTCTGGCACACTAGAAAACATGATGTCAAACTTGATTTAAACACAAGTGGTCCACATAAAGGCTTGAACAAATCAAAACAATTCAACAAGTCTTAGCAGGGCTCTAGACTAACTTTTTGCCATGGGTGTACTGGTACGCCTAACTTTAAAAAGTTAGGCGTACCGGCACAAAAGTTAGGCGCACACAAATTTTATAATAATTTATATAATATAATGTGTTTTTCTGGATACACTGTGCTTTTTCAGCATTCAAAGATTGATGACACCGTGTCAGAGCACTGGCTATGAATTTCAGAAGGATCAGGCCTTAACTTAACAGAAAAGTTAGCAATAGTTCTTTTCCTATTACAGCTACATCCACTTCTGTCGTGCCTAGGCTGCTCACTAGGGCTGGGTATCATCACTGATTTCTATAATCCATTTGATTCCGGTTTTCAAAGTCCCGATTCGATTCAATTTAGCCTCAGATAGTCAGAAATATTATAACTCTGATCATTTATCAGTACTGACTTCATCAGAATTGTGAGCATCACAGCAGATGCCTTTGTGTGAAAGTAACTGAGAATAAAACACAGAAAAACATGAAGGAGATTTTCCTGGTCTGGCTTTTTATAGCAGATAACCTTAAAAATATTCTACAATGTTCTGCATATAAAGTTTAAATTTCTTCAGTATTGAACAACAGAAAAAATAGGCTTTCTTGTCCGAGGTCATTTAAGTGAAAAAAAGAAAAAGAAAAGAAAAGACAGCAGCGCTGTAAACAACGGTAGACTGGTGGGTAATAAGCGAATGAATAATACAGAAAACAGAGATTGGAGACGGGAAACTGTTCTTGAAGTACAGAGAGAGAGCTAGCTGTGCATGGAGTGTGATTTTAATAGTCGTGGAAGCAAAACAGCAAAATTCACGACGACATTGATCAAATGTGAAGCGCAGTTTGCTGCTTCTTTTGCTGCTGGCTCGGTGAATTTTGGTTGGAGAGAGACAAAACCTGCAGCTCAGAATCAGCACAAAAAGACGTAATCACAGCGCGGACCGGACGCATCAGAACCGCAAGCTCCGACAGCGTGTCCGTCTACGGGCCGTCGGGTGAGAAAGCCGAGAAAGACAAAGTTGATTCTGATGCGTCGGTCCGTTCTGTGTTTACGTCTTTCTGTGGAATCCGTGTACCTGCTCTCATTTGCTGTTTGGTTGTTGTTGAAATGGTTTTGTGAGCTTTAATCTGAGAATCTGGCGTTTCTGGCAAAACACAGTTATATTTAAAAGTCGATTCAGGATTTAATGAATTGATATCGCTTTATTCAAGCTACTCACCTCCCACTTCCACCTGCACTTTCAACTGGACCACGGCCAATCAGAGAGGTCCTGCCCCTTACTATCTCTGATTGGTTTAGTCCACGATAGGGGCATAATGTGTGTCTGTTGTTGACCACAGGGAAGGTTGCAGATTTTTTTTTTTTTTTTTTTTCCCTACCCGAACAGTTGGTCTCACAGGTGCAACCAAATATTTTTTTTTTTTTAGTCGCACCACTGAAAAATTTGGTCGTATTTGTGACCAAATTGGTCGCACTCTAGAGCCCTGCTTAGCCATTACTCCAGTTAATCAACCGAAAGTGTTTTACAAGAAGGCCACAATAAAACCAACCTGCTTCAACATGAATATGGTATCTGCTGGGAGTGTGGTGCATTAATAAAAATCAGTCACATGTTTATGCTAAAGCCAGTTTAGTTATTTTTTCTCTGCAGTTATATTTATACTAGAGATGGCACGATACCACTTTTTTATGTCCGATACCGATATCATAAATTTGGATATCTGCCGATACTGATATGAATCCGATATAGTGTTTTTTAATCAACAAAACTGTTTTTTAAATATCTTGCTGCATTTTGTATAAGTTCATACTCAAGTTTAAAACAACAACTACACTAAAGCTATTCTGTTATACCTTTATGCAAAAAAAAATATTTCATAGTTCAGCAATACTGATCAATCTAATAAACTTAAACCTACACCATCCTCCCTATTCTGGTATTTTAAAGAGTACTTAGCGTAAATATTAAGCAGCCTAACTAATAGGGTTCCAACTCCCAGCAACAACAAAAATAAATAAATAAAAAATAGGGAACCACCTCTCACGCTCCACCTCATGATGCTTAATCGACGTAATCAACTTTAATTTGATGCAGTGTGAAAAAAAATGCACAGAAATCAATTATTTTTCAAGAAATATTAAATAGATTCAACATCTTTCTTCAACAAAATTGCAGACTGCACAGATGGTACCTTCACATAGGAAAAAGTACTATAGCTTACTAGGGTATATATATTAGACTTAATAGTCACTATATACAGTAATGGACTTCTATTCATTTTGCATCAAATTAAAACTTTGGGTGTCAGATAATTATTTATTAAAAGCGAGACATTTTAAATGAGAATAAGAAAGAAAAGTATGTCTTTGTGCCCCCTTTTCCCTGTTAATGCCCTATCGGCCCCCCCTGGCTAAACTTTGCTAGATCCGCCCCTGCACAGTTACCAGCGTCAGCTACGTAGAAAAAGATCCTCGAGTAGAAAGTAATAATAAATAAATTCTAACAACAGCTGATCAAGCTTAAACGTGCTGCTGTTGTTCAGCCGCTGGTTTCCTCTTTCTGGTGCAAAGTGGGCCAAAAACAAACAAGAGAGACGGACTCGCGACAGAAAAGCCGATCAGCTGATCATTAAGCAGTTTCATGATTGAAGTAGCAGCAGGAGAGGCAGTCGCTCGTTAAGCTTAACGCAGGAATGCTTTACATTCAGAGATGGACTTACACACTTGCTTTACTTCTCTCGGGATAACTTTGTCGGAGATGAAATGCCGGGTTGCTAGCGAAGCTCCACATGCTATCCAGACCACCGACAGGTCCCGCATGCCACAGCCGCTCTATCACGTGATGCATACTACTCCGAGTGCTAACGTTCTGAGGTGAGTTACGGCGTGTTGCAAGTTTTGTGAGGTGCTTTCGTGATATTTAATGGATCGGATTACATTTTTTATTTTTCTCCGATATCCGATCCAGTAATTTAGGTCAGTATCGGACCGATACCGATACGTAATATCGGATCGGTCCATCTCTAATTTATACAGGTACACTGCTTGCTTCACAGGCCTGAACATTACTATCATTCAGTGGGAAATTTCAAAAAAAGCAAAACACATGGATGCACATAAAAACTTACAAATCATCAACCTCACAGTTTGGTTTTTTTGGTGTAAAATCACCATCTGAATGGCCTAACCAACTTAGCAATTTCCTTTCATATAATGAAACTTTCCTTTACAGTTGAACCAGAAAGTTGCAGCTCTCTGCCTCTTTTCCATTTCAGTGACTTTCTGAAGCCTCTGTACCCCTACGTGGCTCCACGTCTTTACATGTGTGTGGTTTCAAAATGACAATGAAAAGCACATATGAATGTTCTGAGGTTGATGAATGTAGGAGCCTTGCTTTTTCGTCAGCGAAAAAACAAACTCAATTTAGCACCTCTCTTGAAACTTTCTGCCTACAGAATTAACTTTCCTTTTCTGTGACACTGCGCTAGCTCGCAGGTGTGGCTAGCTCCACATGAGTCTTTTTTTCCCCTCAAAGATCATCTGAGCAAAGTGGTGAGGGTCCTACTTACCAGAGCTGAGTGGGGTCAGGCAGGTAGTAGGGACTCCCCGGTGGAGGGAGGCGGTCTTCTGCACCCTCAGGGTACTGGCCATCACCTGGGACAGAGTAAACGTTTTAAATAGGACCCATTATGCTTCTCCATATTCCTTTTCCCATATATACACAATGTTAAAATGGTGAATTCGTTTATTAAGCATGGCAAGTTTCAAAACTTCAGGTCTGCATGAGCTCAGAACGACCCTGAAGCTTGTTTTTTTTTTTATGCTTGGCTCTGTATGCCGTTAAAGGCTATCCATAACAAGGTCCTCTCAGCTACATAGCTTTGGTTGTGGATACAGAATCCCCACCCACTTGCTGCTAAAAATTGAGGGACATCCAATCAGCAAGAAAAGAAAAAAGAAAGTAGCAGTAAATGGAGGTTGCCTTTAAAGTAAAAGAAAACAGATTGAAACAAGCTGTTATATACTGGGTCATCTGAGTTGGAAATTAGCATAATAGCTCCACTCACACTTGTTATCACTTCACAGGTTTGGAAAGTAACATTTTCTTTCTCTCACCTAGGTATCAGTGGACAAAAACACATCAACACCAGGTGGCAAACACATTGAGTGAGTCTTCACATTTACCGGGGCTGTAGCTGTGCTCTGACATGCTCTCCTCCTCTTCATCTTCTGTCACATATGCTCGGTCACACACCTTTACAGGTGTTCCCTTCCTTTTCCTCCCACACACACGGCTGTAGAAACAAAGTCAGGTCTTCATTTAGAAAACAAACAAACAAAAAAACCCAGCACACTCACATGAAGACTTTGTATAAACACGGGAATGGATCGCAGAGCAAACAAAGTGATCATGTGTACCTGCAGCAAAGCAATACAGGTGTATGCTCACGTGGATGACCTACTTAACTAGTCACGGTGGTAAAAAGTGATAAGAAAACCATTTTAAACTTGTGACTTTAAAAAAATTTTTTGGGATATATGATGAGGACTAGAGCAGGATCTAGAAACTTCAGTGGTGGGTTGATCTATTAAAAATGGATTCTGTGACTTTATGCATTTACTACACTGCACATCTACATCAGTGCACCACCTGCTAGTGGGAGAGCAAACAAGGAAAGAAGGAAGCTAACAGGAAACAGTCTGCTGCTGGTGCAGCCAACAGCATTTGTAACTTAACCACAAATTGTGGCTGAGCGAGCTGGCACGACTGATGTCAACACTTTCCCTGTCAGCACCTCTCTTTCTCTCGCGCTCTGACTCGCTGTCACTCTCGTTATGTTGATGCAACATCCGTGTGGAATTTTTTTTATATTGCATTTACTGTAACTTAATATTTAGTTGTCAACTTCATGTTAATACATCTCAGCTCTACTCTACATATGTGTGTGTGTGTGTGTGTGTGTGTGTGTGTGTGTGTGTGTGTGTGTGTGTGTGTGTGAGAGAAAGCAGGTGCACTCACAGTGTCAGCAGGGAAAAGAGTAAACTAGTCTGACTTTAAGTGGCAAGAGGATGTGGTAAAATCTTTACAGCTGAGCTGAAATGAGACCAGTTCTAATAAATTAGGTTAATAATAAAAATAAAATGTGTGCTTTCGATAATTCTTTTACTAATAAATATTCAATTTTCTACATTTTGTTTTATAAAGTTAGGAATGCAGTGTTTAAGTCAAGCCTGATGTCATCACATACATTGAAATATCCCCAGTCTCCTCAATGAGGAATATATTGTACTAGCTCAACACTGGTACTGAATCAGTAATCTGTCTCATCAAATGCCCAAAGTTTAGATATTGTGATCTAACAAATGCTTTAAAAACACAAATACATACAAGTATCACAGAAAATTGTACTAAACCCTACCAAACATATTTAAATTTGTTTGGCATGACTAGCATTGAATTTTGAGATTGACGTAGTTTAAAAAAGAAAAACAACAACAACCAAACAAACTCTAATATAGTACAACACCATGATTGAACAGCTTAAAGAACCACCTCAGCTTGAAGGAATTGTGTTCTCCATGATTTTATCAGGAATTTTGGTCCAGCCTTCTTTACAGCGTAGCTTCAGTTCATTGTGGTTTGGAGGCATTTGTTTATGCTCGAGTCTCGCTTCAGTATTTCAGTTTTGTAGAGGTCTGGACTCTGACTGGGTCATCGCAGCACCTCAATTCTTTTGTTTTTCAGTCATTCTGTTGTAGATTTGCTGCTGTGATTGAGATCACTGTCCTGCTGCTCGACCCAGTTTCTGCCAAGCTTTAGCTGTCAGACAGATAGCCTCACATCTGACTAAAGAATACTTTGGTATACAGAGAGCTCGTGGTTAACTCAATGACTACAAGCTGTTCAGTTATGTGGCTGCACAGAAAACCCAAATCATCACCCCTCCACCACTCTGCTGACAGCTGGTAAGAGGTCATCTGCACTTTGGTCTAAACTAGCCAAAGGATATCGCTCCAGAAGTCTTATGGTTTGCTCAGATGTAACTTTGTAAACATGTTCCTTTTAGAAAACAGACTTCCTCCTAGCAACCTTTTCCAACAAGCCATACTTATTCAGTTTTTTCTAATTGCTCACTGTCATGAACTTTAATATTTAACATGCTAACTGAGGCCTGTAGATCAAGGATGTTAAACGTTAAAGCCCAGGGCCAGAACTGACCAGACTCCAATCTGGCCCACTGGAACGCTTTAGAAAATGTGAAGGAGTGCTTAGATTTTGACCTTTTAGCTGTAATGTTTAATCTTTTTTCAGCTTTTCCTATTGATAAAGTCTCCACCGCCATCATCATTCATACTACACCAAGGTGGTTAAGTCATAGATAAACAACTAAATGACAGAAGTTCATGTTTCTCCGCTATCTACTACAGATTAAATAAAACAGGTCTACTACTTCCATTTCAGTTATAGACGGGCTTTGGTTAAAAAGAAAAAAAAATCAAACACTATGTTGTATAGATTAAAGACACCCGGGGCAGTAAGCTACCAGAACCTTTTCTGTCATTTTATACAATTATCATGCAGAGAGGAAAAAAAAAAAAAGGAGCCATTCTGTTGGTCTATATCTTTTGACTTATTTGAGCTACCCTGAAAAGTTCTGCTGTGCTCAAAGGAGGACATCCTGGCCTTTCCAATGATATCTCATGTGTTCGGGTGGCCTCTTAACTTCAGATAGGCAGGACTTCCCAAAAAGAGTTAAACTATAAGATACTTGCATCCTCGGTTGTCAGGAGGCGTGGAAGGCGTAAAGGTGTACTTGTTTTTACAGGACAACATATATGTTCAGTAACGTTTGTACTGACTGCTGTCTTTATAAATAACACTTCTATATAATTAGTGATTTGCTAAAGAAATCTTTAATGTATTTCACAAACATTAGAAACTTATAACCTCTTATATCAGAGTTCACCTATGGAGAACCTGTTCACTTCCGATGAACCCAGTTACATTGACTCTTTGACTTCAATTCACCTACATGGTGAAAAAAATACAATTATTTACACACAAAATAATATTTGTAGATGGATGTAACACTGACTATATGTCTGAACGTTAATTAAAAACTAGGGCTGGGCCATATTATACCGTTCACGGTAATACCGGTATAATGTTAGGCAACGATAGGAAAATGAAATATCGCGATAGAATGGGAGTAAAACGCGCATGCGCAGTGCCTTTGTTTTCATACGCACATGGCCGATTGTTGAGTGAAACAGATGAACCAGAATTGGTTTGTAAAAATGGTGCAACTTCAGTGATGTGGAACTGGTTTGGTGTTTGTCCGTCAGATACACAACAAAGCACATTTTTTTGCAGAACATGCAAGCGGCCGTTGTTATTGTCATATTTGTCGGACTAAGATGCTCTTAAATCTGGGAGTAATCTGGGTCCTAAACTCCGTATGCTTCAGGTCAAACAACACTGCAGCATCACTTAGAGTTAAAAACTGTCTAAATTCTTTCATCTTTAATAAAACGATCAGCATTGCTGCTTTACCAGGTGTAACTATGAAGTTTAACTTCCAGGCATCCATGAAAACAAAAGTTATTACATTTAACGGAGTTAGAAGTTAGCAGGAAGCTAGCGGAAGTTAGCTCGCTAGTTTCGCTAGTTACCTTAGCATGATATAGCATGTTCTGACTGAGAGATTTCTGAAAAAAATCAAACGTACAGCTCTGCTATCACTTCCAACATAAATGAAGACAGGAAACTAAACAGCAGTGACGTTTGTAGGGTTACTGAAGTTGGGCTAGCTGGTATATAATGATGTGCTACGTGATCGCTAGCGACACAGCTATGTTAGCATAACATAAACAGTGAAGCTGGAGGACGAACACTAACACTTTTCCACTTATAAAAGTTAACGTGAAGGTTCTTCATGGTTAGAAACAAATGCAATCGCATGGCAGGATACTGTAAACGGACCAAACTTCAGTCAGGAGAACAACTGAGATAATCCATCCACAATACGAGGTTAGTCATTAATATACTGCAACAACATGGGAATAGAGCAGCTGCAGAGAATTCAACATTAATGAATCAATGGTACAGAAGTGGAGGAAGCAAGAAGAATGAGTTTAATAAAGTTTGATTTATCTGACTGCTTTGTTTCGCTTAATGTGCCTTATAATTTCGTGCACCTTATGGTCTGAAAAATGCGTACTGCACACTGCAGTTTAATGTTGCAAAGCACCTCTTTTTAACTTCAGTGGATATTATACATGGTTATGCTCAGGATATGTCAGCCCATTTCTACTGGAAATGCCTTTTGGTTAAACTTTCAGCAAGGAATTTGCATTTGCACTGTTACATTTTTATAAAGCTTTAATGTACATAAAAACCAGCTTCTTGTTTAAGTGAAAATAAATGGAAGGTTGTCTTTTTGCGCTAGTAATGTTGTGGAGTTGTATTTTGTCTCGCATCAATTATATCGTCAGTTATATCGTTATCGCAAATTTTCAAATATATATCGTGATAAATATTTTTGGCCATATCGCCCTGCTCTATTAAAAACTATGAATGTTATTCTTTTTTATTATTATTTCTTTTCTTACAGGAAAGGTTACTTTGCCTTTAAAATGCTGGCAGCCTGGTAAAGTGTGTTGATTGTTTGGATAAAGACTCATTGATTGTGAAAGATAAACACAATTTGCAATCATTGGGAGTGTGACTACACAAATTACCATGCACATTAGAAGTTTACATACCCAGCTTGCTGTGGTGGTGGACCGTAACTATTATTTCGTGGCTGCTGCTAGTTTGTGTGAAATTAAAACGGCAATGGCCTTACACTGAAAACTAACAGATTTTTTAAAAATCGCATCGTGAACATTAGATTACATTGTAGGTCTACAGCTTCAGAGGGCTCAACTCATTCTGCACAATTATGCCAGCACCCTCAATGAAACAGGAAGTCCTCACGGTGGTAGTTGTCGCCCATTTAGAAATTATCTGACCCCTCTGGACTCTGCACCACCACCTGCTAAGCACTGATGTGAACATGTGCTGCAGATGGTGCCAAGAGTATTAAAACAACCCCCCCACACACACACGTAAAAAAGCATGGCGTCAAAGCTGCTGGAGACCAATTCCAAACTACTTCCCAGAAAATCTCTTGCATTATGTCCCTATAAGTTTAATATAAGACAACATATAAGCTTCATAGGGACATATTTGTGTTTAAGTTATTGTTCTACAAACAAATAGATCATTGCATTCAACGGAAAAATAATCTCATGCAGTCTACTCAAATACTACTGGATTTACATCATGTGGCTAACTAATAAAAATGCAGAGAAGAGGTGATCATTGGAGAGGATTAACAAACCCTGATCTACTGCACAGCTATTGTGAGGCTTAACACTACACTTATTAATCAAAAATGGCCCCACCCCTTTAAGCAATCACGTCAGTCTGTAAAAAGGAAATGACCAAAAAAAAGAAAAAAAAGAAGCATGATTAGCAAAACACTGCGTGCCTAATTCACTGAGCACGGTGACAGTTAAGTGTTTTTGGGGGCATTTTGGTCGCGGTCAGCAACTTTGTTTACTTACACCACACAAGCCACGAGTCATGATCTACAGCAGCTGAGCACTCGAGAAGTGCTGAGAGCTGAACGACATTGTCTTTGAATAATACGTTCAGTCTAAGAAATCATATGACTGACGTTACCGAGGAGAGGAAGAGATATAACTGACAGTCTGGGTTACACAGCTGACGGCTCCTGTTGAGGACATGCTAACATTAATGCTAAACCACGGCTAGCCCCGTTAGCTTCCAACGGCTAACGTTGGTACTTCTGTCCCGTCAAAATCTCAAAAAATAAAAGGATGGCGCTTAAATGCACAGCGGGTTGGATGGGGGAGAGATGCACCTTCGCCGGGCACACCAGCTGCAACCCGCAGCTGAACGAAAATCACTTTCCATTCCCCGTTTTCTGCAATATTACGCTGAAATCATGCACGCGAAAAAAGGGCTTCTAATGGTAACTAAAGAGACGCGCACGGCGCGTGCGTCTACGGCGTTGCATTTTGCTCACAAATCTCCGCTGAGAAAAAAGGATCGCTCGCGGCCACAAACCGGAGGCTCGCCGGTCTCACTCACCCCCGTGGTGGCGGCGGTTTGCTTCCATCCCCGTCGCTGTCGAGGGTCGGTGGCTCCCGGTAGTCAAAAGGCGACCGAACATTCTCCGCCATTAGAACTGCCTTCCCTACCTCTCGCGCTCCGGTAGATTGCACAACGCGCATGTGCACAACATCCTTTGGGGTTCTATTGGTAAAATGGGGTGCACTCACCTCTATGAGCGAGAAGCTAGTTTAATTTTATTGGCGTGTTATTTATGTATATGTTTACTTCATATGGCGACAGTTTAACTTTCAAAGACCTAAAACAGAAATAAAGACTAGCAGCAGACACGAGTGAAATACAACTAATATAACTATACCTGCTAAATACACGTATCCAAGTGCGTTTAAATTTCGTATACCTCACGATAACACAGAAGAGCATTTTAAAGTCTAGGCTGTTTTACAGCTTTAGTCATTACGTCTCAGATTACAGTCTTTCATACCCTCAATCCCAGTGAAAACCAACTAAATGTTAGTGTATAATATACAGAATGATTATACGTTGATAAAATTGCCCTAACTTTTAAGCTGAAAAGCTAAATAAACATTTTTAATTACCATCTGCAAAATGGACTATCACAAAGATGAAAACAGGTTTTCTGAGTGCACGAAAAGCTGTTTTTTTTTAGAGATAAGGGGGGTTGGCTGGTGATGTTCTTATTTGCTCAATGACAATACATATACATAACACATTTTTACAAAAATGAAAGACTTACTTCTTTCCCCTGCTAGTGAATGTTTAATATGTTTAATACGCCACTTAAATAATTACAATACTTTGAAACTCATTTTCTCACTCAAAAACGAACGATTTCAGAAAATTTCAGAAAACACGAGACATAAAGTACACGTTACATAAGGCTTTATTAACAATTTTATCTTTGGTTTGCATATATGGATGAATGAAGCAGGACAAAGAGGTCACGTATCATTTATCATTTTGTAGCAATCCTGAATGTTGCTGTATACATATTCACCATCATATAACGATAATATATGATTTAACTGCATGTTTTTCTCTTGTTTTGTTTTTTACACAGTTGTGTGGTTTTTTTTTGTTTTTTTTTTTACCATCGGTGCGCTCTGTGTGTGATCTGAAAACATTGGCTGTGAGCATTGATAAAACTGTTTTGATGTTTGGTGTTGTCAAGAGTCGGAGATTTTGTGAATGTATTTTTAACAACTGGCTTTTGCACTTTTGAGATAAAAAGGTGGAAGGTTTCAAGAAATGTAGCTTCGCAAATGTGAAAAATCATTACATGCAATTCCCTAAGTGAAAACGCAAAGTCATTTTCTTCCTGCTTTTTTTTTTTTTTTTTTTTTGTTTCTCATGGAAACCAGTTATGGCTTCAGGATAAAAATGGTGGGTGGCATGGATCAGTTTACTTGTTGTGGAATATTTCTTCACGCTGCTTTAGCTCGGGATAAAATTGTGTCTGATAATCTTGAGAATCTGTGACCTGACCCCAAAAAAGACACAAAATGCTGCTGTGGCAAACTGATCATGAAAATCCTTTTATTCTGCATTGACCTTTTTCCCTGTTTCTATTTATTTTTGTGCTACAATATCCGAGAATTCAAATCTTTTTGAAAATGCATGCATTTTTGTGTTTGTATTCTTTTATGTCATGTAACAAAGTTTCTCAGCGTTCCCTAAGCACCATCCCTACAGGTGTTGATGTCCTGTAGTGAAATTCATCTTTAATGTAAATTACTTGGCCTCAGTGAAAGTAAACACACAGTTTCTTTCTATGTTGAGTGATTTGTTGGTTACAAAGCAGGAAACAGTTTCGAATACAGTGTTGACTTTTTCACACTTTTTTTTTTTAAAGAGAAAGGACTAAAGTATCATAAAATATATTAAACAATGATGGGAAAGAGTAACATTGTACATTTTATGATAACTGCTTAATATATCAACAGATGTACAGTAAAATGACCTTTGACCTAATCTCAGCTGCAGCAGCATTACCTCTCTGTTATATACTGACGCTTAAGTATGCAACGTTTGTATGTAATAGCTTCATGGGTGCTATGCTGTGTGCATCACGACTTTCAGACATTGATTTTATTCAGAGAGAGGACACACTTGTCGACGAGCTTGTTACATTGTAGCATGTAGGTTGTGAGATGGTTGTGGCTTATATATCACATGGGAGAGGTCTTTGAACTCTTATGCTTTTTCTTCAATCATTCCCCCGACTTACACCACTACCGAACCTTCCTCTCTCTTACTTCACTAGACGTTACATGTCCTCAGGGTCATCCATGATCAGCAATTGTACTGCTCAAGCGATCTTAACAAGAACCTAAAACAAAGTGCGACTGGTTTAAAAAGCAAAGAAAAAGTAAACACAAAATTGAAATGATTTACCAATTATTACATATTATGTGACAAGTCTAAATCATATTTTTATTATCAGAGGTGGACAATTCATTTTCCTAAGAGGCTATTTGAAAAACTGTGACTGCAGTGGAGGTCCGCACCAAGCTTATAAAAAGATGAAATTGAGCAGAATGGAGTTAATCTTACTGGTGCAGCCTTTCACAACAGTCCCAGTTTCTCACAGGAGGTCTTTGGAAAATTAAGTGTCCACCCCTCATCTATACTAATGGTTTATTTTCTTGGCACCAAAACAGCTAGGAGATAACTATCCCTTGAGGGCTGCGTCAGGAAGGGGGCATGTTTGCTGGGTATGACCTGCTGTTAGGTCAGTAGTAACATTGACACAATTTCTGTCATTATGCTTCTGTATGCCACCAAAGTGGATTTTAAATAAACAGACAAGCCAGTTGTCCAGGGACTTTTCAGTTCCTAAAAATGGGGGTTGTGTATAAAAACGATCGTAATTTCTAAAAAGGTCAAGCAGTATTTTCATTAAAGCCCTGAAGTTAAAGCTGAAAACTGCATTAAAACCCTCCGTAGTGGTTTGCAAAGAAAAAAAATTAGACCGAAATGTGCAATTGTCTAAAAACCTAATCCTAAGTGCAGTTCATCATACTGTCTGCATGCCTCAGACTTGATGCCCTAGCCATGTTTATTATAGATATTTGATCTTTTACAGTGTGGCTTGAATTAACTTGTATCCAATGCCACAGCGACACGCTTGACATCAGAGTTCATAGGACATGACCCAGAAGACAAAGTAGAACCAATACCAACAAAAAACAAAGATTAAGATGAGCTTTTAATCTTCAATAAACATCCAGTTATTCATCACAGACATAAAAGAAAAGCATGGTCATCGGATATTCACCATACCAGCAAGTGTGCAAGTCACAGCTCATTCACTGCGTGAGCGTATACTGTGTCAGGCATTTTAGACTACAGTGAAATCGCTGCGTTTCAGAATGTTTAATAGTTTTGGTAACAGACAGTACGGCTCTACTGTAAAATATCCATCCGAGGGCAGGAGAGAAAAAAAAAAAAGTTTGAGAACCACTGGTCTAATAGTTCCAACTTGTGAACAGTGTAGCAGCAAATTCAAGTATAACAACAGGAGAGAACCTGGCGACCAAAGCAGCAAAACATGACACTTGATCATCACAGACTGTGCCAGCCCCATAAACATCCGATCGGCCAGCCTATACACGACAACATGAAATCTAATTTGGAATCGTTAGATGTGTTAGTAACGTGGTACATGAAAAAAAGCTGTTTAAATTAGTAAATGGCTACATATTTAGCTGCATGTCAGTCACAGTTTAACAGTCGTGTTTTTATGGTGTTAGTCTAGCAGTCAGATTTTGGAGTGTTAAGAACAGCAGGTAGTTAGTCATCAAAAGTAAATCTACTTAAATAAAATAAATTACGGTATACACAGCATACACAAAAAAGTCACTTTCAAACGCTCTTAAATGCCACTGCACAAAGCAAACTGATGGTTACACAAGTGTAAAGTCTGCACACTCTTTTTTTTTGTCCAAAGAACCGACAACTGTGGGAAACCAGAGGGCTCTTTAGCGCTTGCTGTGGAAATAGTAATGCCTAAGAAAAGCTGTTTACTTGGCTAAAGGAGCTTAGCTGGGATTTTATTTGAGTGTTCACAGAGTATATTCCACATCACCTTACAATTTTGAATTTGGAATACATCAAGGGGAAAGCTGGCTGCTGAATAAGCTCGTTCGTAGATGCCGATCGACTCTAACTAGGGAATTTAGGCCTCCTCTGCTCCTTCTCTCTCCGTGTGCAACACATGGAGAGTTTTCGCAGCATGATCAGACCAGTGGATCAGCTCCAGCAGCACTTGGTAGGTCCAGAGTTTGAACCCGAAAACTCCCCCAGAGCCGTCGGTTTCCTACACAGAAGAGAGCAAGACAGAGCAATAGATGTCTCTCATTAGGAGTGAGCCCTTGCATTCAAAATCTGCTAAGAAACTGTTTTGGCCTAATGAACATGTCCACACTTGGTGAAACTCATTTGGATTGTTTACTAAATAACTAATTAAAATTAATGCCGCCCTTTATATTTGACAATGACAATTTCACACACAAGCACTTAAATCACACATCCAATGGCTACAAAGTACCATTAGCATACATCTGAAGTTATCAACAACCAGATGACTTCACATTAAATATTTGGTGCTTCAATTCAGTTTTATATAGTGCCAAATCACAACAGGAGTCACTTTAAGGTGGTTTATATTGTAAGGTGAAGACTTCAATAATCAGACGATCCCCTATGAGCATGCAGTTGGCAACCAAGGGAAGGAAAAACTCCCTTTTAACAGGAAGTAACCTCTAGCAGAACCAGTCTCAGGGAGGAGCGGCTATCTGCTGGGACCACATGGGACTGGATCTGCTGGATGTGAGGGGAGGAAGAAAGGACAGAGACACACTGTGGAAGAGAGCCACAGTGAGTGGAAAAAAGTGAATAAAGAATAAACAGTGGATTATGGGAAGCTTGCAGCAGCAATGGAGGATTCAGGGTCACCTGATGCAGCCCTAACTATATCCTTCATCAAAAAGGAAAGTTTTAGGCCTAATTTCTCAGCACTGGAGCCCCCCAGGGGTGTGTTCTGAGCCCCCTGCTGTACTCTTTGTACACATATGACTGTGTGGCCACTACCAGCTCCACCACCATCATCAAGTTTGCTGACGACACCGTCGTGGTGGGCCTGATCTCTGATAACAACGAGACGGCCTACCTGAAGGAGATTAGGAATCTGGAGAACTGGTGCCAGAGGAACAACCTCCTTCTAAACGTCAGTAAGACAAAGGAGCTGATAGTGGACTTCAGCACTAAGCAGGAGAGGAACTACCAGACCCCCGTCATCAACGAGTGCCCAGTGGAGAGAGTGGACAGCTTCAAATACCTCGGAGTTCACATCACGCAGGACCTGTCATGGTCCTGTCACATCAACACCGTGGTGAAAAAGGCCCGACAGCGTCTCTACCACCTCAGACGCTTGAGAGACTTCCAACTGCCCTCCAAGGTGCTCAGGAACTTTTACTCGTGCACCATAGAGAGCATCCTGGCGGGAAACATCTTAACCTGGTTCGGGAACAGCACCATGCAGGACAGACGAGCTCTACAGAGGGTTGTGCGGTCAGCTGAGCGCACCATCCGCTCCGAGCTCCCTGACCTGCACTCAATCTACAGCAGGTGGTGCTGGACCAAGGCCAGGAAGATCGTGAAGGACCTCAGCCATCCCAACAACAGACTGTTCTCTCTGTTGAGGTCAGGAAAGCGATTCCGCTCCCTGAAGACCAACACAGAGAGACTGAGGAGGAGCTTCTTCCCGCAGGCGATACGGTCTCTCAATCACACCACCACACAGTACTGACCCACACATATGGTTCTTACACACACACTGGACTTTCTGGACATTGTTTTTGCACAACACTGGTCACTATATTCTTCATTTCCGGTTAATACTTGTACAGCTGCTGTTATTGTGTATATATTTATTTATATTTAGATTTCTTCATACATTCTTATATAGTTCTATATTGTGTATTTTGTTGTACAGTTATTTTATTTTCAACTTTAATTTATATATTTTATCTTATTCTTCCCAGTTAAATTTACCCTTCATTCTAATTTGTGTTGTACAGTTATTTCATTTTTAACCTTAATTTATATTTTATTCCTTCCTAGTTAAATTTACCCTTTTTAATTTTTCATATTTATTTCCTATCTTATTCATAGCCTTTTCCTTTTTTGTTTTCTTTAGGTCACGAGCAGTTGTCCAAGCATTTCACTACATATCGTACTGTGTATGACTGTGTACGTGACAAATAAAAATTTGAATTTGAATTTTAAAAGTACAGAGGGTTTCTGTCTTCCTAATCCAAACTGGGAGCTGGTTCAACAGAAGAAGAGCCTGAAAGCTGAAGCCTCTGCCTCCCATTCTACTTTTAAATACTCTAGTAACACCAAGTAAGCCAGCAGTCTGGGAGAGAAGTGCTCTATTGGGGTGACCTACAGCCCTCTATTTTGTTCCCCACCAACCTGTGGGAGAAATATCCATCCGTTTAGTCTGTTGTCGATGTAAAAGGACAAATACAACCAGGGTTTTCTTGAACATTTCAGGGCCTGAACTAATGATTTGAACTGTTTGTAAACAGCGTTAGTCACATTCACACAAAAGCTGTAATTCATGTAATACAGGGTTTAGTCACAACCGTGCTGAGATTTTAGGTTTTCCATCTGATGAGAATGTAAAGTCAGAGCCTGGCTACTCTAAAATAAACTTTTTTTTTCGGGTTCTTAGTCAGATTTTGTGATGACTTTAAAATAAATGCATTTAAGCTCATAGATGTAGGTGTTGAAACTGAATTTTATCCACTTCAGGGGGTTTACTTGGTCAACCTGATGTCAAAGGGTTGAAATCAGTTACATGGAGAAAGCCAGGGACATAAAGACACATAATAAACCTTTACAGCATACTGCGCTGCATGCACGGTTTTAGTCTATATGATGCCACAAAGTTTAATTTTTAATCAGGGTTGTGTCGAACCATATCACATGCGATGATATCTGTATGAATTTTTACGTGATGTAAAATAAATCACTGCTGACTTTACTGCTATTCCGACACCATTTACATTCCCTAGAGTATAAATATAAATAAAGGAGACAAACCTGGGCATGTCTGACGCCGAGAGCTGTGCGTCAGCCTCCAGTGATGATGATTTAGTACCTAAAAAGGGAGCTACTGCAACAAGCCCAAACAAAACAGAAAACATCTGCTCCCACTGAAGGTGGAAATGACAAGCTTGGTTCACTACATTAGACAGAAACCACACTATTACTACCAAGCAATGAAGGAGGAGAGATGATCAGCTGGTGATGCGCCACCACACAGCGATCAGATGACTCCACGAGCATCGCTGGAGCGCTCACTAGCTGCACTCGATGCGTCAGGAAGAGCAGACAGTGGATGGAAATTACTGATGCGGTTACACGGCGGAGAAGGAGGGATTTAAGCAGCTGGTTAAAAAGCTTGAGCTGAGATACAACATCACAGGCAAAGCATATATTTTCAGTGTTATTATGTGATGATACTGTGCTGCTCCTGCAGAGTTAGAGGGAGCAGAGGGTTCACACTGGATCTCAGTGTGAAGAAGTTATTTTATACATTAGTTAAAATTTCCGGGGAAAACTCTACCTAAGCTACTTCTGAGCTCACATTTTCCTGTCCTTCGTCACTGCTATTGCACTATAATGCAACTGCTGCTGGCACCTGTTTCCATAGATTCACACTTCACAATAAGGAAGTGTGTCAGCTCACTGGAAAAGGATGAAAAATGCTGCTAGGTTGCAAGTATCAATAAAACGTTCTTCGGTATTTTCCCCTAGATTGTCAGAAATCTCCCAAACGTTCTTGAAATATTGTGATATATTTTGAGGCCGTATTGCCCACCGCCACTTTTAATGTGTTATGGGCTGTGGACAGTTGTGAGTGTCACCATAATAGAGGAAAGGCCACAAGGACATGACTAACTACAAAACCCCCGAAACGGCACCTCATTTACCTCATTACACTGATTATCAGGGGTAACCTCCAGGTTGGTGCCGTCAGTCTCCACCAAACTTTTGGTGCTGTAGAGCAAGTGTTCCAGTCGGGCTCGCACGTTCTTCCTCATGGACTCGTACTCATCCTCCAGCTTGCCCCACTCCTCCTCTTCCTTCTGGATAACACGGTGGAGCAGCCCGAGGCACTGTCGCAGAGCAGAGTGCAGCAAGTGCACCTGCTCCTCCGTGCTGGGCTCCTCAGATTCTGGGGACGCGGACACGAGGCGCTTCCCATCTGGGGTGTAGCTGGACAGGAAGGTCTCCCTCTCCGTCTGAAAAGATAAATAAATATAAATTTGTCCCACTCCGATGCAAACAGGTCACTTACCTTGCACCCTTTAATCTCATTTTAGTATAAGTCTATTTCAGGGACCAAGAGATAACCATTGATTAAACTGAGCTTAAGAGCTTTTCTAAAAGGATGGATGGCAGCAGGGGAAAAAAAAATCCAATACAATCTATCCATTAGGTTCCCCTTGGGAAATTGAGTGGTGGGGGTGGAGGGTATTTTTTAGTGTAATTACCCCCCTCCCTCCAGTATCTGCTCCAAAAACAAACTAGTCAGCGTTAAATCCTGCTGTGAAAGACAGACACAGTCCAAAAGCGACAGGTAGCAAGCTGCCTGGATACTGAAACACTACGGCTTTAAAGAAAGCTCCAAATAACTGGGAGGGGAGCGTCCCAGACAGAATGACCCGCATGAGCTAAGCAGAAAGAGTGGCTACTCTGATCACTCACGTATAGCCGGAGCAGACTGGTACACTCATGGTGCAGTAGCCGGGCAAGAGCCACCGCTTGTCCCGTCAGCGACCGGCCAGCTATCGGCTGCTCCTCCTGCTCTGCCATTTGCTCTCAGCCGTGTTTATGTCAAAGGTGGGCTAGCAGCGAGCGGGGCGCAGACCGACCGACAGGAGCAGAAACAGTCCCCCTCCCCTCTGGCAGCGAAACTACGCCGTGTGGCTGTTTCTGGATACTTTTGCGGTCCGAACACGAGCCGGAGATGCACGCGGGGGGACAGCCAGTGGAGCCCGATTGTGCGGGTGCTCATTTGGCATGTACACCAACAAGAGGGGATGTAATTGGTTCCGCCAGCCACGATGTGCGTGTCTGTGCGCGTGTGTGTGGTGGGGTGTACAGAAAACGTCACCATGCGGCCCACCCACCCTTCCACGCATAATAAAAACTCTGTTTATTGGAATAGCTTTCCCCCCCCCCTTCTCTCCAGCAGCTGTAAACAACGATGGAAAACTACATAGGTTTATTGTATAAGTAAAAAAAGAGAACAAGTTTATTTTTGTTCAATGCATTGCTTGTTTAATTTTTTATAGTTTTTATTAAAAGGCCAAGGCTAACAATTAATTTTGCAATGCGCTGGAGATGTGTGGGAAAGTATATCTCAATTAATGTTTAACGTGGACCCATTTTATTTTCCTTATTTTGTGTCTACACACAGCTTTGTGCAAAAAGTCTAGCGCTACCCTTCATTTCTTTATATTTTACTTCTTGTGATTTATTTTTGAAGTGGTCTTAAATAATAGTTTTTTAGGGTTTCTGTAGGTCTGTCAAAGTTTTTCTTTGGACATTAGCTGCTGTGTCCTTGTGCCTGACCATTTTCAGAGGAATGTTTTTTGCTTTTTCAACCATTTACACCGACCTATTAATCATTCAACCATATAAACGCACCTAACTCAAAGGGATGAACCAGTGTTGTGTCTACACGTGACAGAAAACTTAGCAGAGGACCAGTTTTAAATTGCAAAATTTCCCCTAATTTCTTGAAGTGACAAAAAATGCCAAAGATAACACAGTTTTAACACATGTTTTTGTTTACTTTTTCTGTTTTCACAGCTTAAGGATGTCTTGTTTTACTTGCACGGAGAGCTCCTTTGACTGCATGTTGGACAATCTTCGAAATGCAAACACTACACAGTCACCTCAGATCAAGTCCAGGCCTTTTATCTGCCTAATTGATAATGACATAATGAAGGATTTGCCCACACCTGCCCATTAAATAGCCTTTGAGTCAATGTCCACTTACTTTTGGTCCCTTTTGAAAGAGGGTGGCACATGTTAAGGAGCTGAAACTTCTAAACCCTTCATCCAATTCAAATGAAAGCTGACATTCTACACAATATGTCCATGTCCATCATAGAATTATAATTGGAATATGTTTCAGTAAACAGATAACAAAACAAAACAAAACTTGAGGCAGTGTCCAAATATATATTGACCTAGCTGTATATGCTGTATTACCATGCACATTTGGATATTTCAATAAATCGCTGCACCTATTTCCCATTTTCTTTCACTGTGACGGTGGTTGATGAACATATTAAACACAACCAGAGTTAAACAATGAAGTCAGGGTATGAAAATCTCTGGCTACAGACTGCACTAAACACAGTATGATGTCAAAAAGAGTGGATATGCCTAACATCTAATATCTGAGACACACAGCTTTGGCTGTGAGCACAGAGGCCCCACCCACCTAGTATTGAAACCTTCTGTTTGTAAGGGATAGCCTATCAGGAGAACGTTGGCTTAAAGGGAGTGGGCCTTAAAAGGAAAGAACGCTAATTTCAGGCTCTAAGTTAACTGAGAGGTTGACCTAAGACCCAGTGTAAGTAAATTATTTATTTTATTTCATTTTATTTTTCAAATGAAAATTCATTCAAAACTAATCTGACAGAGATCAGAAGAAAGCCAGAAATATGCAGAATAGAATAGAATAGAATAGCTCTTTATCGTCATTGTACATGTACAACAACATTGTGGGTACTCCACACAAACTGTACAGGACATATAAATAGTAAGACAACACGAATAAATAACAAACAAGAGTAATATATACAAAACAAGAGAAAGGCACACATTAAAAGGACAAGTTGCAAAGTGCTTGAATACATTTGCTAATGAGCAAAACCCTTTAAAATATAGATATTCCTATTCCTACGACCACCTGGATGGATGATTTAAAGATTTCTGACCTGTGTGACAGCTCATACCTCTGAGCAAAAAACTACTCCAATAGAGTCAGAAGAATATACTTAAGCAGTTAGAAATTATCATAAAAAGAACACCCCAAGTTTTCACTATAATATGCTAAGCCAATGCTCTACTCTGCTAGTCTCTAGGTATCAATGCATAAAATTATTTGTTAAAACAGAAATGAAAATGAACATAAATAAAATGTATTGCACAATGTGTCCACCAGGGGAAGCACTAGCAAGGAAGAAGCCATACCAAGAAGGAGCGCCTTAAAGTGGGGAAGAAATTCTGACTTTGAGAATCTTTTAAATTAACAATCAATTCAACAGAGGTACATCTAATTGATTCCAGAAGTGTCACAATTAGTGAAACGGTGACCACCTGACTACAGTTGATGTGTATTCACACTGTAAACCGTAAAGTTGCTATGTTGGTCATTTTAAACCACTTCAAAGTCACTTTAAATCTCAATTGTAAATTTTAGACTGTTATTAACCCCTTTACCCCAAAGTGTATATTTGCTCCCCTTACCTCAGTCTCAAAGTGTATATATATTTAGTCTTCTTATTCTTACTCTTGCTATATTTATTGTTGTTCTTTTGCAATGTATGGAAATGGAGCCTCGTCATCTCGCCTCTCTATATACTGAACTGTATATAGCAGAGATGACAATAAAGTTTACTTTGACTTGACATGTAGTGAAAACATTTTGTCTCTGGTTCATCAGTATTCCTGCTACAATTGACTCCAAGCAACTCACAGAAGTCAAGAGATGGCTGCAAAAAGATTTCCAGTTCACTGGACATCCCACAGAGTTCAGTTAAATCCATCTTTAAGAAATGGAAGAAGTATATCACTTAGTCTAAAGCTGCATAGATCTGGCCATCACTCACAAACTAAATAAGAGAGGCCACCAATACACCTGTAACACTGAAAGAGCTTCAGTGGATCTGATGGGAAAGAGTGTACATATTAGAACTGTCTGCCAGGATGGGAGAGTGATAAAGAGAAAACTGAAAAAAGCTTGCATGAAATCTTGCCTGGAATTCATTCAAAGGGATGTCGGAGACTCTGAAGTTAATTGGAAGAGGGTTCTTTGGTCAGATCCTGGAGGATACTCTATATCCACAGGAGAACTACGACTGGAGAGAAGATATATTTTCTAGCCTGGTTCTCAATCCAATCAGGAAGTTGTGGCTGCACTTCAAAAGTGTGCCCGATCCCTGAGCAACCTAGCAACACAGACTCTTAGCAATCTTTCCTAGTTTTGTATTTATACTATCTTTCTATATACAACTTGATTCTCATTTGCATTTTATTCCTTTAAAGACCAGGCGCATTAGAGCCCAACTGTCCAGAGGTTGAATTAGTGCTTTAAAGTGCCATATTTATATTACAATTTTGTCATGTAAATATCACAAAACAGTGCATTAAGATCACACTTCTGCAAAGACTGCCAGACAAGAGAGGCTAAGGAGAAGAAAGAAATGTGAAGTATATCACATCAATGACATGTGACACATAAAGAGTTGAGAACAGATTTATTTTTAATAATTATTCTGAACACATTCTGAACTTATCTTGTATGTTTAATATTAGCAACATACAGAGGTTTATATAATTTGTATCATATTACAGTGGTCTGATAAAACCACACAAAAATTATCAAATTAATTTCAGAGGGAACATATTTTCCTAACATGATACTGCTGCCTGTGAAGAACGTGAAGATTTGGAAAAACAGTTTATTTCCCAAGTGTGATGCTCCTGGTTTACTGAAATATAATGAAGCACAGAAAGCAACTTAAATCTTTTCTTTACAAACTGCAACAGATGAGAAGGAAGAGGAGCAAGAGAAGAACAAACGTAGGTGGTTTTCAGAGTTGTTCACGCTAACTCTCTGTCACAGTGGCTGGGCCACTAGAACAGAAACATTTATACACTACAGCATCAGCTTACATTGTGGACCACATACAGTTCACTTTGATCTCAAATAACAAGATCAGGGAAACTCCACCAGTCTTTTTACTTTTTTACTGTGAAATGTAAAAAAAAATTCTATTACTTAATTACTTTGGTGTAGAATGAATGGCAATGAGGGATATTTTTGTTAATAGGAACAGCTGTTTACCTGATGAAAGAGTTAATAGTTACAAATCTAAGCACTCCTTCACATTTTCCAAAGCTACACCGGAGTCTTTCCCAGGCCGATTCTGGCCTTGTGTTTATAACCCACTGTCCTACTATTTCAACTCACGAGGACTGGAGTGAGACATATGTTAACAGATTTGAACTCAGTTACATCAGTACAAGGTGGAATCGAAATGTGCTGGCTTTGACATCAGCCTCATCAGATCCTTATGAAGTGCCGGGTCTCTTCCTGGGGTCCTGTCACTTTGACATCAGTCCCTGGAAGTCCTGTTCAGACCACTTGAACTTGTGCATTTATGTATCGAGATAGTGTTAAAATGAGAAAAAGATGAAGGTGGTGAGTGACGACTGTATTATTCAGGTCGTTTAAGCTGAATATTTTCCCTCAGATGCCTCCAGATGATTTCTTTTTTTCCCATGTAGGAAGAATTTATGGTGCACAACTCCATGAATGTCCAAACCCCATGCCTGAGACTCTCCAAATACAAATGGTCACAATGGGCCTTTCAAGGAGCGATCCAAGCTCAGCCTCACAGTGATTTGTAAGGTTTTGCCCTTAAAAGGACAAGCAACCAAACTGAAATCAGGTATGGTTGTTTTTTATAGTTTGAGGATTAATTGCACCTTGTAATTCTCATTAGTTCACCATTCAAAAGGACACACATCAACACAACAGGAATACTACAGGGAAATACAAATAAGCTGTGATCTTCTTGTGCATAACCAACAATCATTTGATCTCGAAATTACATGACAAACTCCAAAATTTATAAAATATTAGGTGGTCAAAAAGTATGTAATCCATTGTATTAATTTAAAAAAACAACAACTCCCTGATACAAAGTAGCTCTGTACTGAAAGTGACTGTATATAGATCACAAAGACAGCTTCTATTATTTTAAATATCCATCATGTATGCATTTCAAGTGTTTCAGTGTTTTATTGGAATAAAATGTGCGTTTCCTTCATAAACATAAAGTCGCCCTTCAGTTCATTTCGCCCTCTTTACATCTAGATCAAACTATCTCCACCTACATCTGCACACTGTGACATCCGCTCTCCCTCCCTCTCCCAAACAGTGCCTTCATTTTCCTTCCTCCTCTCCGCGTTACCCCCCCACATCATTTCCCCTACATCCTGTCCGCCCCCTGCCACCACCACCCTTTCCCACAGATCACCCTCTCCGCAAATTTGCGCATCCACGTCCCCCTCCCTCCCCCAGTGCACGGCCTGCTGGGGAGCCACAGATGCTGTGGAGGCCAGGGTGGTGACGGAGCTCAGGGTGAGGAGTGTGCTCTGGGGTTCCACACAAGCCACGGATGTGACTGCACTAACTGGAAGAGTGGAGAGCTGGATGAGCTGAGGGTAGCTGGTGCTGGAGAAGTGCATCAAGGTTGGGCCCTGCTGCTGATGTGAAACTTGCACCATGCGGGGCAGTTGGAGAAACTGTCCTTGAGATACATCCTGTTCAGACTGTGGAGCAACTGGGAGCACCACCTGCTGCAGTGGAGTGAGCCCACCGCTTGCCGCTTCCTGGCTCTCCTGACTCTTTTGGTCCTTGTGGCTCTGCTGGCTAACAGACGGCTGCACAGGCTTAGTGAGTAGTGGAGTTGTCTCGAGGACCGGGGTGGTAGTGCTTATTACTGAGCAGCTCTCCTGGCTGACAGAAGGCTGCTCAGGCTGGATGACTGCTGGAAGAGTCTCGAGGACTGGGGTGGGTGTGCTTATTACTTCTCCTCCGTTGGCTGCTAAAGCTTCTGCTATGAGCACCTCAGGGTGGGTCTTGGCTTTATGGGCAACAACAGAGTCCTTTTTCTCAAACTTTTTTCCACAAATGGAGCAAGAGAACTGGTAGGAGGCTTCTGCGTCATGCTTCTTCATGTGCCAGTTCAAGGAGGCCTTCTGACGGCAGGTGAAGCCGCAGATTTCACACCTGCCACAAGATGGAGACAAAAAACAGCTTAAGGTCTGAACGCACACTGAGATCAAGCCTCACTTAAGACACTTTAGTTTTAGTTGATTTTTTTCCTGAATCAGTGAGAGAAGTTTTATGTATTTTAATTAAAATTAGAGTAGAATAAATTCCAGTACATTCCCTCACTGACCAAATGTTGCAGAGTGAATAGGAAAAATATTTCAGACCTTCCACTGGAAAGATGTCAAATTTAAGTATAAACAAGTATTGTTGGAACAGGGTTGGAGAACCTTTATGGAAATGTGTGCAAGACCTCGATTTCTCTTGCAGAGAATGAGCGAGAAGAAAAGTTTGTTGTACTTCTGAATTTCTGAAAAGATTTCTTTTTGGAGAATTAAGTTAAACAGGTCATTTATTTGCTGGGATGTGGACTATTGTGTGGAACAGGAAGAGCAGTTCACTTTTTTAAAGGCATGGATTTTATTACAATTTAAAAAAAATCAGCATTTAAGATCAACATTTTGTATCAGCAAAATATGTAAAAACAAGAAATGTCACAATCATAATGTTTGATTGTTACTGTCATTGACACTGCCTTATAAAGAGTGCTTCCTTTTGGGAATGACTCAGCAAAAAACCAAGACAGAGTTAAGCAACTTTAGTAACACAGGTCTACACATTTCTTTTGTTCATTTGGCCATATGATTAAACAAAATGTATTTTAAGTTTAAGTAATTGAACCATCCTTGAAAAATTAAAAATTGTTCTAATATATTCCTATATTTGTATTTGATTTTTTGTTTGTTTGTTTTTGGGTGGGAGGCCAAAATCTCCTTGATGGATGCATAACATTTTAATATGCGAGATAAACCCTAATTTATACAAACCTGACCTATGACCTTTAAGGTAAAAATCATGTGTGAAATTGACCAACATACCGATACTCATGTTTATAGCAACTGATAAAAGACAATTAAAGAAGTAGAGATTAGACAAGAAAAAACACCTTCAACCATGCTGTGAGTGATGTTGCATAGTTTCACCAAGCCGGGGCGATCGTGGCTCAAGAGTTGGGAGTTCGCCTTGTAATCGGAAGGTTGCCGGTTCGAGCCCCGGCTTGGACAGTCTCCGTCGTTGTGTCCTTGGGCGAGACACTTCACCCATTGCCTACTGGTGGTGGTCAGAGGGCCCGGTGGCGCCAGTGTCCGGCAGCCTCGCCTCTGTCAGTGCGCCCCAGGGCGGCTGTGGCTACAATGTAGCTTGCCATCACCAGTGTGTGAATGTGTGTGTGAATGGGTGGATGACTGGATATGTAAAGCGCTTTGGGGTCCTTAGGGACTAGTAAAGCGCTATATAAATACAGGCCATTTACCATAGTTTCACCACCTGAGGCCACTCTACACCTTCCCTTATATCTTACTAAGGACTCTCAAATAACTGACAATAACAAATGTTACAAAAATCTGTTTATATCTTGTGTCTGAAAAAATATCAGCCAGTACAATGTGGTTTTAAATCACCAAACATTGATACCCTTCTTAAAACGTCTACATCAGTTGGGCTCTAATGTGTAACGTTACAAAATAAAAAACTAAATAAAGTATAATTTTCCTAGAATTTTATTGACCACACTGTACCAGTAAACTTTGCACTCTGTTCCCTGCTGAGAAAAGAAAAAGGGTTTCAGGGAGCCTTAGGGAGAAATTAAAATCCTTTTGAGTGACGTTTAAATAAATGAATACTGTATCACTAAGATGATCAGCTGAAAAAAAGCTATCGCACTAATGATTAAATCATTATCTAATAAGAAACAATAATAATCCAACCTCTCCCATCCGCTGATACATTGTTTGTAAAGAGGAGTTGAAACGTTTTCATTCAACTGAAACGAGTCAGCAGTATATTCTGCATGTGTAATACAAACACTTGTGTGACGTGTTTATACTAGCGAGTGCTATGACATAGATGACTTTGATGTCACTTGATGTCATTTGTCTGCCAAAAATTCTTGTAGCTAATTTTAAGACATGTGATCCCACAGTGGGGTTATACAAGATTTTTCTTGAAAAAGACGTGCTTCCTTCTTTTGTTACTGGAACTTATGTCAGACACTCAGACGTGACTGTTTGTTTTTCATTTCATTTCTTCCTTGTTTACTTGTGTTACATTATCAGATGTATAAACTCACTGTATTGGCTTCTCTCCTGTGTGGATCATCCTGTGCACAGCCAGATTATGGGAGCTCTTGAAGGCCCGAGCACAATACTCACAGATGTAGTCCCTCTGATCTGAGAGAAACATGTGAAGAAGACAAGAACACTAAGTATGGAAAAAAAAAGAATGTAATTGAGTTTTAAATGAAACATCTTTTTGCTTTGTGGGTACATCTTTTTCCTAGTCTAATGAAAATTGTTACCAGCATTGAGTATAAACATCTTTGTATCACCTGTGTGATGTTTAGCGTGGCGCAGCAGCTGCTTCTGCAGGCGAAACAAGCGCCCACATGAGGGGTGATCACACACGTACTTCTTTTTTAACAAGTGCTGGTACTTTATATGATGCTGAAATCGAGAGATGAGGAGAAATGAAACTGGTTAAAAGGCAACCATCACAGAGTAATCGATCCATTTCAGTTCCCCTGGTGACAGCAGACCTGTAGATAGCGTGGGTGGGCCAAAACAGTACCGCAGCCCTCTATTTCACAGCGGACATACTGCACCGGTGGCTTTTTCCTGTGAAGATGGGAAAAAAGAAATGTATAATCAACAAGGCTTTAAAGAAAATCCCGTCCTGTCTGGCGGCTTTTGCAATCAGAATTATGATCTAAATGCACTGTGGTGCCAAACATATTTTGCTTTTGCAAACACAGCTATACAGAATCTCTGTAGGCTCTACTTGTTCATGTGAAACTTTTGTCTGTTTACTTATTCATTTTATATTTGTGTTACTTCAGTTATTACTTTATATGTTGTATAGTATGATGATGTATGAGGCAGGACAGGAAGGAAAAATTATTTTTTTACAAAGAAGGGGGAGGGGGGTATGATGAAGAAAAAAACAAACACACAGCACCTGTAACACACAAATTAGAACATACACAGATATATAAATCAACAATCCTCTTACAGTGTGTGTGTGAGAGACAGAGCGAGAGTGTGTAGGAATGCCTGTGTCTTTGTCATAAATGTACTTGATAATGGGGGAGGGAAGCCACAACAATGCACCCCAGGACCCACAAGCAGACATAGTGGCTCAACCGCACCATCTGCAGTGCCCCCAAGAGTTTGAATGGGGCCACTGCAGCAGGCCCACTCACCAGCCTATGGGTAATGCACCTGCCCCCCTAGGTATGTATGTGTGTGGTGGTATGTTATGAACTGTAATGACTAGAGTAATTAAAAAGGACGCTCTTTTAAAAAAAATAACAACATCAACAAAAAAAAAGCACTAGGGAGTTATAACGAACACTTTACCTTCGTTTTGGCTGCCGAGGGGATCTATCATCTCGTTTACCTCGTCTACAGTGAAAAAAGGAAGAAGAGAGATTTAGATTCAAAACAGATTTCAGATTTGGCTTTAAATGAATTCAGATTTCTATGATAAAAATCAGTAATGCGTTTTACTGTTAACAATCCCACTCTTGAGTTGTTTAACTTTCACGAACATGAGAACTAGAGAGACGAAACCAAAACCTACAACGTGACTCGCTGTGGAAAGAATGCTTTCCACTGGCATGGTCACTGAAACTACGTCAGTGAGCTTTCTTCAACCCCTTAACATCTACATCAGTTATGAGTTAGTTATATTAGTCAAGTCAGTTTATTTCGATAACACAATTAAAACAAACTCAGCTGACCAAAGTGTATAATAAATTCAAAATATACAATACACACAGTCACTAAATCAACAATAAAATACACAATCTATATGCTATATTGTCAATTAATCTCAACGAATCCCTCTTTTAGTCAGCCTCAATAACAATGCACATTTCTAAACAAAAAACAACAACAACAACAAAATAAAACAACCTGTGTGTGTGATATGATTTGAATGTTTAGATTGAAATCCATCCGACCCTTGAAACTCAGATTGGTTTAAAATCCAATCCAGAATATTAAGCCAAATGTGAAACACACTTAAAACGGGTTACTGCCCCAAACAACTGAAGCAAAATTGGCTACAGCTCATTACCCTATAAGCTATTAAATAAGCAAAACTGAGAATAATTCTATAAAAGCTGTACAATCTAAAAATCTAAACCAAACTGTCCGACACTCAAATTCGTAATGTCGGATGACCCCCAGACCCCTACTCAGTGTGTAGTTCTACTGCTGGGACTTTCTTTAACTCAAACTTTCTTAAAAGCTAAAGAGTCTTCATTTCAGATCACACAGTCTCACACAAAAAGGCATGTGCTTGGGTGTTTGATTTAAAAAACAAACAAAAGCAAAAATAAAGCAAATGAACTAAAAAGCGTGTTCACACTCATATCTCGGCTAACTGATGTGACAGAAATCAGGGTGCTTTATTTGTCTTTATTGGCCTTTTGATAAGTAAAAAATGCTATATCTTAGTAAGTGAACCACAGCTGATAAATTCTTGTAATTTTTCCTTTACTTTCTTTTTTTTTTTTTGGGACCAAAACAAGGTGCCAAAAATTCTCACATGGGCAAAACCCCCCCTCTATTATCTTTTGGTTTACTATCATCTCCTACTTACTTCCTGACTGGCTCAGGATCAGTGCCAGTGACTCCATCTTGACCCTGAGCTACATTCCTGGTGGTTTCTTCCTTTTTAATGCCACAATCTTCTTCCTCCTTCTCTGACTCTTCTTTCTTGAATTCATTGTGTTGTGATGTTGTGTGGCGCTTTGATTTATTCCTAAACAGAGGGGAAAAATAAAGAAAAAAGAGCAAATTTTACCACTAATGTGCTTAATCTGATGTGAAGTAAATTGCACGATCGGTGATCAGGTAGCATAATCGACGTACGTCTTTGTCTCAGTTTTGACAAGGTCATTTGGATCATCTCTTAATGCAAGGTCCTCCTTGAGAGCCACATCTGGATCTGCAACGCTAATAGGGACATTAACACGACACTGGACATGTTGAATTTCACAGTACCGCTGGTAACATCCTCCCTCGTTCCCTCTGATGTGCTTTTGATAAGTTATCACTCACCTGCCATTGCTTTCTTTCACAGAACCAGTGTCCCTCACTGAAAAAAACCACACACGTCTGTCAGTTTATTTTGAGTTGCTTGCACTTTCATTTCAAGATATTCACACAGTTCAACAAGTGCACAACAAAAAGGATGCAAGGGGTCTTCTCTTACCACATGAAAACGCCCCTGACTCAGCTTCGAGCTTGCATGTTGCTGCTGATGTGTGTGAGGCTCTGGTTGAAGGTTTCCCCCCACCTTTTCTAGTTTTGGGAAGCTTTGGTCCAATTGTTTTTGTGGATGCTGGGGAAATAAATGTGAACATGGGTTAATAACACACTTGTTAAGTGGTAAAAGGTAAAATGACTGCTTGCAGATGAACGGGATTCACATATGTGCATTACCCCGACTGGCTGTTGGTTTCTTTATTGCACTTCTGCAAGAAAGAAAGTTAAGAATCAACACATTTAAAGGTTTAGTTTTATTTTATTTATTTTTTGTATGCAGTAAATACACAGTTTTAAGAAGTCCCACCGAAATAACACTTCTGAGGTGTAAACAAACTTGTTGTCAAGGATGTGTCTAGCTTCTTCAAATAGTTTCGTCCATCAAAGTAGCAGCGCACGCACTTACTGTATGACAGGTGTGTTTCTGGTGCGTGATCCTGCAGGTCGACTGCGTGCGTCCCCTGAACTGGTCGCTTTTTTCTTGCATGTGATATTTCTGGACTCGCAGGTCGTACCAGCTCCAGCTTCCCTTGATCGTAACACACGCACAGAGCCTGAGGTGACGGAACGAGTCTCACCGGAGTCCGGGAAGAACAAGGATGTTTTTGTCCGCCTTTTGCTTCTGGCTCTACCGCAGGAGGGCTCACTCGAGTCCGCGGATGGTTTTGAGGCCGCTGTCGACTCTGCGGTCCGAGTTCCAGGACCAGTGCCTGAAACCTCGCCTTTCCCAGACTCCATTTCGCTCTTACAGTTATAGCCTTTACCGACTTTAGTGATTACTTAAGTCTAGTTACTTATGAGCGTTCACAATGAAGGCCCACCATACAAGGCCAGAGCCAGCCCAAGTTTCGTTAGCCTGGCCAACGATCAATTTTTGTGCCACTGCATAAATAGCAAAATAGATTATTTAAAATATATAAGTTTAATGACGCATATTATTTTAGAAATATCCAGTATTATTTAGTTCTTAAAGCTATAGCATACCTCATATTTGTTTGACCGGGAGTACCCTCGAATGAGGTACGTCTCCTTTAAGAGTAACAGCGGCAGACGAGCCAGTATGACAACGTCAGTTTTGGACTGACCGGCTTCCATACTGATGAGGGCGGACGTGTATGGGAAAGGTAGTTTTGGAATGTAACATACAGTTTGGGTTGTGTAACAACAACAACAACACAAAATACATCAGTTAACCATATATTGTATTTTATGAATATTTTATAACTCATTATCTTTTATTATTTGGGTTACATTGTGTATTCCCTAATAACTAAATAATAGACAGTTATATTTAAAAAATGAATTAAAAAGATATATTTTTTTTAATTCTTTTTTTTTTTATAGCAGGCTAAAGCGGCTTTAGCTGAACCCTAAACAATGAACAAGTAGCTTTCACATATCACGCAGTTTGTATGAAAAACTTGATAAAGGTAGGTGTGACTGTGTCACTGATCATAATTCATGATATTTTCTGCATGGTGGATGAAATGATAAAGAAAGGATCCGCTCCACAAACAAATACATGAGAAATGTGTTATTATTAGCTGTGGCACAGCCATGTGAGAGGAGTGGCTGGGAAAATGCAGAAAGTTCCTTGTTTTATTACAACTGTCCTTTGTTTTAGTCAGTTACCATAATTGGCTTGGTTATGTTGCAACCAACTACAAGAAATGTGAAGTTGCTTGTTTAACAGGTTTGAACACAGAGGAACATCTGACTGCAGTCAGTTGATGAAACTTGGCACAGAAGTGATTTTTTAAAATTTCATAACTTTCCAACAAACCATGTTTCATATGAACTTTGTAGAAACCCCAAACTCACTTAGATATCTAATAATATGCATAAATTGGTTTATTATACACTGATTATCCATATTATCACCTATCTAGAACCGTGTTCAGTAAAAACAGCTTTGAGTCTTTAAAGCATGGACATAACATGCTTAGGGGATGTTGGCAGTAGATGACTTGGGTTGTTCAAAATGCAGTAATGGAGAAAATGCATGTTATAGTTGAAAGAACAGAAGTGTAAATACATTTGACGACATGTGACGTTACACAACAATAAAACTGCACATCAGTGACATATTTCAATCCTGTCTGTGTGGACAAATGGGAGCAGTGGTGCTCATGGAGCCGGACCTAAGCTGTGCGTTTTTGTGAAGCAGCCCGTTATTGAAGGAGCTGCTCAGTTTTTACTCAGTGTCCTATACAGGCATCCTCCTCTAACAAGGAGGACACCGTATTTAATACTGCCCTGGTTCTAGGGTGCACAGTGTTGATTATTTATTTTCTGTCATCCTTTTAGAAGCAGCTGCCCTAGCAGACTATTCCAAAGAAAGTGCAAAGTGCACCACAGAGTCAGAAAGGCCTGCAGCAGGTGTGCCTCTCAGCAGATAATCTGCTTGCCATTTCATTTGTTAAGAGTGTTATTCACTTGACTCGTTTTAATATTGTGTACTCAATTTGACAGTGACAACATACGTGCAGTTTCTAGTGAAATCAGTAAAAATTGAGATGTTAAGTATTAAACCCGGCCTACATTACTTCTAAAACAACTACAGCTTATAAAACAATTATATCTAATCATTATCTAAGACAAAGACACACGTCTACAGTGTGTCTTTGTCTTGTCTCCTTACCCTCACCCCAACCAATTGGGGCAGATAGCTGCCCCTCCCTGAGCCTCGTTCTGACAAAAGTTTCTTTCAGCTAAAAGAGAGTTTTTCCTTCTCACCCTCCCCAAGTGCTTGCTCACAGGGGACTGCTCGTTTGTTGATGGTTTTCAATATACAATATAAAGAACATTGAGGTGACTGCTGTTGTGATTTAGTGCTAAAAAATGAATAAAAACTGTATTACATATTTGCCTATGTCATTGTAAAGTGCAGTTAAAAAATGTATGTCTGTGAGCACATAAGTGAGTACAGTACGACCACATAAACCTGAAACACAGTAAAATTAAAAAATAAAGTAAAATTGAAATATAAAAGTTAGGTTTGTAGTGTAGATTTTTTTCAGTGTACCGTGTCTCATTTGTAATCTTTTTCTCTTGTTCTCGTGTATTTTTTTGTTGTATTTCATGTAGTGTATATTTTATTGTGCTGCATAGTTTTCATTTTATGTGTTTTGCTATTTTCAAAGAACATTTATACTAAATCTTAACAAGAAACAAATTGACACATTTGTTACCTTCGATCTTCTCAGAGAGCCCTGTTTAAAATGTGGCTGCACACACAAGAACACAGGTAAATAACTGGCTGCTACTTTTGGAAATTAGATACTCTCAGTAATCAAATTATAACAATTATAAGAGATTTTGCTCAGGTGCAAAACATAGTTCTTTAGTTACTAACGCACAATCAAGCTCTGGTATAAAAAATGATCAGTTATCAGCCATGATCTTTACTCCGTTTGTCTGTGTTGGGTGTGTCTAAACAGTGTTAAAGAAATTCATGGAGATTTTTTTGTGCAGGGGCCAGACTTCTGCGTCATAGTGAGACAGAAAAACTTGTTGAACAGGATCCCAGGTATCACTGATGATCAGAAAAGATGAGGAAACATTTTTAGTTACAATCGAGAAAGAAGTCCATCATGTTTTGTCATTTTTTCCAATGAAAAGCAACTGCTCAGGTGACAAACTCATAGAAGTTTAATTATTTGAAATAAAACATTTGCACTAGTCATATATTCCTTCTTTGTAAACCACTTCCTTAAATTTACAGCAGTCACAGTAGTCACTGATTTGCATCTGACCTGTTTACATTGTAACGGCTGTGAGATGCCACACTCACAGGTGTATGAAGCAGGAACAACTGGTTTCAGAAAGTGACTCTACACAGTTCATCTTTTATTTCTTTTTTAATCTTATTTACGCTTGATGGTGAACTGAAGATTTGCACTAGATTAAGTATCAGTGGTGTTGAAAGGTGAGTATGATTTTTAGATTTTATGACTCCCAACCTTGGGTCTTCCCAACTTGCCATATTTGAACTTCTTCCTCTGTCTGTTTCACGTTGGTTCAGGAATGTGTCCAAGTTAGATCTGGCCACCGTTAAACTCTTAATTATTACATCTTTTTAAGACTGTTATTCTCTAGAATCAGAAGGAAAGGGGGGGAATAGCGGGAAGAAAAGTGCACATGTTTAAGACACTAATCAGAGGTTCAGACAATATTCTATGATTTGACCAGTTTTTTTGTTAAGGTAATATGTTGATTGGTTGTAAAAACACCTTTGCTCCAAATACTTACAGAGTTTCCTGAAAACCTACATTTTTACTATAGCTGTTTACCTGTATATAAAAGTATTCCCCATGTGTATGCACACACACACATATATATATGTATATGCATTATCCATAATATACATGCCTTTTAGGTGCGGAGAGTCTGGTGGTAAAGCAGTATTATTTCCCACATTCATAGTATTAAATTTTGTTGACAATCATTTGTACTAAAGGGCAACATTTAATGCAAAAGTCCTCATGTTTGTCCAGTAAAACAAGTACAACTTAATGTACAACCTTAAATTTACAATAACACAAACAACATAAAAAGATGTTTTTGGTTTGTCTACTGGAGGAAAATACTACACCTTGTAATGTATATTTTATGTACATACAGTGGGGCAAAAAAGTATTTAGTCAGCCACCGATTGTGCAAGTTCCCCCACTTAAAATGATGACAGAGGTCAGTAATTTGCACCAGAGGTACACTTCAACTGTGAGAGACAGAATGTGAAAAAAAAAATCCATGAATCCACATGGTAGGATTTGTAAAGAATTTATTCGTAAATCAGGGTGGAAAATAAGTATTTGGTCAATAACAAAAATACAACTCAATACTTTGTAACATAACCTTTGTTGGCAATAACAGAGGTCAAACGTTTACTATAGGTCTTTACCAGGTTTGCACACACAGTAGCTGGTATTTTGGCCCATTCCTCCATGCAGATCTTCTCGAGAGCAGTGATGTTTTGGGGCTGTCGCCGAGCAACACGGACTTTCAACTCCCGCCACAGATTTTCTATGGGGTTGAGGTCTGGAGACTGGCTAGGCCACTCCAGGACTTTTAAATGCTTCTTACGGAGCCACTCCTTTGTTGCCCGGGCGGTGTGTTTTGGATCATTGTCATGTTGGAAGACCCAGCCTCGTTTCATCTTCAAAGTTCTCACTGATGGAAGGAGGTTTTGGCTCAAAATCTCACGATACATGGCCCCATTCATTCTGTCCTTAACACGGATCAGTCGTCCTGTCCCCTTGGCAGAAAAACAGCCCCATAGCATGATGTTTCCACCCCCATGCTTCACAGTAGGTATGGTGTTCTTGGGATGCAACTCAGTATTCTTCTTCCTCCAAACACGACGAGTTGAGTTTATACCAAAAAGTTCTACTTTGGTTTCATCTGACCACATGACATTCTCCCAATCCTCTGCTGTATCATCCATGTGCTCTCTGGCAAACTTCAGACGGGCCTGGACATGCACTGGCTTCAGCAGCGGAACACGTCTGGCACTGCGGGATTTGATTCCCTGCCGTTGTAGTGTGTTACTGATGGTGACCTTTGTTACTTTGGTCCCAGCTCTCTGCAGGTCATTCACCAGGTCCCCCCGTGTGGCTCACCGTTCTCATGATCATTTTGACCCCACGGGATGAGATCTTGCATGGAGCCCCAGATCGAGGGAGATTATCAGTGGTCTTGTATGTCTTCCATTTTCTGATGATTGCTCCCACAGTTGATTTTTTCACACCAAGCTGCTTGCCTATTGTAGATTCACTCTTCCCAGTCTGGTGCAGGTCTACAATACTTTTCCTGGTGTCCTTTGAAAGCTCTTTGGTCTTGGCCATGGCGGAGTTTGGAGTCTGACTGTTTGAGGCTGTGGACAGGTGTCTTTTATACAGATGATGAGTTCAAACAGGTGCCATTCATACAGGTAACGAGTGGGGGACAGAAAAGCTTCTTACAGAAGACGTTACAGGTCTGTGAGAGCCAGAGACTTTCCTTGTTTGAGGTGCCCAAATACTTATTTTCCACCCTGATTTACGAATAAATTCTTTACAAATCCTACCATGTGAATTCATGGATTTTTTTTTCACATTCTGTCTCTCACAGTTGAAGTGTACCTCTGGTGCAAATTACTGACCTCTGTCATCATTTTAAGTGGGGGAACTTGCACAATCGGTGGCTGACTAAATACTTTTTTGCCCCACTGTATATGTACATATAGATTCACTTTGACTTTATTACCCGATTCATTTATCAGATCTTTTCCTTTAAAGTCTTGCTTTTTATATTTATCAGTGGACATAAGAATGTGCATTATGCACAGCACATAGTAAAATAACTTGAACTTGAACATGATGTCAAAGATTCTTCTGATGGAATGAAGCTTTTCACTACAAATTCTAGAGGAAAAATGAACTGAATTTGTTTTCTCTTTGTGTTTGCAGTAGTATCAGTTGTACATCCTCATGCTTGGATAAGCATCAGCTGCTACCATGAACTATGCACTGTTTCTAAACCTGCTGGCAGGTGGGTCTAAACACAGCTTTCAGTTTTTCCATTAACCATACAAGAATAGCACACCAGACATCAGATCTATTTTATCAGCATCTAGAAAACATGCAGGTACCTACCAGGCAACTAAACCAGAACCCTCTAACTTTCTTTTTTCTATGCTAGAATGTTATGGGCTTCAATGCTGCACAAATCTATAATTATGTTAGCAAATTAACATAACAACTTGAAAAAATAAAATGTTGTATGAGGATTTGAAATGGGCATTAAAGGTGAGAAAACCCCGACGCTGATGGAACTTTGCAGAGAACACTGGTCATTACAGCAAATCAATACTGAAAACTGGTGAACAATTATGTAAAATCCCCATAGAAGGTTTAGTTCAAAGATGGCAATACAAGCGTCTGAGGTTTACTATTTATTTTACCCATTAACAAATATAAATGAATTCATCCTTTAGTTCAGGGGTCGGCAACCTTTCTGATGAGTAGTGCCATCTAAAATTTCCTCAGAAGTCAATGTGCCATATGATTGCATTAGCAATACATTTAATAACGCTCTTTATGAACAGTTACACACTATATAGAACCACTTTATAGAATTATATTTTGTTCGCAGATGTTGGCAGCTATCAGCAAATAGTTATCAGCTATTTTGAAACAAAAAAAGACACTTTTTATCCATAAGAAGAACTCCATAACAGCAAATGAACTGTACAACAGAAAATGCAAATGCTATTTATGGTCTCCTCACAACAATAAAGAAAAATAAGAAAAATAAACTGGGCAAATATGGCATGTTTGTTAATACAGAGATACACATGTTAATGTGATATCTGGTCTCCCACTCAGATAAAAAGGTCTCCGAGTGTCCAGTGTTCAGACGGCTACCTAAGGACACTCTTCGTGTGAGAGAAAATCTGCTCACACAGATATGTAGAACCAAATACTGTCAATAAGGCCTCTGCAATGTTCTGAAGACAGTTAAACTTGTGAGATAGTGATGTCCAGCAGGTGAAAATACAAGCTCCATGAACACGCACAGCTGTGGATTCCAGCTGCGTTCATAGTTCCGCAAACTTTGACCCCCACAGAGTCAAGGTTTTCAGTTCAATCAGCTGCAATTCAATGTCGCATTAACTGGCATTTTCTCAGCCTGTTAATGTGAGACAAATCCAGCTGCTCATTAAAGCTTTCTGGTTTGATTAGAAAAGCAAACATTGGTCCATGCACCTGAAAGTCCCGAAAACACATTGTGAATTCTGCCTCGAGTCTACGGATGCATCCGTTTATTTCTGCGGTGCTGACGCTGTGCTGAGCGTACAGCTCCTGACGCATTTTTAGTGTTGGAATGTGGAAATTTCAACATCACTTGAAAAAACTGCCAGCTAGCACGTCCCTCTCACAGGTAGGCTAAGTTATTTTTAGCCAATTACAAGATGAATCTGGTAGTTGGGGTTGTTAGCTCACGTACGACAGAGGTCGATTATGTCAGAGGTCGATTATCTTGTTAATAATTTTACCTCCTCACTACGTACGACTCTGGACACTGTAGCTCCTGTGAGAATTAAGGTCTCTAATCAGAAGTACCTGACTCCGTGGTATAATTCTCAAACACGTAGCCTAAAGCAGATGACTCGTAAGCTGGAGAGGAAATGGCGTGTCACAAATTCAGAGGATCATCATTTAGCCTGGAGAAATAGTTTGCTGCTTTATAAGAAAGCCCTCCGCAAAGCCAGAACATCTTACTATTCATCACTGATTGAAGAAAATAAGAACAACCCCAGGTTTCTCTTCAGCACTGTAGCCAGGCTGACAAAAAGTCAGAGCTCTTTTGAGCCAACCATCCCTTTAACGTTAACTAGTAATGACTTCATGAACTTCTTCACAAATAAAATTTTTATCATTAGAGAAAAAATTACCAGTAATCATCCCACAGATGTAATATTATCTACAGCTACTCTTAGTACCATTGATGTTAAGTTAGACTCTTCTTCTCTAATTGATCTTTCTGAGTTAACTTCAATAATTACTTCCTCCAAACCATCAACGTGTCTTTTAGACCCCATTCCTGCATAACTGCTCAAAGAAGTCCTGCCATTAATTAATTCTTTGATACGATCAACCTATCTCTAATAATCAGCTATGTACCACAGGCCTTCAAGCTGGCTGTAGTTAAACCTTTACTCAAAAAGCCATCTCTAGACCCAGCAGTCTTAGCTAATTATAGGCCAATCTCCAACCTTCCTTTCATATCAAAAATCCTTGAAAGAGTAGTTGTCAAACAGCTAACTGATCATCTGCAGAGGAATGGTTTATTTGAAGAGTTTCAGTCAGGTTTCAGAGCTCATCACAGCACAGAAACAGCTTTAGTGAAGGTTACAAATGATCTTCTTATGGCCTCTGACAGTGGACTCATCTCTGTGCTTGTCCTGCTAGACCTCAGTGCAGCATTCGATACTGTCGACCATAATATCCTATTAGAGCGATTAGAACATGCTGTAGGTATTACAGGTACTGCACTGCAGTGGTTTGTATCATATCTATCTAATAGACTCCAATTTGTGCATGTAAATGGAGAGTCCTCTTCACACACTGAGGTTAATTATGGAGTTCCACAGGGTTCAGTGCTAGGACCAATTCTGTTTACATTATACATGCTTCCCTTAGGCAGCATCATTAGAAGACATAGCATACATTTTCACTGCTATGCAGATGACACCCAGCTCTATCTATTCATGATGTTACGGCCGAGAGGGCCAGGCTGTGGGTGTGGACTCAAATGCAGACACAGAGGGAGGCAAAACAGGCGTGAACACAGTGCTTTATTTACAGTGCCTAGTAAAATTACAAAGCAGGAAACTTTGAATGCTATGAGCTGTGGAAGCTATGAACTGAGAACTATGAGGCCAAACTATGAACATGAAACTCTGACTGAGTGCTATGACTAGGTGCAAGATTTCATAGACGGATCCTGGGAATGGACAAAGGGGCAGCGGCTTGGGTGGAGGTACACAGTCACTATAATGACAAAAGACAGGCAGTCAGTGGCAGTCTAGTGAATCATAGCCGAAGGATTAGACTGTGGTGGTTAAGGCTTACGCGTTGCAGGTGAAAGTGTCATGCAAGGAGTCTCCAGAGAGGGTCCAGAATATACTTGGAGCAAGGGACCTGGCAGGGAGGCAGGCAGGTGGAGTCTTATGATGATAAGGAAGCAACCAGCATCCAGGCGGAGATGTGTGTAGTTCAGCGTGACGGCCAGGTGGGTCCTATGACAAAGAAAACACGGTGAGGAGAAATGCAATTTTTAGGAGGCTCTCACAAGGGCTTGGGAGCCTAGCACTAACGTGAGTTAGCAGTAGATCTGGCAGAGGTCTGTTGTGAGTGCTGGCCTTATATACTGGTGACTTGATTGGTGTGAAAGCTGATTGGAGTCTCTGCCTGAAGGTGGAGCCCAGCAGAGTGGAAAAACCCCGCACTCACCCGGACCATGACACATGAAGCCAGATAACACACACCAATTAGTTAAACTGCAGGAATGTCTTAAAGACATAAAGACGAGGATGGCCGCTAACTTTCTGCTTCTTAATTCAGATAAAACTGAGGTTATTGTACTCGGCCCTGAAAATCTTAGAAATATGGTATCTAAGCAGATTCTTACTCTGGATGGCATTACCTTGGCCTCCAGTAACACCGTGAGGATCCTTGGAGTCATTTTTGTCCAGGACATGTCCTTCAACGCACATATTAAACAAATATGTAAGACTGCTTTCTTCCATTTGCGCAACATCTCTAAAATTAGAAATATCCTGTCTCAGAATGATGCTGAAAAACTAGTTCATGCATTTATTACTTCCAGGCTGGACTACTGTAATTCATTATTATCAGGATGTCCAAAAAACTTGCTGAAAAGCCTTCAGCTAATCCAAAATGCTGCAGCAAGAGTCCTGACAGGGACTAGAAAGAGAGAGCATATTTCTCCTCTTTTGGCTTCCCTTCATTGGCTTCCTGTTAAATCCAGAATTGAATTCAAAATCCTGCTCCTCACATACAAGGTCTTAAATAATCATGCCCCATCTTATCTTAATGACCTTGTAGTACCATATCACCCTATTAGAGCACTTCGCTCTTGCTCTGCAGGCCTACTTGTTGTTCCTAGAGTATTTAAAAGTAGAATGGGAGGGAGAGCCTTCAGTTTTCAGGCCCCTCTTCTGTGGAACCAGCTTCCAGTTTGGATTCGGGAGACAGACACTATCTCTACTTTTAAGATTAGGCTTAAAACTTTCCTTTTTGCTAAAGCATATAGTTAGGGCTGGACCAGGTGACCCTGGATCCTCCCTTAGTTATGCTGCAATAGATGTAGGCTGCCGGGGATTCCCATGATGCATTGAGTTTTTCCTTTCCAGTCACCTTTCTCACTCACTATGTGTTAATAGACCTCTCTGCATTGAATCATATCTGATATAAACCTCTGTCTCTCTTCCACAGCATGTCTTTTATCCTGTCTTCCTTCTCTCACCCCAACCGGTCGCAGCAGATGGCCACGCCCCTCCCTGAGCCTGGTTCTGCCGGAGGTTTCTTCCTGTTAAAAGGGAGTTAGGGGGTCATATAATTGTTGGGTTTTTCTCTTTATCTATGAAGCGCCTTGAGGCAACTTTTGTTGTGATTTGGCGCTATATAAATAAAATTGAATTGAGTTGAACATACCGTCATTAAGAAGCGGCACAACTAATGTGTCTATGTGAGCTAATTTGCGATGTGCACCGCTGGCTAGTATGCAGTACGAGTTATTCTAACTGAGTGTAAAAAGTCAGCACAACGAAAATAAACCACACCTAAACTTGTTTATATCTGATCCCAGATAGACTGCAGGTCATAACTTCTTACCTGATGTTCAGTTCACCTGACACTCGGACCGGTGGCTGCCTCGGGTCTCTCCTCCTCTTGCCTCCCCTTTCCCTCATCCACCAGCTGGAACCCAAACTTGAGTGACAATGTGACCTAAATTACATCCTGGGGAAAATTGTGTCACCACCTCAGAGTTCATGTCAGGAGTATGATCACAAACGTCCTAGTGTCTTCACCAGGGCTTTTAGAATAATAATGGGGCGACAAAAGCCTTAATCCTTAAAAATGTATCACATACATTTGCAAAGTTATGGTTACAGACTTGTCTCACCTGTTCACTTTTATTTTGAGTTTAATTAATTTGCTAAAAGGACAATGCACTCAAAAGTCATTAGAGTACATGTAAAAATTTTCATCTATTTTTTCTTTTTTTTTCTTCTTTTTTACATATTGTGTAAAAATGTAAGTTAGTGGGGTTGGGTTAATTGGTGAACCACTTGATGTGAGTGCGAATGATTGTCTGTCTCTCTGAGTTAGACCTCAGTTAGGCTGGCGACCTCTCCAGGTTGTACTCTACGTTTTGCCCCAAGTATTAAGGGAAGAAAATAGATGTAAAATGTTAACAATTTAAACCTATCTGGTTAAGTGAAGTTTACTTGACTGGTATATATTCAGATTATACCAAGCAAATGTTCCTTAACGACTAATTATTTAAGTCAGTAAACATTTGATTTGATATTTTTCGGCTGCACTTTACTCAAAATTATTTTTTTGGGTTTATGAGGGCAAATCATTTTTTTTGAGTGCACTGTGATACATATACTCACATCTACGGAAGAGGATTAGGGCCACTGGGAAAAAAAAAACAGAATTCTGACTTTAATCTCAGAATTCTGAGAAAAAAAGTCAGAATTCTGAGATTAAAGTCAGAATTCTTTTTTTTCCCCAGTGGCCCTAATCCTCTTCCGTACACATCACAGCAAAATGATTTAGGTTTTAATTTTTGCTATTGCTTATAGCATGTTATACTACATTAGTTTATGTAAAACTGTTTGGTTTTCATCTCTTCCACAGCTTTGTACATAATTCAGGACAAATCGATAAATGAGGCTTTTGCAAATGAAGAACAGCTGCTAAAAAGTGATAATTCATCCACACCAAAACCAAGGATTTCATCTACAGAAGCAAATACATTTACTCCAACAACCACTCCGAAAACCAGCTTGAATAGAACAGAGGAAATCCAAGGAGAAAACAGAACATCAGAACCAAATAAGCATAAACTTACAACATCAAAAAATGAAATTCAAAATATAAGCCCTGGTAACGTTACACACTTGACTGATAGTCATGAACGTACCCAAATCAGCCAATCACCAAATGCAAACGTAGGCCAAGCAGTATCAGAACACGAAATTCTATCAACAATCTTAACTCCGGCAACACAGTCAGAAACTCCAGCAGGAGCTAGACCATCAGAGACAGTCAAATCAGCGGCTTCACCAATGTCAACGTCAGCATCATCTACAACAGAGCCATCCAAAGGTGGCAATCAAACCTATGGCTCAACAACAACAACCCGACATACAACACCAACAAACAGTGCATCTGGTTCTAGTACAACAGGGGTGAAAACCCAAACTGCAGGATCTGCGGACACAGTGGCCATTACAACTCCCAAACAGTCTGGTCCACTCACAACTGATATACATGCATCTACAACAGCCCTTACATCAACACAAACGACAGTGTCTATTACAGCAACAACAACTGAGCCTACAGCATCTACAAAGGAAAGCATCACCACAACAAGGCAGACAACATCATACACAGAAACAGAATTCACAACACCAACAAATAGCACTGTACCATCGAACCTAACCACAACATCGTTTCCAATCACATCAAATCAAAAAGCTTTATCAGGAAACACAGCATCACAACAAAGTACAGGCGATGAAACAACAAACATGCAAACAGAAACTTCCACTTTTAAATCAACAAAAGAAATGCCAACAGATGTCCCAAAACCAACCTACACACCATCATATAGAAGTGAAGGCACAACTCTTCAACCACTGGCCACAGCATCCACAAATGTGTCACCCACATCTGTAACAAGACCAGCAACCAAGGAGGAAGGTAGCAGTACTGATCAGTTTACACAAGAATTTACCAAATCTGCAGCATCTGTGACAACTACGTCAGTAACACCAACTCAGGTCATACAACATATAGCACAATCAACCATGACAGAAAACACTTCACTGGAAACATTTCAGAGTACACCTGAGGGAACACCAGAATCACCAAAAAGTACGGCTATTCTAACAGGATCTAGCACATCAGAAACGGCCCCATCAAAAACAAATGAATGGTATACAACTTCAAATCAGTCTGCTGGATCAACAGATGGTAAAGGTTCCACACCATCATATGGTGAATCAGTGACCAACACAATAACGCAAACTACAACAGCTTCGCTTGCAACATCACAGGATTTATCAACAATCTTAACTCCGGCAACACAGTCAGAAACTTCAGCAGGAGCTAGACCATCAGAGATAGCCAAATCAGCGGCTTCACCAATGTCAACGTCAGCATCATCTACAACAGAGCCATCCACAGGTGGGAATCAAACCTATGGCTCAACAACAACAACCCGACATACAACACCAACAAACAGTGCATATGGTTCTAGTAAAACAGGGGTGAAAACCCAAACTGCAGGATCTGTGGACACAGTGGCCATTACAACTCCCAAACAGTCTGGTCCACTCACAACTGATATACATGCATCTACAACAGCCCTTACATCAACACAAACGACAGTGTCTATTACAGCAACAACAACTGAGCCTACAGCATCTACAAAGGAAAGCATCACTACAACAAGGCAGACAACATCATACACAGAAACAGAATTCACAACACCAACAAATAGCACAGTACCATCGAACCTACCCACAACATCGTTTCCAATCACATCAAATCAAAAAGCTTTATCAGGAAACACAGCATCACAACAAAGTACAGGCGATGAAACAACAAACATGCAAACAGAAACTTCCACTTTTAAATCAACAAAAGAAATGCCAACAGATGTCCCAAAACCAACCTACACACCATCATATAGAAGTGAAGGCACAACTCTTCAACCACTGGCCACAGCATCCACAAATGTGTCACCCACATCTGTAACAAGACCAGCAACCAAGGAGGAAGGTAGCAGTACTGATCAGTTTACACAAGAATTTACCAAATCTGCAGCATCTGTGACAACTACGTCAGTAACACCAACTCAGGCCATACAACATATAGCACAATCAACCATGACAGAAAACACTTCACTGGAAACATTTCAGAGTACACCTGAGGGAACACCAGAATCACCAAAAAGTACGGCTATTCTAACAGGATCTAGCACATCAGAAACGGCCCCATCAAAAACAAATGAATGGTATACAACTTCAAATCAGTCTGCTGGATCAACAGATGGTAAAGGTTCCACACCATCATATGGTGAATCAGTGACCAACACAATAACGCAAACTACAACAGCTTCGCTTGCAACATCACAGGATTTATCAACAATCTTAACTCCGGCAACACAGTCAGAAACTTCAGCAGGAGCTAGACCATCAGAGATAGCCAAATCAGCGGCTTCACCAATGTCAACGTCAGCATCATCTACAACAGAGCCATCCACAGGTGGGAATCAAACCTATGGCTCAACAACAACAACCCGACATACAACACCAACAAACAGTGCATATGGTTCTAGTAAAACAGGGGTGAAAACCCAAACTGCAGGATCTGTGGACACAGTGGCCATTACAACTCCCAAACAGTCTGGTCCACTCACAACTGATATACATGCATCTACAACAGCCCTTACATCAACACAAACGACAGTGTCTATTACAGCAACAACAACTGAGCCTACAGCATCTACAAAGGAAAGCATCACTACAACAAGGCAGACAACATCATACACAGAAACAGAATTCACAACACCAACAAATAGCACTGTACCATCGAACCTAACCACAACATCGTTTCCAATCACATCAAATCAAAAAGCTTTATCAGGAAACACAGCATCACAACAAAGTACAGGCGATGAAACAACAAACATGCAAACAGAAACTTCCACTTTTAAATCAACAAAAGAAATGCCAACAGATGTCCCAAAACCAACCTACACACCATCATATAGAAGTGAAGGCACAACTCTTCAACCACTGGCCACAGCATCCACAAATGTGTCACCCACATCTGTAACAAGACCAGCAACCAAGGAGGAAGGTAGCAGTACTGATCAGTTTACACAAGAATTTACCAAATCTGCAGCATCTGTGACAACTACGTCAGTAACACCAACTCAGGCCATACAACATATAGCACAATCAACCATGACAGAAAACACTTCACTGGAAACATTTCAGAGTACACCTGAGGGAACACCAGAATCACCAAAAAGTACGGCTATTCTAACAGGATCTAGCACATCAGAAACGGCCCCATCAAAAACAAATGAATGGTATACAACTTCAAATCAGTCTGCTGGATCAACAGATGGTAAAGGTTCCACACCATCATATGGTGAATCAGTGACCAACACAATAACGCAAACTACAACAGCTTCGCTTGCAACATCACAGGATTTATCAACAATCTTAACTCCGGCAACACAGTCAGAAACTTCAGCAGGAGCTAGACCATCAGAGATAGCCAAATCAGCGGCTTCACCAATGTCAACGTCAGCATCATCTACAACAGAGCCATCCACAGGTGGGAATCAAACCTATGGCTCAACAACAACAACCCGACATACAACACCAACAAACAGTGCATATGGTTCTAGTAAAACAGGGGTGAAAACCCAAACTGCAGGATCTGTGGACACAGTGGCCATTACAACTCCCAAACAGTCTGGTCCACTCACAACTGATATACATGCATCTACAACAGCCCTTACATCAACACAAACGACAGTGTCTATTACAGCAACAACAACTGAGCCTACAGCATCTACAAAGGAAAGCATCACTACAACAAGGCAGACAACATCATACACAGAAACAGAATTCACAACACCAACAAATAGCACAGTACCATCGAACCTACCCACAACATCGTTTCCAATCACATCAAATCAAAAAGCTTTATCAGGAAACACAGCATCACAACAAAGTACAGGCGATGAAACAACAAACATGCAAACAGAAACTTCCACTTTTAAATCAACAAAAGAAATGCCAACAGATGTCCCAAAACCAACCTACACACCATCATATAGAAGTGAAGGCACAACTCTTCAACCATTGGCCACAGCATCCACAAATGTGTCACCCACATCTGTAACAAGACCAGCAACCAAGGAGGAAGGTAGCAGTACTGATCAGTTTACACAAGAATTTACCAAATCTGCAGCATCTGTGACAACTACGTCAGTAACACCAACTCAGGCCATACAACATATAGCACAATCAACCATGACAGAAAACACTTCACTGGAAACATTTCAGAGTACACCTGAGGGAACACCAGAATCACCAAAAAGTACGGCTATTCTAACAGGATCTAGCACATCAGAAACGGCCCCATCAAAAACAAATGAATGGTATACAACTTCAAATCAGTCTGCTGGATCAACAGATGGTAAAGGTTCCACACCATCATATGGTGAATCAGTGACCAACACAATAACGCAAACTACAACAGCTTCGCTTGCAACATCACAGGATTTATCAACAATCTTAACTCCGGCAACACAGTCAGAAACTTCAGCAGGAGCTAGACCATCAGAGATAGCCAAATCAGCGGCTTCACCAATGTCAACGTCAGCATCATCTACAACAGAGCCATCCACAGGTGGGAATCAAACCTATGGCTCAACAACAACAACCCGACATACAACACCAACAAACAGTGCATATGGTTCTAGTAAAACAGGGGTGAAAACCCAAACTGCAGGATCTGTGGACACAGTGGCCATTACAACTCCCAAACAGTCTGGTCCACTCACAACTGATATACATGCATCTACAACAGCCCTTACATCAACACAAACGACAGTGTCTATTACAGCAACAACAACTGAGCCTACAGCATCTACAAAGGAAAGCATCACCACAACAAGGCAGACAACATCATACACAGAAACAGAATTCACAACACCAACAAATAGCACTGTACCATCGAACCTAACCACAACATCGTTTCCAATCACATCAAATCAAAAAGCTTTATCAGGAAACACAGCATCACAACAAAGTACAGGCGATGAAACAACAAACATGCAAACAGAAACTTCCACTTTTAAATCAACAAAAGAAATGCCAACAGATGTCCCAAAACCAACCTACACACCATCATATAGAAGTGAAGGCACAACTCTTCAACCACTGGCCACAGCATCCACAAATGTGTCACCCACATCTGTAACAAGACCAGCAACCAAGGAGGAAGGTAGCAGTACTGATCAGTTTACACAAGAATTTACCAAATCTGCAGCATCTGTGACAACTACGTCAGTAACACCAACTCAGGCCATACAACATATAGCACAATCAACCATGACAGAAAACACTTCACTGGAAACATTTCAGAGTACACCTGAGGGAACACCAGAATCACCAAAAAGTACGGCTATTCTAACAGGATCTAGCACATCAGAAACGGCCCCATCAATAACAAATGAATGGTATACAACTTCAAATCAGTCTGCTGGATCAACAGATGGTAAAGGTTCCACACCATCATATGGTGAATCAGTGACCAACACAATAACGCAAACTACAACAGCTTCGCTTGCAACATCACAGGATTTATCAACAATCTTAACTCCGGCAACACAGTCAGAAACTTCAGCAGGAGCTAGACCATCAGAGATAGCCAAATCAGCGGCTTCACCGATGTCAACGTCAGCATCATCTACAACAGAGCCATCCACAGGTGGGAATCAAACCTATGGCTCAACAACAACAACCCGACATACAACACCAACAAACAGTGCATATGGTTCTAGTAAAACAGGGGTGAAAACCCAAACTGCAGGATCTGTGGACACAGTGGCCATTACAACTCCCAAACAGTCTGGTCCACTCACAACTGATATACATGCATCTACAACAGCCCTTACATCAACACAAACGACAGTGTCTATTACAGCAACAACAACTGAGCCTACAGCATCTACAAAGGAAAGCATCACTACAACAAGGCAGACAACATCATACACAGAAACAGAATTCACAACACCAACAAATAGCACTGTACCATCGAACCTAACCACAACATCGTTTCCAATCACATCAAATCAAAAAGCTTTATCAGGAAACACAGCATCACAACAAAGTACAGGCGATGAAACAACAAACATGCAAACAGAAACTTCCACTTTTAAATCAACAAAAGAAATGCCAACAGATGTCCCAAAACCAACCTACACACCATCATATAGAAGTGAAGGCACAACTCTTCAACCACTGGCCACAGCATCCACAAATGTGTCACCCACATCTGTAACAAGACCAGCAACCAAGGAGGAAGGTAGCAGTACTGATCAGTTTACACAAGAATTTACCAAATCTGCAGCATCTGTGACAACTACGTCAGTAACACCAACTCAGGCCATACAACATATAGCACAATCAACCATGACAGAAAACACTTCACTGGAAACATTTCAGAGTACACCCGAGGGAACAACAAATGGGACTCCTTCCCAAAGTAAAGGAACTGTTGCTAACAAAAATGTAAACAGCTCTGTCACACCCTCACCCTCATTCAGCCCTTTACCATCTACAGTAATGGTTCCAAAATCCACTGCTGTAATAGAGTCGAGTTCGCCTTCATTATTTTCTACAGAGCAATCATCACCAAACACTGCCCAAGCCAACACAACAGGGCCCCAAGTTAACTCTACATCTTTCCCCCCATCTACGGCCAACACAATATTTTTTAAGTATACACCCAAGATTGCCACTCTGACCCCTCTTATCTTTGATTATCCAATTGTGAACCGCATCAGCTTTCCTGCTTCCAATGATTCAAACCCAGAAGAACAATTGCAGAACAACACAAATCAGGTAAAGAAAAATGCTCAGACCTTTTCTTTTTGACAGACAATTTCACATCCACCTGCTCTTGATGTTTAGGCAAACCAGCTTCTCCCTTTAGCTTTCTATTTTTTTTTTTTATCTATATCTTAAAGACTTTTCCAAAACCTCATACTGAAGTGTACTTGCCAACATAGCAAAGAACTTGCTTTTAAATTTTTAGGGTGTGCATGTATATTAATATAAGATGCTTGATGAATTCGCTAATACAACTATATTTAAATACAGAGGTGGGTAGTAACGAGTTACATTTACTCCGTTAAATTTACTTGAGTAAGTTTTTGAAAAAAATGTACTTTTAAAGTACCTTTTTTTGCACGATACTTTTTACTTTTACTTGAGTACATTTGTGAAGAAGAAACGTTACTTTTACTCCGCTACATTTGCAAAATTTGACTCGTTACTTTTTAAAAAAAATAAATAGTTTAACACATTAGATAACACGCCGCCAGTGGAGTTTCCGGTAACTTTTTTACCAATCAGATGTGGCCATGCAGTCACATGACCAGTTTGAAACTGTGGCGGGCAGAGCGGCCCAAGCGTCTGAAAGTAGTGGACACACGGAAAGAAGAAACAATATAACATGGCAGAGCCAGTCGTCTACGCTAGAGCTGAAGAGGATGGACAGCCTTGGCCTCATAGACAAACAATGTTTAGTTTAAAAGCAGTACAAAAGAACAGCTATGTCTTCAGTGAGAGCCAAAACAAACCAACTTTTCAGCGTGAAAAAACTCAGCTCGTGTAACCTGAGGAAACGGTAAGTTTTCTCTAAATATCTTTTTAGCTGTAGTTAACTGGATGTCAGTCTTATGTTACAGCAGCTGTGTCGAGCTCGAGCTGCGAATCATATTTTCGGCGCTACGTTGTAGTGAGGTTTGTGAAGTTTGTGGGTGTTTTGTGCAGCTTCGGCTGTCCTTTTAACTGCACGCTGGTTAGCTAGCGTGAGCTATAAGCTAACAGCTAGCCTGGTTAATGACGCTAGAGTTCAACACACATGCGAACAGCTCGTCTCTACTGCTTTAACTGTTAAAACAGAAGGCAATACTGCGGGTGACAGGGTTTATTATGTGAAACAGCAGCTTGTTTAGTTTAAACAGTCTGTATTAAGCTTGGCAAACACTGCGATTTTTTTATTCAGCTCCTGCTCAAACTGTACAATTAAATCTCAGGGGTTAAAAGTTCATAGGTCACCATGCAGGGTCTCACACTAGACGGCCTGATGCTCTGATGCAACCTGATTGCTCAAACTGTGCGTCGATAACATGAAGCTTATCATACAAAATCTGTCTCTCGCTCTCCCTCTCTCTGTCTTACAGACACACACACACACCACCACCATCAACTTTGCTAAATTACTAATGAAAAACATTGACCAGGCACCTGTGATTGAGCAGCAATGTCCATCCAACTCTTTTCATGGTTGTTGTAGTCGAGATAATTTTGTGAGGCCACATTGAAAAGCCTTGGATACGGAAGCGTAGAGCTGCCACCCAGGCAAAAGAAAAGCAGAGCTATATCACGTTATAACATGAAAAGTATATTGTTCTAACAATATACCTTTCGCGTTTGAACAATATATTATCACGTTCGTACAATATAAATATTATATTGTACAAACATGAAAAGTATATTGTTGGGGGTTAGGAAAGCCAGAAGCAGGGAAGCTGGAGAGGTACCTTTCATGTCCATTCACTGGAGGTGTGGATCTATTGCATGGCTTTCCTCACATCAAGAAGCTGTCCATCAAAATCAATACAGCTCTTCCTGCATCTGGAGCTTGTGAAGGACTTCTCAGTGATGCAGGACTCCTGTTCACTGCTAAACAGTTACAGCTTCACAGAAAGAACCTTGAGAGCAAACTGCTGCTGAAGCTTAACCATCACCTCATTGAGTGAAGAAATGGCACACCCATACAACTTATGGTAAACTGAGATCCCTTGTATGTACATATGTTGAAGATGCCTCATTCTAATGTTTTCTCTGAGGCAAAAATGAATATAAAGTTTACAGCATATCTTGGCACTGGAAATTGTTTGCACTGTTTATATATTTATATTATTTACTGTAGATATTGGTTAAATAGGCTTTAAAACTGAAATCTGGAAATTAAAATAGTTGTGCCTTATTTTGTTGATGTTTTTACATATATTCCTTTTGAAAATACTAAAATTTGTATATTTATTAATTTTTCTTTGTCTGATAGCATTTATTTAAAAAATAAATCTGACATTTCAAACAGTTACTCGCTACTTGAGTAGTCTTTTCGCCAAGTCCTTTTTTACTCTTGAGTAACGTTTTTGACGATTACATTTCACTTTTACTTGAGTAATAATATTTTAAAGTAATGCTACTCTTACTTGAGTACAATTTTTGGATACTCGACCCACCTCTGTTTAAATATTAAAAAAGCTAGCAAGATTTTACTTTTTATGCTGTAATAAATGTTCTTTCTTTTAATTACACTCAGGCAGGCAGCACCTGATTGATAGTCACCTGATGGCCCCCTTGGAGAGCAATAACACAGAAAAAAATGCGTCAGAGACTGTAGCAAAATGTGTTGTATCAAGTGATGTAAAAGAAGAAAAAAAAATACTTTGCCTTCAGCTTGTCTTGATCCCAAATGTCTGACAGTGAAAGACCTGGTTTTGCAAGCTGCGTGTTATTTTCATTAGCTCACCTGCCCATTGATGTGAAGCACAATGTTACATAGATTAGATAGGCTGTAGCTCTGAAATAAATGGTGTACAGCAAGAAGTAACCTGAGTTTCATTTATGCTCTGAATTGTTGTAACAATGATTGTAAAAGTGAGCCAAGCACTGACATGTTCGTGGTGGTTGTGGTGTTTAAGTAAGGTACACTGCACTCCTCTCTTTGTTTGAATTCAAGATTCCAGGTGTGTTAACGAACATAATGAAAAAAGAACGAAAAAGAATACACATATGTACAAATTGTATATAATTTGTGCTTTTTAGTATGCCAAGCTGTTTTTAAGCTCTTTTCTGTGTATAAATGCTCAACAGTCTTTAATCATAATTAAGTTTAACGCATAATTAGGTGCACCAAAGCAAAAGCACTGGAGCACAGTAGTTGCTATTTTTCAAATTTATCATTATTTAAATTCTCATTGTTATGTATTATTAGTCACCAAAATTCTCTCCCAGGCTCAGGCAGCAGGGCTTTGGTGTTTGTCCCTCTTTTCATTCGGAACATTCAAAAAATAGCTTTGAAGTTAATGAGCACACTCGATTTTCATCATATCAGCAACACCTGCACAACATTACAGAATTGCTAGATTATACAAAAGCTATTCAAGTTTAAATGGTTTTCAGGGATCGCAACAAGTGTGACAGTTTCAGAATTAACCCTGTCATGCATAAATTATTACAACCTCAATCAGGATTTTTTCTCAAGTATTTTTATTCATCTTTTGGCATAAAAAAGGATTTTGGATCTTCATTTTTTATCAAGGAGTTTTTTACATGTCCACTTAAGTGGACAACACTGACTGACCAGTGGGTGGCAGGGTGACATGAGTGACACATCAGTGTCCAATGTGGTAGCTTATGTGCTAGTATACCATCAACACTGTCACAAATACAAGAAAACAACCTTTTAATATCTGTCCACTAAAGTAACCACTATGCGTGAAAGGGTTAAAGCCCATACATCACATATATAACATGTGTCCAGCTGCCTCTGTCACACAGAGAGACCTGGTGATTAGCACAGTCTGGACATTACAGTAACAATTTAATCAAAGTGTGCTAAATCTGAATGATAACAGTTTTTCTATATCTAATTAACTATCCTGTGGCCACCATTTGTTTTGATTTATGACTGCCTGTAAATATTTTGGACTATCAAAATAAAATCTTTGATATAATAAAGACCGTTTAAAATCTGTTTCTTTCTTCCTTTTGGGATAGCTTTTGTTTCAAACTGCTTACATTTTTCTCCCAGTTTTTCTTGCAAAGTTTGAATAGCCATTTTTTATCTTCTGATGGCTCTCAATAGAGCCTGCTAGCTCATATTGACAGATGACGTTCAAAATCTCTTCAAAAATGTGTAATGATCTAAAAGTACTCTAAGCCACCCATGTGTTTGTCAGGAAGATAGCCACTTGTGCATCTGGTTTTCATAACTACTGTGAAAGAACAAAGAAATGAGTGATTTCCAAGGAATGATTTAATTTTAAAATCTATACATTAAATTCCATTCAATTTTATTCATGCCGTCACGGTGGGAAGGAAAAACTTCCATTTAACAAGAAGAACGCCCCGGGATAACCAGTCTCAGGCAGGGCAGCCATCTGCCACTACTGGCTAGAGATGTGAGGAGGGAGAGAGGACAAAAGACACTCATATATTTTACACAGTAATCATGATTTACTGCTATTGAAAAGATAGCAGTAAAAAGAAAGTAGTTACAATTGAGGAGTTCACTTGAATAGAATGCATAAAGAACCTCACTTAGGTGAAATGTGAACTCAAAATGCAGCTTTATTGCTGAGAAAGGAAAAGGGATACAAAACTGGGAAAAATAACATGAACACAGCACGGGGGACACAGCTGACACAAATTAACATGACACCACAGGGAAAGCAAAACAAGATACGTGAAACATGGAAATACGAGACAATAAAACAGGAAACTGGGGAATGTGACACAGGAGTGGAGGAGAGGCAGACGAGAGGGAGAGAGAGAGAAGAGACGAGTTAGACATGACGGACTGGGAAAACTGGATAAAAATGGAATAAACCGGAAAGGGAAAACAAGGCACAAGAACTCAGACAAACACACAAACAGAGGGAGACGCAGAGGGAATAAAATAATCAAGGAACTAAACAGGGACCATAAGAAACTCAAAACAGGATAACCAAACACTATAATATACTAGGCAAATAAACTTAAGACAAGCAAAGAGAACATACATAGGTCATAATACAAAATTACCAAAAAACAGGAACGCTAGGTCAAATGACCCAGGACCATGACACACTCTCATTTTTGTTAAACATCTTTGTTTATACACCTTTCTACATTCAATTATTAGTTATTATTAATCTCTGGCTCTCTTCATCTTTGTCCTGTCTTCCTCCCAATATTCTTAAGATTCTGGTTCTGACTTTTAGAGGTCTTCATGGACAAGCACCACCTTACAATATATATATATATATATATATATATATATATATATATATATATATATATATATATATATATATATATATATATATATATATATATATATATATATATATATATATATATATATATATATTTATTAGGGGTGCAACGATATTCGTATCGATATTGAACCGTTCGATACAGTGCTTTCGGTTCGGTACGCATATGTATCGAACAATACAACATTTGTAATTTATTTTATCAACTTTCCTTCTGACGATGCTGTCTGTGTGGAGCGCTCAGTGAATCTGCGTTCGACTACTCCGCCTAGGCTGCACTGTCGAGCGCAGATCCACTGAGCGCTCAACACAGACAGCATAGTCAGAAGGAAGAGCGCAGGGCAAGCTAGTGAGACAGAAGTTAAGCTCTCCTTGCAACATGGCAAATTGAACCTCCCCCACCCTCATTCAGATCTGGCGTTTGGAATTATTTTGGTTTTCATGTGACGTATGTCCCTGAAGGTAAGCAGTCATGGACCAAAGTAAAACAGTATGTTGGATGTGCCATGCAATGCTCAATTACATGGGTGGGAACTAGTGTGTTAGCGCAGTTAGCTCGTTAACGTGTTGGCCGTCTAGCCCCATGCACGGGGCGATCAGGGGTAGCTCGTTAACGGAGATTTGCCGTGTTGTGGCGTTAAGGTCATTTCAACGAGATTAACCTGAAAGCACTAGTGGGAACACAACGAATATGACTGCACATTTACATCATCCTAGTGCAAAAACAACAAGCATGCATGCTACAAACTTTACCCGAGTCATTTGGACAGCCGTTAGCACATGATTATCCTTATGGGGACCTGATATGTTTAATATGCTGCTGAGAATATAGCCCAGAAGAAGCGGATAGTATAGCTTTTATTTTGGAAAGAGCCATTTCTCTGTAATAAACTCTCTTTTCCAAAGATGAGTGATTGCTCAATCAGATACAGGGCTCGCAATATCGCTAGCCCGATGTCCCGGGGCTAGCGATTTTTCCAGTTGGGCTACCAAAATCTATCTCTTCCCTGCCCGTCGGGCTATTGTAGGAAAAATATATGTCAATGCTTTTGCATTCTTTCGGAAATGTAGCTGGGTAATTACAGTGGGGCAAAAAAGTATTTAGTCAGCCACCGATTGTGCAAGTTCCCCCACCTAAAATGATGACAGAGGTCAGTAATTTGCACCAGAGGTACACTTCAACTGTGAGAGACAGAATGTGAAAAAAAAAATCCATGAATCCACATGGTAGGATTTGTAAAGAATTTATTCGTAAATCAGGGTGGAAAATAAGTATTTGGTCAATAACAAAAATACAACTCAATACTTTGTAACATAACCTTTGTTGGCAATAACAGAGGTCAAACGTTTACTATAGGTCTTTACCAGGGGCCTGTTCTTCGTACGTCGCTTACTACATCCAAGATCAAATGACACATCCAAGACCAAACCATCGCGCTAACCGTGAGCTCGCTAATCCGGTTCCCCGAACACGCCTGCTGTTGACGATTAGTACAGCTGGACGCAGTAATGTGACATCACTGGGTGTCGTAAAAGGGGCTACGCATCGATAGTAGAAACATTGATCGGCAACCCGCTGATTGGTCGGCGAAAATGTCGAAGGGGCGTGCTCGGTATTTTCCGGCAGCAGAGCAAGAACTCATGAGTGAGGGATTTCAGGAGTTTCAGAGTTTAATTAAAACGCAAGAGAACACTGCAAAGGCTGCAGAAGCAAGGAGAGAGGGCTGGCAGAAAGTTGCTGACAAATCAAACTCGTAGGTAATTTAATAATAATACTAATAATAATGGATTGGGTTCATATAGCGCTTTCCAAGGCACCCAAAGCGCTTTACGATACCACTATTCATTCACTCCCACATTCACACACTGGTGGAGGCAGCTACGGTTGTAGCCAGGCTGCCATATCGCGCCATCGGCCCCTCTGGCCAACACCAGTAGGCGGTAGGGTAGATCTATCATATGACACTATATTGTCCAATATCATATGGCATTATATTATATTATAATATGTTATATTATATCCCCTTTCACATTAGAGCCACAACAGGACCCACAAGAACATGGGAACAAGTAAAAGTGGAATACAGGAGTATTCTACAGAATGGTAATATTTATCTCTTAGATTGCTTTTCGTCTCTTGGCAAGGTAATACTGGCCTGTAATACTCTGTTAGTTTGTTCATAACAGCAACCAAGAAAAGGGCAGAGGAAAAAAAGACAGGTGGTGGTCCTGCACCCCCTCGTCAACAAGTTGGTTAAGTAAATAATACCCTCACGGGAATATCGATATCTCTCAATGAGCACACTGTCGCGCTGAGCTAAAGGATCCTGTCTATCCCGCAATATACGCTGAATTCTGAGGACTCTCCTTATCAATCTTGCACCTTCCGCAATGGGTGGCTCGCGTATACGGACAGGACATGGCTGCGACAGGCTTCCCAAATCCACCTTCGCTTTTATAGCCGTGGTCTCTCATCTTGAGTACACGAAGTAATTTACAATTACTACTCTGAAATATGAATTACATCTGTAATAATCACATACATGTAATAGAATGTTAATAGTTCATTTCCCTTTTTTAGGAAATGACCTGTATGTATCTGTGTGACATCAATAAAAGGATCAAGTGCTGCATTATCTTTAGTTACATTGATGTTATTTATTTATGGTGAAACAGTGGTAAAATATCGCTGTTGCTTTCGTATAAATGAAGCGGACATACCTGCGTGGCCGCGATCTAATCCTGTTTACATAAAGTAAACCTGCTCCCAAGCAGGTTTACGCTTACGGCTCTGTTGCTATGACAGCAAGTCCCGTATGAGCTTCGGGGAACCGAACGATCCGGGATCACGCGAAATCGTCAACAATCTAATCCAGCTAACTTACTTAGCGAGGTACGAAGAACAGGCCCCAGGTTTGCACACACAGTAGCTGGTATTTTGGCCCATTCCTCCATGCAGATCCTCTCGAGAGCAGTGATGTTTTGGGGCTGTCGCCGAGGAACACGGACTTTCAACTCCCGCCACAGATTTTCTATGGGGTTGAGGTCTGGAGACTGGCTAGGCCACTCCAGGACTTTCAAATGCTTCTTATGGAGCCACTCCTTTGTTGCCCGGGCGGTGTGTTTTGGATCATTGTCATGTTGGAAGACCCAGCCTCGTTTCATCTTCAAAGTTCTCACTGATGGAAGGAGGTTTTGGCTCAAAATCTCACGATACATGGCCCCATTCATTCTGTCCTTAACACGGATCAGTCGTCCTGTCCCCTTGGCAGAAAAACAGCCCCATAGCATGATGTTTCCACCCCCATGCTTCACAGTAGGTATGGTGTTCTTGGGATGCAACTCAGTATTCTTCTTCCTCCAAACACGACGAGTTGAGTTTATACCAAAAAGTTCTACTTTGGTTTCATCTGACCACATGACATTCTCCCAATCCTCTGCTGTATCATCCATGTGCTCTCTGGCAAACTTCAGACGGGCCTGGACATGCACTGGCTTCAGCAGCGGAACACGTCTGGCACTGCGGGATTTGATTCCCTGCCGTTGTAGTGTGTTACTGATGGTGACCTTTGTTACTTTGGTCCCAGCTCTCTGCAGGTCATTCACCAGGTCCCCCCGTGTGGTTCTGGGATCTTTGCTCACCGTTCTCATGATCATTGTGACCCCACGGGATGAGATCTTGCGTGGAGCCCCAGATCGAGGGAGATTATCAGTGGTCTTGTATGTCTTCCATTTTCTGATGATTGCTCCCACAGTTGATTTTTTCACACCAAGCTGCTTGCCTATTGTAGATTCACTCTTCCCAGTCTGGTGCAGGTCTACAATACTTTTCCTGGTGTCCTTCGAAAGCTCTTTGGTCTTGGCCATGGCGGAGTTTGGAGTCTGACTGTTTGAGGCTGTGGACAGATGTCTTTTATACAGATGATGAGTTCAAACAGGTGCCATTCATACAGGTAACGGGTGGGGGACAGAAAAGCTTCTTACAGAAGACGTTACAGGTCTGTGAGAGCCAGAGATTTTCCTTGTTTGAGGTGACCAAATACTTATTTTCCACCCTGATTTACGAATAAATTCTTTACAAATCCTACCATGTGAATTCATGGATTTTTTTTTCACATTCTGTCTCTCACAGTTGAAGTGTACCTCTGGTGCAAATTACTGACCTCTGTCATCATTTTAAGTGGGGGAACTTGCACAATCGGTGGCTGACTAAATACTTTTTTGCCCCACTGTATGTCATTGGCATCGGTGAGCCACTGTCAATATGTGACATATTGAAGTCGCGTTTGAATTTGCGCTTGTTTTTTGCTTTCACTTTGCAATCGCGCGAACTGTGTATAGAGAGCGACAGCACTGATTGGTGAGTGATGATAATTTGCGCACCAATTCCTCTGACATCGTCTTATCAATCGTTAGCTTACTATGCAAACATGACGAGTGAAATCTCCCGCAGCTTAAACATGTAAGAGGATGCAGAGAATCGCTGAGCTTATGTGAGTGCGTGTGTAAAAGCAGCAGGATATATATTTTAGTTCTGCTGAGCCAAATAAGACAGGTCAGGGTGAAGAAGTGACAGCCAAAGAAAAGCTTACCACAATACGGAAAAGTTATGACTAGGGATGGGTATCGTTTAGGTTTTATCTGATACCGGTGCCAAATCGGTACTTTTGAAACGGTGCCGGTGCTCAAACGGTGCTCAAACCGGTGCTTAAAGAATGGAGAACACAAAATTGGTCCAAAAACCTCTCATGTTCAGCTGTTTTTTGTAAAAAGATAACAATGTTAGCCTTTTCTGCAGCTATGGGGCATATATGGTATCACTCTTGGCTGGAAGCAGTGCTTAAACAATGGAAAAAACACAAACTTTGTCCAAAAACCTCTCATGTTTAACTGTTTTCCACTTTTTCTTTGGTCATTTTAGCCTTTTTGGCCAGGGTGAAGGGAGCATCTGCCATCAAACAAGAAGAAAGCTGCATGTAGCTATGATGATGTTTGCTAGTTCACCTTACATGCATTAATGTAATAACGTGGTTAGCCTACTCAACGTAAATTACACACGAACAACATTTAGCTACTCACGCAGAGAAGAACGGCTGCTGCTGCATCATCATCCGTCATCATTTCTGCTACACTGGCAGGGCTAGGGGCCAGGACTCTCCTCTTCGTGTTTTTGGGGGATGTTGCATAACAGGCAACCCACCCACAGTAGATGCGCTCGGTGTGAGGTCTCGCAGCAAGCTATCAAATACGGCGCATTTCTGGGCTTTTAAAAAAAAACGCTATGCGTCGCCAGGTGTTTCATCGGATTTGAGGGGTTACCTCCTTTGCACAGTATCACAGTATCAGCTTAAAGCACTTGTTGCAGGCTGCTGAGTTTGCATATTTTGCTGTGAAGTACAGCCAGACTTTTGACCGCTTCGGCTTGGACATTTTTAATCTGTAGCTCTGCTCTAAAAGAACGTACGTACCTGGGCCCGCCTACTATTCTCGGAAACGTAAAAATTATTGGCTAGAAGTGTATCACAGCTCAGGAAAAAAAAAGCACCGAAATAAAGCACCGAAATGTGTGCTGCTTTTCGGTCTGGTTACTACCGTTTATGTCAGAACACACCGGTACCCATCCCTAGTTATGACAAATCAGACTATAAGGCAAAAAGAAAGTGCAGCTTTATGGTTTCATGGACAAAATAATTTCTGTGGCTGCGATATGATGAGCTAAATAACCAGGGCTGCACATAAGTGGTCCGCAGGTGCGTATTCTCTGTCAAAATAAAAAACACGCACAAGGGTTAGGGTTAAATTTAAAAACTGTACTTTTGAGTTAAAATATATATTTATAATTTTAATAAATGAAAAATATCGAACCGTGACACCAAAGTATCGAACCGAACCGAATCGTGAATTTTGTGTATCGTTGCACCCCTAATATATATATATATATATATATGTATATATATCTCATGGCATGGCAGCACAAGAACAAGTTCTGAGTACAAGATCCATTGAGGCTGGGGTCTATTACACCAGGCAAGACCCCAGGTGCAGGCTGTGTAAAGATGCCCCAGAGACAATCCAGCACATAACAGCAGGGTGCAAGATGCTAGCAGGCAAGGCATACATGGAACGCCATAACCAAGTGGCCGGCATAGTGTACAGGAACATCTGTGCCGAGTATAACCTGGAAGTCCCGAGGTCAAAATGGGAGATGACCCCAAGGGTGGTGGAGAATGACCGAGCTGAGATCCTGTGGGACTTCCAGATACAGACGGACAAAATGGTGGTGGCTAACCAACCGGACATAGTGGTGGTAGACAAACAGAAGAAGGCGGCCGTAGTGATCGATGTAGCGGTTCCGAATGACAGCAATATCAGGAAGAAGGACTGGGTATGAAAAAGGGACTTTGTTCCCACTGAAAGAAGAGGTAGTTTAGTCTATGATGCAAATGTTGAATGTTGAACTATAAATGTAAAGGCCTTTACACGCTAAGTGTGTTGCCAAAAAATGAGATGACATTCCAAATTTTTTAGATGCAAACAGAAAACACAAGGCATAAGGAGCAAAGCCTCGCCTTGCTTAGCCTTGATAGCATGAACCCTGATTTGAGCTATGTTTATTTACCTGTTTAACTCTGAATTCTTATCCATGAATGAAGTAATTTTAAGCATCTGATCCACTGAAAGAGTAATATCAACTGAGAGCTTGAATACTCATGTGCATTTTTCTACAGAAACTGAACACGGCTGGAAGATGTTTTAATCCAAATAGGAGCAGTTCACTTGCTGTGTGTGGCATGCAGATGTCATCTAGGGAAGGACGGATGTTGTTTTGCTGTGCTGTATTTTAATGTGAAGTGTACTTATTTATATTTTTATATTGCATGTACTGGTTATATTTTGTGCAGTGTTTTATTTAGATTGCATGTTTTGGTTATACCGTCAAATTGTCCTGGAGAGACTCCGCCTTTCCCCATTTTTACTAATTGGACACACCTGAGAGGAAAGGCAGTGTAATTTACAGAGTGCTGAGTGACACATAAGAGGGTTGGAGCTTGGCGTTCGAGGAGGACGGACAGCACCAGCGACGCGGAGCGAACAGGCGGACGGCAGTAGCAACGAGAGCCCAGCTTGTGCACTGCGGGAGAGCAGAGGCGGCGAGACAGCTGGTGCCGATTTGCAGTTTTAAAGAAGCGGCGGGCGGAGTTGAGAGCTCTGCCCACCCGGGGTAAGTCTTCGACTTATCCCCTTTTATTGAATGAAAATTGCCAAAAAGAATAGTGACTGCTGCTCCCTCCCTTTCTTCAGCGTACCAGGACGCGGAATGCGGGGAGGAAGGCGAGGACTCTGCTGGGTTTCCCTTTTACATCACTTCGCTGGACTTTTTTAGTTCTTTGTGACTTTTATATCGTGGCGGATGCCACTGGACTTTTAATGTTGTGTTTTATTGATTTTTATTGTGTTACCCCTTGGCCAAGGTTGTTTTAATTCATTTTACATTTTTAACTATTTAAATATAATAAATTATATTTTAATTATACAGATTTTATTCGTGTGCCTTTCCCTTGGCGGCTCCACTGCTCTGTCCGTTTGGAGGAAGGTTTCCTTCCTTTAAAAAAAAAAAGACACTGTGGAAATAAAATCACTTTTGCTCCGTTACACATAGCCACAGGTTCCACACCCCATCCCCTGCCAGTTCTTCCTCAAACTTCTCTACCATTATAAGCGCACACTCCTTGAACTAACAGTCCCAGCACTTTGATGGTGGCATGTAAAATACTTCTGTAATACTTCTGGTATGAATGATGGTAACTAATGACTGACAAGAGGAATCAGAGAGACATTGTTGTCTGTGGGAGAATTCACAACAAGTGATGAATTTAAAATTATATAGCATTCATTAAGCTCTGGGGGAAGCCAAAGAGACTCATCATACCTGCTAAATTCAAGATTAAATAATAAGCAACAAATCATTACGGTAGCTGTGGTATTTGTGAAACTTTGGGCCCCCTAAACAGTAGTTAGTAATCACAAATTTGACAAATATTACTGTTTATAATAATAATGGATTGGATTTATATAGCGCTTTTCAAGGCACCCAAAGCGCTTTACAATGCCACTATTCATTCACTCTCACATTCACACACTGGTGAAGGCAAACTACAGTTGTAGCAGCCTCATGCATGATTTAACAATATTCCCCCACCTTTGCTTCCATATTATTTCAAATTCCAGATACATTCCACAGAGTATGCATTTTGGCTATATGCTGATATGATCAGTTTAATTTGATCACATTTATTTACCCCTTATTTAATGAGGGATAAAAAAAAATCTATAGTCAAGAATATACATATTTGTGGAGGCGTCATGACATAAATAGCAGAATATATATGCCTTTTAAAACCAAGGGTAAGCATCTTTGAGCCTTGCTTCACTGATCCCCAGTCCAGTCCTATAAACTGTTATTGTACTTTAACTGAGTTGCAGTATTGTATATATTGACAGAGCTTTTTGACCATAAAGTACTTCAAAGTTAAATATTAACATTGCTCAAACATGGAGAAGAACTAAGAGTTACTCGCTAAAGAAAAACGTTGGGAACAAAATCAGTTAAGTGATCAATTAAGTGAGCTTAATATTGCTAGGACATCCTTGCATAATTTGATAATGCGAAAGGCTGAAAGAGATGTCCTTTTTGCCAGAAAACGTCTTTTTGAATCAGCTAATAAGCCTAACCGCTTTCTGGCTTGTCTTGCATGGAATACTCCATCAAGTTCTTTTATCACAGCTATTGTGGATGTGAATGGTGAAAGGCAAGTAGGAAACAGTCAGATTAATAAGTGCTTTAGAGCAGCGGTCCCCAACCCCCGGGCCTCGGACCAGTACCGGTCCGTGAGTCGTTTGGTACCGGGCTGCGAGAGTTGAGGCTCAGGTGTGAAATGTATGGTTTTCAGGGTTTTTATCGGTTTTCAGCGTTATTTTGTTATCGTTTTTATCGTTAACTTGGTTTTCCTGGGTCTTTTCAGGTGTGTTATCAATAAATCTCCTTTTTTTCGGTACCGGTACTAGTTTTATTTTGTTGTATTTATCCGTGACACCTTAAGGCCGGTCCGTGAAAATAATGTCGGGCAAAAAAGGTTGGAGACCACTGCTTTAGAGAATTCTATACAAATTTATACCAGTCTGAGATGGACATAACAAGGCTTAACTCAGGCTTTTTCCTAAATGACTTAGTATTCCCTCAGCTCTCTGAAGATCAGGTTAGCCTGCTGGAGTCACCCATAACATTGATGGAGGTGGATAAAGCTATAGCTGCATTCCAGTCAGGGAAATGTCCTGGGGCAGATGGCTTCCCAGTAGAATTTTTTAAGGTAATGAAAGTGAAGTTAAATAGTTTATTATTAAGGGTTTTTAATAAAGCATTTGAAGAATCGAAACTCCCAGAATCTATGTACCAGGCTAATATAACATTGATAGCTAAAAAAGATAAAAATCCGGAGTCATGCTCATCTTACAGGCCTATTAGCCTTCTTGGTGTTGATAATAAAATACTTTCAAAGACACTGGCTCTTAGGCTAGAAAAAGTAATGTGCTCTATTGTGGATGTTGACCAGACAGGTTTTATTAAGGGGGGGAATTCTTATAACAATACTCGACGCCAATGTTCCCTCTAAATTTTCATGTGTCTGAGCGAACCCACAAACTCCCTGAGTGGTCCCTTGGACCACTGTGAGCAACAGCAGACGTGTGCACTGTGGTCACGCCAACATCGAATCCATCCAAGTTACATGGTTTATTAAAATAATCAAATTACAGCATTTACATTTATGTTAGACTACTTTTAATTAACTGCTTTAGCCCACATACAATGAAAATTAAAAAAAAAAAATCTTGTTCATGAACTGTGTAGTATGTTAACACTATTGGAAGTAAAAATAACTTGAACTCCAATTTTGTAAACACAACTTTCTTTCTTTTTATAAAGCTCTGACTTGTATTATGAGTCTGTGGTCTGGGAGAGAGTCCTGTAACTCTCTGTCTGCAAAATACAGTATATAATGATACAATGCTGGGCAATTAATTATATAGTTACTTCTTCAAAAAAGTAACTATATAATTACTTATGCAAGAGTTATGCAAAAAAACCAAAGTTTTTTGCAGCTGTTTACCAAAAAATGCAGCCAAGGCATTTTTTAAAATAAGCATTTCAAACTACTTACAGAACAATCAGGTGTTCTGCATCAAATTTGATGCCACATAAATTATTTGTGCCACTCCAAAAAATAATTTCTGTCCATGTAACAGTGCGGCCCTTAGCGGCTGGAAACACAGTGAGATGGACCAAGGCAAGTGTAGTGAGAAAGAGTTTGGTGCAGTGAGATGAGTACCTACTTTCAGTACCAGAAGGGCCAGGTTCGAATCCTGCTCAGGGCAAGTGTAGTGGAACAAAAAAAGCATTTATTTGCTATACAGCTCTCCTTACAACAATTAATTTGTCAAGCTTCTTCACAGCATAAAAATCCACACTCTAATGACAACTGGCAGCCTTAAATATGTGCAGCTGTCACAGACTTAACCATTATTCCACTCAGGTAAATTCTTAAATCCCAACCTTCCACCACAGTATACAATATATCAATAAGAATAAGTAAATACATAAATACATTTTCACATTTACATATTAATAAATATTTCACACTTTAATGATACACCAAACCCAATATTATAAAAACCCAGAAACCCAAGCACAAAAAGATTCACCACACTCTCTTTACCAATGGTCTCTCTCGGAACCTTTAAATGGTGTCTGGACCCCCGGGGAAACATTTGCCCAAACACCTTGAAGAGGACACAGGCAAGAAAGGTGAGTAATCATTATCTTACAAACACCTATTTGCACCACTTTTATCCCTAGAGTTCACACACAAATTTGCATTAGTTTTCCTTACTGGTAAACCTTGATCACAACCACCATTCTTCTCTCCTGACAGACAACCACCACATTCCTTGATGAGGAGCAGCTGTGCCGGATCTGAAATAAGGCTACCAACTGATTTTAAAATTCCCAATAAATAGTCAATAAATATTTAAACTTCTTGTGTGTGCAAATCCATGCTTAAAGTGCCATGCTAAATAAAGTGCTTGATAAGGTGCTTTTAATAAAGTGAAAGGTGTGCTCTAAAGTGCTATACAGATAATATAAATAAATATAGTAAGGGAGTCCTCTTCCTTACAGTCCACTATGAGATAAAGGAGAACATCACAAGCCTGATACCTGCAGGCCTGACAACAGGAGATGTATCACTCAATGAATGCGGCAATATTAATGATAATACTTAAATGTACAGAAATATACAGTTGGTTTAAATAATAATGGATTGCATTCATATAGTGCTTTATGAGACCATCAAAGTGCTTTACAATTCCACTTTATAATTCCCCTCTGGCCATCACCAGTAGATGGTAGGTGAAGTGTCTTGCCCAAGGACACAACGACCGAGAGTGTCCGAGCCGTGGCTCGAACCAGCAACCTTCTGATTACAAGGCAAACTGCCAACTTTTGAGCCACGATCGCCCTAAATAACAATAATAATATGTCTGTGAAGGTTCTGAGTCATCCAGGTCATCGTAGTCAAAGGAGCTTGCAAAGAAAAGCGTCTGGACTTCTTTAAGTTGCTTGAAGACGTTTCACCTCTCATCCGAGAAGCTTCTTCAGTTCTAAGGTCAAATGGTGGAGAGTCCCAGATATAAACCTAGTGGGAGTAACCCCCCGCAGAGGGACAAAAGGACCCCCTGATGATCCTCTAATCGCCTGAGCCAAGGTGTGAAACTGGGTGTGGGTCCCAATCAGCCAGAGTTTCGGGTGTGTTCATTGTGAAACCTGGCCCCACCTTATCATGCGAATTCCTGAGGTCAGATGGCCCAGGATGTGATGTGAGTGGGCGTTAAGGCGTCTGGGAAGGGATCTCAAAACTGGCAGAGAGTTGGTGTCGTAAACCCCCGCCTCTGTTCAAAGATGGTCGCTCACAGTGGACATAGATGGCTTCTTTCACTCTTTCAAACCATCTGCCCTCTCTGTCCAAAATGTGAACATTGGCATCCTCGAAAGAGTGTCCTTTATCCTTAAGATGCAGATGGACTGCTGAGTCTTGTCCTGTGGAGGTGGCTCTTCTGTGTTGTGCCATGCGCTTGTGAAGTGGCTGTTTGGTCTCTCCAATGTAGAGGTCTGGGCATTCCTCGCTGCACTGTACAGCATACGCCACATTGTTAAGTCTGTGTTTTGGCGTTTTGTCTTTCGGGTGAACCAGTTTTTGTCTGAGCGTGTTGCTGGGTCTGAAATACACTGGGATGTCGTGCTTGGAGAAAACTCTCCTGAGTTTTTCTGATACACCGGCTACATAGGGGATGACAATGTTGTTGCGTCTGTCCTTCTTATCCTCCCTCGCTGGTGTCTGGTCTTCTTTTCTGTGCCTCTTTGCTGACTTTAAGAACGCCCATTTAGGATAGCCGCATGTTTTGAGTGCTTCCTTTACATGTGTGTGTTCCTTCTTTTTTCCTTCAGGCTTAGAGGGAACATGTTCTGCCCGGTGGTGTAGGGTCCTAATTACTCCAAGTTTGTGTTCCAAAGGGTGATGGGAGTCAAAGAGGAGGTACTGGTCCGTGTGTGTGGGCTTCCAGTAAACTTCGATGTTGAGTTTGCCGTTCTCTTCAATGTGCACAGTGCTGTCCAGGAAAGGCAAACAGTTGTCCTTTGTGTCTTCCCTGGTGAACTTGATGTTTTTATCCACAGCGTTAATGTGCGCAGTGAAGGATTCCACTTCTTGTGTCTTGATTTTGACCCAGGTGTCGTCCACATATCTGTACCAGTGGCTGGGTGCTCTTTCAAAGGAAGAGTACCCAGCCACCAGACAACAATAATAATAATAATTATTATTTGATGTAAAAAAAGTTTATACGAATCATTTTATATATTTTTCCATAGCATTACATTTGAATTTAACAGTTCAATCTTTCAAATAATGGACAAATATTTGTGAAATTATGATGCATTTGTGAATGTATTTTAACAATCTAAATATGCATATGTACAGACAGATACTTTTAAAAAAACAAGAAAATTATGTTTTATTACATTTACAGTGATTTTATGTTAATTTACATTTGACATGTTAAATCACAGTCTATTTATGTGAATTTAATGATATTCTAGAACAGTGGTTTTTAACCTGGGTTCGATCGAACCCTAGGGGTTCGGTGAGTCTGTCTCGGGGGTTCGGCAGAGCTTCCACCGTGACAGGCACGGCTCATTTTGTGCACCAATAAAAAACATATCTATGTCTTGAATTTGAAAAAAATCATATTTTATTTTTCACTAAAGAGGGGTTCAGTGAATGCGCATATGAAACTGGTGGAGTTCGGTACCTCCAACAAGGTTAAGAACTACTGTTCTAGAAGAACAGTACAAAACTGTAAAATACACAGTAAAATACTTTTATATCATGATTTTTTTTTTTTACAGTGTGGAACAGTCGAGACAATTGCAGCTAGCACATCATAGGACACCAGGCAGAATTCTTTGTGTGATCTCGTGCACGAGGGAGATGACCGAGATGAGCGCTACCGCTCGAACCCCAGTCACTCTCAGTCAGCGCCCCGTAGCACTGCTCTTTATTGTGGTTACATGAATATGCATAGTCTCATTAACATATGACATCTCAAAAGGAATATACGTGAACAAAGAGTACCAGTCTGTGTATGTGTATGTATATGTATGTGTGTGTGTGTGTGTGTGTGTGTGTGGGGGGGGGGGGGGGGGGGGTTATGTGTGTATGTGGGTCAAGATATGACCCTGTGATTGCCTCCTTAAAAAAACGGTGCCAGGAGTCCAGCGGTCCACCTAAAGAAAGGGCTCTTGTACTCAAACAGATACACAGTAGGTGTCCTCCCATACTATATAGGCAAGGCAAGTTTATTTATATATAGCACAATTCAACAAGGTGATTCAAAGTGCTTTACAGAGACATTAAAAAACAAAAACAAATAAAAAGCATGATTTAAAATTGATTAAAAAAAACTTTTTGAAATTTAAGCTTAAAAGTGTGGATTTGGTGTTTTATTCAAATGCAGCTGAGAACAGGTAAGTCTTCAACCTGGGTTTAAATAAACTGTGTGAAACTGAGTGTTTCAGCTGATCTGAGGCTTTCTGAGAGTTTGTTCCAGATATATGGAGCATAAAACCTGAATGCAGCTTCTCCATGTCGGGTTCTGACTCTGGGAACTGATAAAAAACCGGATCCAGATGACCTGAGGGATCTGGAAGGTTCATACTGGGTCAGGAGGTCACTGACGTATTTTGGTCCTAAACCATTCAGTGCTTTATAGACCAGCATCAGAACTTTAAAGTCTATCCTCTGACGGACAGACAGCCAGTGTAAAGACCTCAGAGCTGGACTGATGTGGTCCACTTTTTTGGTCTTAGTGAGACCTTAGTGAGAGTTCTGAATGAGCTGTAGTTGTCTGACTGATTTTTTAGGTAGACCTGTAAAGATGCTGTTACAGTAGTCAAGCCTACTAAAGATGAATGCATGGACTAGTTTTTCCAGGTCCTGTTGAGACATCAGATCTTTTATCCTTGAAATATTCTTGAGGTGATAGTAAGCTGATTTTGTTATTGTCTTAATGTGTTTTTCTAAGTTTAGGTCTGCATCCATTTCTCGCCTGGTTTGTGGTTTTTAGGTGAATAGATTGAAGTTCTCTGGTGACCTGTAATTGTTTTTCTTTGGCACCAAAGAGAAAATTGTGGCACAACCAATCATTAATTTCCTCAATGCATTTACCAAGAGCCTGTACAGGGCCTTGGTCTCCTGGTGACATTGTGATATATATTTGTGTGTCATCTGCATAGCTGTGGTAGTTTATTTTGTTGTTCTTTATAATCTGTGAAAGTGGGAGCATCTAAATGTTAAACAGAAGGGGTCCCAAGATGGAACCTTGGGGAACTCCACATGTGATACTTGTCTGCTCAGATGTGAAGTTACCTATTGATACAAAGTATTTCCTGTTTTCTACGTATGTTTTGAACCAGTTTAGTACAGTTCCTGAAAGACCTGCCCAGTTCTCCAGTCGTTTGAGTAATATGTTGTGGTCAACTGTATCAAATGCTGCACTGAGATCCAGTAAAACTAAGACTGACATTGTTCCACTGTCTGTATTCAGACATATGTCATTAAACACTTTGGTCAGAGAGGTTTCAGTGCTGTGGTTCTGTCTAAAACCTGACTGGAAGGCACCGTAGCAGTTATTCTGTTTTAAGAAGTAACTGAGCTGTTGAGAAACTGCTTTTTCAATGATCTTACTTAAAAATGGGAGATTTGAGATCGGCCTGTAGTTGTTTATTTGTGTCTTGTCAAGATTGTCCTTTTTCAGTATAGGTTTGATTACAGCAGTTTTTAGTGGTTCTGGAAACACACCTGACATTAAAGAAAAGTTGACGATCTGTAACAGGTCTGACTCCAAAGTCTTTGAGACCTTTTTGAAAAAACTTGTTGGCAGGACATCTAAACAGCAAGAGGAGGAGTTCAGTTGACCTAAGATGTCCTCCAGGTCTTTGCTGTTAATAGGGTAAAACCGTTTGATGGTGTTTAAACAGTTTTTCGGTGGACACAGTACATATCCTGAATCTGCTGTTGATGTACCAATTGCTTGTCTAATCTTTTGGATTTTTTCTGTGAAGAATTTGGCAAAGTCATTGCAGGCCATGGTCGAATGAAGTTCAGCTGCCACTGACACAGGAGGGTTTGTTAGCCTGTCAACTGTAGAAAATAAGACCCGAGCATAATGGCTGTTTTTGGTGATGATGTCAGAGAAGTAGGACCTTCTTGCACTCCTCAGCTGTAAATTATAATTGCGAAGTTTCTCTTTATAAATGTCATAATGAACCTGGAGGTTTGTTTTTCTCTATCTGCGCTCAGCTTTCCTACACTGTCTTTTTTCATTTTTCACTAGTGTGGAGTTTCTCCATGGAGACTTTTTCCTTCCAGAGATAACCTTCACCTTAATGGGAGCAATAGTGTCCATTACATTTAACATGTTAGCATTGAAGCTATTGACGAGCTCATTGACTGAACCTTTGGACAGGTCAGGTGTTAATGGGAAGACCTGGTTAAAAATTGCACTACTGTGTTCAGTTATACACCGTTTTGTGATCACTGTTGTTGATATATTTGTGTGGGCTGAGATTTTACTTTCAAAGAAAACACAGTAATGATCAGACAGGCCCACATCAGACACAGTAACCTTTGAAATGCTCAGGCCCTTGGAAATCAGTAGGTCAAGAGTGTGTCCTCTATTATGTGTGGCCTCTGTTACATGCTGAGTCAGCCCAAAGTTGCCCAGAGTGTTACTCAGGTCTTTAGTCCCTTTGCCCTGAGGGTTGTCCACATGGATGTTAAAATCCCCAACAATAATTACACAGTCGAAATCAACACAGATCACAGACAGCAGTTCACTGAGGTCATTAAAAAAGTCTGTGCAGTGTTTGGGAGGCCTGTAAACATTAAGAAACACAACTTTGGATGGGGCCTTCAGCTGTAAAGCCACATATTCAAAAGACTGAAAACTTCCAGGAGATAGCTGCTTACATTGAAATGATTCATTAAATAAGACAGCAACCCCTCCTCCTCTCCTGCTCGCCCTGACCTCACTGATAAAACTGTAGTTAGGAGGGGTCGTCTCGATGAGAACAGCTCCACTGTTACTTTGGTCCAACCAAGTTTCAGTTAAAAACATAAAATCAAGGCTGTGCTCAGTGATTAAATCATTAATTAAAAATGTTTTCCCAGCTAAAGATCTAGGGCAGCACGGTGGCACGGTGGTTAGCACTGGTGCCGCACAGCAAGAAGGTCCTGAGTTCAATTCCAACATCGGGCCGGGGTCTTTCTGTGTGGATTTTTACATGTTCTCCCCGTGTCTGCGTGGGTTCCCTCCGGGTACTCTGGCTTCCTCCCACCGTCCAAAGACATGCAGCTTGTGGGGATAGGTTAATTGGCTAACCCAAATTGTCACTAGGTATGAATGTGAGTGCGAATGGTTGTTTGTCCCTGTGTGTTAGCCTTGCGACAGACTGGCGACCTGTCCAGGGTGTACCCCGCCTCTCGCCCTATGACAGCTGGGATAGGCTCCAGCGCCCCCCGCGACCCTGAAAAGGATAAGCGGAAGTGAATGGATGGATGGACAGCTAAAGATCTAATGTTTAATAAAGCCAGCTTAAGTGTTTTAGAGGTATTATTTGTCCCCTCGTGTTTGGGAGCAGTCTGTGGCACACAAGGTATGTTTAAAGGTCTTTTAGAGTGCAGCTCTCTGTTTTTTGACCAGGCCACATGTCTCCTTCTGTCACCTAAAAGTACAGAAATTTTAAAACCTTCTAGTAAACAGGGTCCCAGCTTCTCCTGGGAAAAGTCACCACTGCCATAATCACACATCAGACTGCGGAGACAGAGCATGAAGGTGGTAAGGAGGAACTAAGGGGGGCGAGGCTGGGCAATGTGACTTCGATTGCTCTGTTGAGGATGGGGCTCGATGGCAAACCTTTGGCTGCTCGGGTGGGGGGTTTATGGGGGACAAAAAGGGATTGGGCTGGGGGGGAGATCTGATCCCAGCATTGACCCGCTCCATCATCTTCTCAGTGAATTTCAGGTGTGGGGAGGAGGGAGAAAGGGAGGTGGAGGAGGGTGATGGCCTGTCAGGGGTTTGGGGGACTGGGGAAGATCGTGGTCCCTGGTCCTGGTCCTGGTCGTTGGTGTTGTTGAGAGAGTTGGAGGCAAATAGGGAACCCTCTTCTTGCCTCAGATGTCTCTCCTTTCTGAGGCTCTTCCCGGGTGGGGGCAGATGAGGCTCCTCCTCAAGGTTTCTGCTGGGCTTTGTCTGTTCTTGCAGTACTGTTTGTTCCTCTTTATGAGATAACTCCTCATTTGTCTCAGTCTTGGCACCAAGCACAGATGGATGACGTATGGAATAAAACAAGTTGGAGGTGAACAGTTTCACCCCTGACTTGTTAAAATTAAATCATTTGCTTTAAACAGATGCCTGCGTTCCCAAAAAATATTAAAATTGTTTATGAAAAATTGAGTGGTCAGTACATGCTGATATAAGGCATTTATTCAGTGCAAACAACCTGCTGAATCTCTCGTCTCCTCCTCTGACGGGCTGTACAGGTCCACTGACGAATACAGCTGCATTCAGAGAGTTTACAGTATTTAATAATCCAGTAAAGTCCCGTCTCAGAACCTCCGACTGTTGTTTGGACACATTGTTTGATCCTGTATGCAGAACAATGTTTGTCACAGTTGGATATTCATCTGCAATTTGAAGAATTCTCTCCTTCAGGTTGTTGACCATATCCTTAGGAAAGCAGAGGACTTTAGTGTTCTTACCGCACATCCTTTGTACATCCTTTACAGCAGAGTCACCCACAATCAGAGTTTCAGGCAGAGCCTTTAGCTTTCCCTGTGGCCTTTTACTTTTCAACAGATATTCAGACCTTACTTTGCTACTTTTAGATGGATGGTTGTCCGATATTTATTTATTTATTTATTTTTTTGTTTCACACATGGTACAGCAGTAATGCATTCCCATACACAACCTTCCTTTCAATTAAAGTAACACTGTTTCCATGCATGAAAAGGAGCAGGAAGAAGAATAAATTCTTATTGATACCTGCCCCCTATCTGTGGTAATACAAGTAGGCAACCAAAATTACACTATGACAATTTTCTGCACATAACAAAACAAAACAAAGCAAACAGAACAATATACTCAACAATGAACAATACCACTAAGTATCAAACTAAAAGGACCATTTTTCTACAATTAAATTCTATTCTTTTCAACTTCTTCATCTTGGTTTATCATTTTATTCTTATAGCAGATTTTAAATTGAGAAACATTTATACAACACTTAAGATGATCACTGAGAGAATTCCAGTTTCTAATGCCTATGACTGTTGGACACATTTGCCTTTGTGTGGTTCGAGCAAACCGGTGCTTAAAATAAAACTTCCTTCTGCCATCCCCATTCTCTGAACACAATACAAATAAACTTTGTAACTTAAGAGGTAGTGTTTTAATTTTTGCCCTAAACATAATAGTTAAAGTCTGTAATTTCACTATGTCTTCTAGTTTTAAGAATTTAGATTTTATAAACAAACTATTAGTATGTTCTCTATATTTAACATTATGCATAATTCGAAGCGCTCTCTTCTGTAATAAATATAATGGTTTCATATTAGTCACGTATGTATTCCCCCATACTTCAACACAATAGCTCAGATAGGGTAGAAACAATGAAAAATATAATATTCTCATTGTCTTGTAATCTAATATATGTCTAACATTACCCAGGATATAAATACTTTTAGCCAACTTTTTTTTTAACATGTTCAATATGTGATTTCCATGTTAACTTGTCGTCCACTATTACACCCAGAAAACGGAATTCTGTCACTCTTTCAATTAATACTCCCTGTACAGATAATGCTATCTCTTCCTCCTTTACACGGTTTCCGAATATCATAAACGTTGTTTTTTCCAGATTCAGTGATAACTCATTTACATCAAACCATTTTTTAATTTTTTTCATTTCAATAACCATAATTTTAGCCAATTCTTTCAAGTTCTCTCCGGAACAATAAAAATTTGTATCGTCTGCAAACAAAACAAAATTCAACATTTTTGACACATCACAAATGTCATTTATATATAAATTAAAAAGTTTTGGTCCTAAAACAGAACCTTGAGGGACCCCACATTCTATTTTCATTCTATCAGATGAATTGCCTAAACACTGTACATACTGAAACCTATTATCTAAATAGCTGCTTAACCAGTTCAATACTATTCCTCTCAAACCATAAGTTCTTAACTTAGAAATCAAGATGGAGTGTTGCAGAGTGTCAAAAGCTTTTCTTAAATCAATGAATACCCCTATAGTATATTTATTATGATGTGTTGCTGATGAAATGTCTTCAATAGTATTCATTAATGCTATTGCTGTTGATCTGTTCCGTCGAAATCCGTACTGACTTTCGCTTAACAGTTGATGTTTTTCAATGAAATTATCAAATCTTTGTGCAAAGAGTTTTTCAAGCACTTTAGAAAACTGTGATAGCAATGATATTGGTCTATAATTATTAAAACTATGTCTGTCTCCCGATTTATAAAGAGGGATAACTTTTGCCACTTTCATTTGGTCAGGAAATACACCCGAATAAAATGAGAGATTAAAAATATAACAGAGAGGTCTGGTTATACAATCCAAGGTCTTTTTTACAATGACCATGTCTAACCCATCACAGTCAGTGGATGTCTTGTTTTTAGATTCTGCTACAATAGCTATGATTTCTTTTTCAGTGATTTCCCCTAAAAACATAGACCGTACCACTCTGCTGTCTCCTTTCCATTCCGAATCATCCTGTTTTCTAACTAAGTTTGCCAGGTTAGGCCCAATATTTACAAAAAAAGAATTAAATTCATTTACCACTTCATTCATATCACGTACGACCTTATTTTTCTTATTAAAGTAAGTAGGTACATTTAAAGATGTATTTTTTATTACCCAATACGTTTTTTAAGATATTCCACGTACCCTTAACATTATTTTTGTTTTTGTAAAATAATTTATTATAATACTCTTTCTTAGCCTTTCTGATAATTAATACTAACTTATTTTTATAATCTTTATATTTCATTTCAGCAGGCTTTGTTCTAAGTTTTATATAATCTCTATACAATTTATTTTTCTTTTTACATGCATTTTCTAGTCCTTTTGTCATCCATGGTTTACCAGTAGTTTTCTTTTTCTTTTGCTTATATAATACCAGTGGACAGTGATTTTCATACAAAACCAAATAAGTATTTAAGAATGCCTCGTATGCAGCATTAACGTCATTTACATAAAACTCATTCCAATCTTCTTTCATAAGATCTTGCCTGAACTCATTTATTGCATCATCATTTCTAATTCTTATATATCTGTCCACACACACTTCCTCCTTTTGTGTCATTTTATAATCTAAAGTAACAAAAACAGGTAAATGATCACTTATGTCATTTATGACAAGTCCACTTATAATGTTGCTTTCCAAGCAATTAATGAAAATGTGATCGATTAAAGTAGCTGACTTTTCAGTTATTCTACTAGGTTTAGTAATCAGAGGGTAAAACCCTCTTCCAAATAATAACTCAAAAAAATCTGATGATGCCTTATGATTGGACATTTTAAAAAAATCAATATTATAATCACCGCAAATACATAATGTCTTATTTCCCTTTACCTTGTTCAATAAATCTTCTACTACATCTGTGAATGTTTGTATCAGTGTCCCAGGCCTTCTATACATACAAGTAACAATTATATTACTCTTTCTTTCCCTTTCTATTTCTACTGTCACACACTCCATTAAATCATCAATAGCCACAGACATATATTCAACCTGTTTACATTTCAAATCACTATCAACAAAAAGTGCCACACCTCCTGCCTTCTTATTAGATCTATTTATATGATGTAATTCATACCCATCAATGTGAAAGTCCCAACCCCTTTCCTCATCTATCCATGTTTCTGATAGTGCTATCACTTTAAACTTGCCTTTCAGACTATTCAAAAAATCATAGATCAGAACAAAACTTTTATAGAGACTTCTACAGTTGAAATGAATTAATGAAAATGTATTGCCTAGGTCAACATTATCCCTAAATTGATTCTCAGTATAATACTCGCATGTAACATTAATTGCATTAAGCACATTCCTTTCTGGATCGATATTATTTTCAAAATCATGTAATTTGTAATCCGAATCTTCAGTCATTGTGATTGAGTATTCTTTGAATGTCTGTTATCCTTATGACATACCCAAGTATTTCACAACATATTTTGAAAAACCACTCATAGCTATACAGTTCTTTCCGATCCATACATAACTGCGGCTCAGATCTATATCTCGTCTTCGCGCATAATTGTAACACCGTCGGTCCCAGTTCCATATCCACCTGCAGCTTCACAGTAATACTCTTCCAGTCTACTGTCTCATACCTTGCCATTTCCCCCCTCCTACAGTCAGAAATAGTGTCTTTCATTGAATAAGTTCGGCTAGTTGTTAGCAAACACATCATAACAGACCTTCTGCCGTCTGACCGCAACAGTGTAATCATCCCCCGTAGTTGTCCAAATCATGAAGATCCAGGGTCCCTTTATAGTGGAGCAAATCTGTTCTGCAGTTTCACATTCAGTGGTTTTGAGGTTTGTTGTTAACCTTCCTATTCACGGTTGTCCAGTCCTGTTTCCTCTCGTATACAGGGGTAGAAGAGCTTCTCTGTCTCGTAGGAAGTGAAGGCCAGTCGGTTTCAGAGATTTCAGCTCGCTGTGCTCTGCCCGTGATACGTCCTCCCCCTTCCAGGAGACATGATTTATGTCTTGGTTTTACACCAAGACAGTCCAAGGGGGGATTATCACTTGAGGATTTATAATAATGCACAGAGTCTACTTTCTTGGTCATGTTATCTGTGCTCCTTAGCTGTGTACTAGCTTGCTCATCGCCATTGTTTTGAATCAAAGGCAAGGTTGTTTCATTTCCACACAGTCCATTTACCTCCACGTTTACTTCTAAGCGATGAATTTTTGTCTCCAGTACTACAATCTTCTGCAGGAGGCTGTGGTAGTCATCTGTGGAGAGGGAAGGCATCTTGTTGCTAGTTAGCCTAGTGGTTAGCACCTTTCCAGGCTATTGAGGCTGTTTGGTGCCCAGACGATGTAATCAGGCTTCAGCTGTGTGTAGGCCACAGACACAGGGAGCGCTGACGATAAGGTAACTATAAAAATGTTGCTGTTTCTGTTAAGAACACTTTAGTCCTAGTCCTAGATAGTCAGTCCTTTAGGCTGGGAGGAGGTGCTGGCCGTCAGACTGGGGTCTGGGATGCGGGGCCTCCCTGCTACTGCAGATAAGGAGGTGGTCCGCTTGCCTCCACCCCAGAGAGAAGGGTTACATCTCCTGGGTATAGCTGCGGCTTGCCCCTCTGAGGGCGGGGATACCTGGACCTGGGATATAGAGTATGTTTGGGGAGTGCGACTGTCTGTGCAGTGTCTATTTGTGTCTGTCTACACGTTGGGTGAGTGCCGAGTATTTGGTTGTGCATATGGGGTGGGAATGCACGTCTGTGTCCGCGTGTGCCTGTTCGTCTGTGTCTATATGTCAGGTTGGGTCTTAGACTCAACCTCTCTGGGTACATCTCAGGCCCTCTAAAGTACGGAGGCCTATCTCCCCTCACCACACTCCCTGCCGGTGGCTGATGCCCTCAGACGTTGGTGTGTTGGTGGTCCTTGTCGTCTGGGGCTGGGCGCTCATGTATGTACCAGCTCACTCCTGGCGCCTGTGGCCCGGCTGGGCTCCTTCCGGGGGGTGGGATGCCCTCAGGCCTCTGGCCTCTGGGCCTGAAGCTCGGTCCTCTCTGGCACAGCTGGCTTCCGGCAGAGCTCGCGGGCACGCCACTGCAACCCCCTCTGGCCTCTGCTCCGTAGCTGCCGGGTGACCTCTCCTTTGGGGCTCTACTCAGCTCTTCCCAGGAGGGTGGTTCCCCCCCCTTTGGTGGTCCTCCTCGGGTCCTTGTACTCTGGGGCCTCTGGATATCTGGGGCCTGGATCTCCTCCATACCTGCTTCATACCCTGGTGGACGGGGCTATGGCTCCCAATACTCCCTAGCAGATCGTTACATGGAGAAACCTTTGGAATACAAGCATGCTGATCCACACAGGTATGCACACAGGTGTACACACGGGTGTTCACAGACGCAGACTACAGCTTTCTTGGCTGCTGCCTCAAAGCACATTGTGCGCTGTCTATCTTGCGTGCTGCACAATATCGTTTATTATTTAGTATCTACTGATATCTACTGCTAGCTAGTTTATTGTGATGGTGCTGTTTTTTTATTATGTTGCTCTTTTTTTTGTTTGCTTTCTCTTCTGTTTTTTTTTTCTTTTTTTATTATGTTGCTCTTTGTTGTTTGCTTTCTCTTCTGTTTTTTTTCTCCATACAGGTGATCCAGGTGTTTTGTTTGTTTTTCTTTTTCTTTTTCTTTCTTCCCCCCATTTCTCACCGTCTCTTCTCCCCTTTGGTTTTCTTTCTCTCCCTCTCTTTCTTTCATTCTTTCTCCCTGTCCTATCCCCCAGTCATGTCTGTCCCATTTGTAGCAACAGAATATAAAATAAATTCATAATTATAATAAAGGTCAATCAAATGGACAAAAAAAAAAAAGAACACTTTAGTCCTAATGATCTATAAGTGTCCAGAAGCTATCGCAGGTAAGCTCATATGGGGAAAATATCAGCATGAAAATCAATAAAAATCAACAAAAGAAGCAAAGCATTTAAAGAGCAAAGAGAGGAAGCGTCCACACTCACAAAACGGGGACGAGCAAAAAATAGAACGAGAAGGTACGACCTCTCTCGGACATTTGTTGTATGCCAGAACACTCTGGAAAGCACACAGAGTGCAGACTACTAAGGATGAGACATTCTATCAATATACAATCGATTATATATTTCTAAGCATTATTGATTATATGTTTCTAAGTACAAATGACAACCATAAAATATCACTATAACATGTGTAGTGATTTATTGAAAGATGTACAAACCTAAAAAGAAATACAGTATATGAGGCAAAAAGATGTACATTGAGCTTGAAAATCAATGTCTGGTATGACAACAACAGAACCTAAATTTCTCTTAGCCGAGTTTTCCGGAAATTTCATTAAGTAGTCTTTAAGTCGTCTTTAGGAATTTTTCTTGAGGTATTTTTCTTGAGATTTTTCTTGAGATATATACAATGGCAAATATAAATTGCGATAAATGTCGAGCCTTTCATTAACAGATTATGAATGAAAATTAAAATATAAGCATCTTGATGACAGACTTAGCAACACAAGTTAACATTGATATAGGTTTATAGAAAAAAGGAATAACAATTTGTTAGTGGCAATTAGTTCAGCCACTGATTTTGTCTAATCCTGATTATTGCCCAGTATGGCCTGGTGGTACAATGGAACAGATTAAGAAATTGCAAATGGTACAAAACAGAGCAGCATGAATGAACTAATATTGTCAGAATGCATACATGTCTTAATTGGTTGATTGTAAAATACAGATTGATTTATTCTTTGTATTTATTAGAAATATTATTATTACAAAGAGTCCAGTCATTTTGTATAAAAAAATAGATTTCAGTATAGATAGATATGAATACTCTACAAGAAGATTTTTATTATCCAAAGCAAGAACCAGTTAAATCAATGAACAGTTTTGTACAGGTCTGTGGAAGAATGGAGCTTACCAAAACAGATAATACAAGATTCCAGTTAAACTGGCTTACAAAAACCCCTTAAAAATATATTTATTTTGTTTCACTTTTGACAACTGTTAAAATTGACAACATGAATTTGAAATATTGTTTGTGTGGCTGTAGTAATGATTTGGTTTTATTTCATAAAACAACAAACCTAATAAACAAAATTTCCATGGTTCTGGTTCATTATGACTCAGCATTTTCAGTTTCTTGATATTTTGATATTATTCTATATGATTTATGCTCTGATTCTCTAGTTGTGCTGTTTTGATTACTACTATTTTATGTTTCAGTTCAATTCTGGTTAAGAGTTTAGTTAGGTAGAGTTAGGTTTTGTTCTTGTGCCCTTGTGTTTAGTGCAGGTTTAGTTCAGTGTCAAGTCTGTGCTTGTCATGTTTCCTGTTTTACTTTGAAAGCCTGTCTCGTTTCAGTGTGTCTAGTTTTGTTTCCCTTGTCTCGTTAGCTCTAATTTCTCCCTGCTGTGTTTCCCTCCTGTCTCCAATTCCCTGCTTACTCCACTGTGTATTTAAGCCCTGCGTTTGCCTTTACCCTTTATCGTATTGTGCTCTCATTTTGCTGTGTGGTCTTGTTATGGTCCTGGTTGTTTTTTCTAGTTTTTGTTTCTCCAGTCCAGTCAAGTCTAGTTTCGTGTTTGAGGTTTTGTTTTTCTTTTGTGAAATACATTCTTATGTAGGGTGATTTCCAGCAATAAATCTGTGTTTTGAGTTTAAGTCCTGTCTACAAGAGTCCTGCATTTTGGGTCCACCTCCCTTCTGCCTGCCACACAGCACTCTACATGAAAAATAAACAAAATGTTAAACAATTATGTTAAATAAGGTGCCTAGGATGAATTCTATGAGTTCCTGAGCTGAACTGACAGCAGAGTAACAAACACACCGAGAAAGATCAGAATGTAACAGGAGGGTTCAAACTAATAGGGGATGGAAAACAGGGGTACTAACCAGAACCAAGTGAAGCTAGAACTGGGAAAAGCAAGATCCATCCATCCATCCATCCATCCATCCATCCATCCATCCATCCATTTGCTTCCGCTTATCCTTTTCAGGGTCGCGGGGGGCGCTGGAACCTATCCCAGCTGTCATAGGGCGAAAGGCGGGGTACACCCTGGACAGGTCGCCAGTCTGTCGCAGGGCTAACACATAGGGACAGACAACCATTCACACTCACATTCACACCTAGTGGCAATTTGGATTATCCAATTAACCTATCCCCACAAGCTGCATGTCTTTGGACGGTGGGAGGAAGCCGGAGTACCCGGAGGGAACCCACGCAAACACTATAGACTGTCATTTTAGTCTATAGTAAGGTGAATGCCAGGCAATGTTTTGCATTGTAATATATCCAATATATATATATATATATATATAAAAAAAATCCTGTTTTGTGTATATAAATGTGATACTATTGTCATCAAATGAAAATGGTATGATGCTTTTATAGGGTGTTCTAGGTGCATAAAATACCTATAGCTCTACATAATGAAGATGCCATCATGTCTGATATGAATAGGAACCTTCCAGGGATAAGATGTAGCTGTTTGAGAGACTTAGATGTTCAGCTCCCAAGGAGGTGAACATGAAAAGAAACAGACAAACATAAAGACAGGGATTTTGTGCATTTCTGGTTTCATTTTTGGCCAGTAGATCTCACATTGATAGTCAGTGGATTGTTTAAAAAGATAACATTGCAATGTGTACTGAATGCATTTTGAAAATACTTGTCTACTGTTCCAAGGTGAAAGCCAAAGATGAAGTTACAAGATAGATATCATCTGCTTGTCTGCTTGTCTTTAATTTAATGAAGCATTCTGTTAAAGATTTGTGGAAATATATACGGTTAACCTCAGAAGTCTTGTTATATATTTTATGCCTTTTCGGATTATTGAGCCAAAATATTTTAATTCAAAGGATCAGAGGTCAGTCTGTGAAAGACATAATGTTATGACATCTGATTAGTTCACGTCAGTGGAAAGGTGACTAACAACGCTGCTGACTGGCTCATGAACCTGACTTAATGCTGTTCGGGAATGTTAAAAAAATTTTTTTTTAATCTTTTCATCTTCAACTGCTGGTTCAAAACGTTTCAATAGAATTGTGGGTACACATCACATACTTGTGAAGCAAATATATAACACCTGAACAAACGGTTGGCAACAGAAGAGATCAGAAAGGCACAGGGGAGGCATAATAAGGATTCTAAGAATTACAGCCCTGGGGTAAGGACATTTTTATGTCTATGATCTATATGTAATGAGTTTGTGCTAGGCATTTTGATTTGAAATTGATTGTGCATTAGTTATTGTCATTTATTTTCATTTATTACATTTAACCTAAAATAATAATGGAAAAAAAGTTCTATTGTGATTTGGGTTTTTTTTTTTTTTTTTTTACATACAAGCTCACTGCAGGTAGTGTTTTTAAACTTAAACCAAGCCTTAAAAATTTACTTCACTGGCTCCTAATAATGATCTAAATAGTACCTTGTAAAAGTTTAAAAAAATTGCATGATTATTATTTCCAGTTTGTATGACATAGTATATACTACAAAATATATAATATTATTAGAAAAAACAATTTAAATTAACAACAAGTTAAATTAATAAACTGAAGTTGCTTTGTTTTCTGTTATATCACAACTTTTAGAATATAGATTTGTTTTCTGGTCACAAATTTCTGAATTAGAAACTTTCCAACCTTCTTTTTTTGTCCCAGAACACATATTTTCATCAGCCCAGTCTCACTTTAATATCCATGTACACATCCTGATGCATTCTCAATCATCCAGGACAGTAAATCTCCAAAAGTCAGTCATTATGCAAATGTACTGTTTATAAGATTGGGGAAACCTGCAGTCAGCTGAAACTGAAGAAGTCACTTGGATGAGTGACGAAACGTTTCTCCCACAAAACGCTATGTCCAGATGAACAGAATCAACTTTTGGAGATCCATGTACACAATTTTCCACTTTTGGGGGTTGCAGGGGTTAGTGGAGGCAGTGCGTAACAGACAACTACTTCTTATGTAGGCAGATTTATCTAGGAGTATAAATGACTTTGTTACTGTCAAATAATAAATAAATAAATAAAATTTGTTCCATTTTCTTTAATATTCTAAAAATGCCAAAGACAATTTGACTTATGCCTATCCACCTGAGTCCATTTCAGGTGAATGGTGTTTGAGATCATGTCAAAACCTATGAAATTATGAATGCAGAAAAGTACTATCAGATTTTGATCAATCACGCAATACTATCTGGAAAGTGTCTGATTGGCAACAGTTTAATTTTTCACCGTGACACTGATCCCAAACATGCATTGGCAAAGTGCCTGGAAAGAGAAAAATAAACAGCAAGTCCATGAATACACACTTATCAATAATAACAACTTGCAATTTATAACAAATATGCACATTGTCAAATATTTCAGGCCACAATGAGTGCTGGTCGAGGCTTGACTGTTTTGTTAACCATTTTGGGTAAGTAACTGAATACATTACAAAAAATCATAATACAGGTCTCAGAAAGAGAAAAAACGAAATGTTATTGTCCATATGCTCAGTTGCTGTTGCAAAAGCAGAAACTACGGCAACGACAACAGAAACTACGGCAACGACAACAGAAACTGCGGCTCCAACAACTGGTTCAGCTGCAGTAACAACAACAGAAACTGCGGCAACAACAACAACAACAGAAACTGCGGCTACAACAACTGGTTCAACTGCATCAATAACAACAGAAACTGCGGCAACAACAACTGGTTCAACTGCAGTAACAACAACAGAAACTGCAGCAACAACAACAACAGAAACTGCATCGACAACAACTGGTTCAACTGCAGTAACAACAACAGAAACTGCGGCAACAACAACTGGTTCAACTGCAGTAACGACAACAGAAACTGCGGCAACAACAACAACAGAAACTGCGGCTACAACAACTGGTTCAACTGCATCAATAACAACAGAAACTGTGGCAACAACAACTGGTTCAACTGCAATAACAACAACAGAAACTGCGGCAACAACAACAGAAACTGCGGCGACAACAACTGGTTCAACTGCAGTAACAACAACAGAAACTGCGGCTACAACAACTGGTTCAACTGCATCAATAACAACAGAAACTGCGGCAACAACAACTGGTTCAACTGCAATAACAACAACAGAAACTGCGGCAACAACAACAGAATCTGCAGCAACAACAACAACTGGTTCAACAACACCTGCTTCAACTGCGGAAACAACAACAACTGGTTCAACTGCGGCAGCAACAACAGAAACTGCGGCAACAACAACAGAATCTGCAGCAACAACAACTGGTTCAACAACACCTGCTTCAACTGCGGCAACAACAACTGGTTCAACTGCAGCAACAACAACAGAAACTGCGGCAACAATAACTGGTTCAACTGCCCCAACAGTAACAGAAACTGCGTCTACAACAACTGGTTCAACTGCATCAATAACAACAGAAACTGCGGCAACAACAACTGGTTCAACTGCAGCAACAACAACAGAAGCTGCAGCAACAACAACTGGTTCAACAACACCTGCTTCAACAGCAGCAACAACACCTGGTTCAACTGCGGCAGTAACAACACCTGGTTCAACTGCGGCAACAACAACAACTGGTTCAACAACAGTAACAACAACTGGTTCAACTGCAACAACAACACCTGGTTCAACAACAACACCTGGATCAAAAACAGCAACAACAACTGGTTCAACAGCAGCAACAATAACACCTAATGCAACAACAACACCTGGATCAACAACAACTGGTTCAACTGCGGCAACGACAACAGAATCTGTGGCAACAACAACAAGTGGTTCAACAATAGTAACAACAACTGGTTCAACTGCGTCAACAACACCAGAAACGGGATCATCAAGAACACCTGGATCAACAACAACTGGTTCAACTGCGGCAACGACAACAGAAACTGCGGCAACAACAACAACTGGTTCAACTGCATCAACAACAATACCAGAAACTGTATCAACAAAAACACCTGGTTCAGCGACAACTGGTTCAACAGCAGCAACAACAACACCTGGTTCAACAAAAACACCTGGATCAACAACAACTGGTTCAACTGCAGCAACACCAACAGAATCTGCGGCAACAACAACTGGGTCAACAGCGGCAACAACAACACCTGGTTCAACAGCAGCAGCAACAACACCTGGTTCAACAACATCACCTGGATCAACAACAACTGGTTCAACAGCGGCAACAACAACACCTGGTTCAACAACAACAACTGGATCAACAACAACTGGTTCAACTCCAAAAAACACAACACTTGTTTCAACAACAACTGGTTCAACACCAGCAACAACAACTGGTTCAACAACAGTAACAACAACTGGTTCAACTGCGGCAACAACAACACCTGCTTCAATAACAACACCTGGATCAACAACTACTGTTTCAACTGCGGCAACGACAACACAATCTGCGGCAACAACAACAAATGGTTCAACAACAGTAACAACAACTGGTTCAACTGCGGCAACAACAACGCCTGTTTCAACAACAACTGGTTCAACTGCTTCAACAACAACGCCTGTTTCAAAAACAACTGGTTCAACAGCAGCAACAACAACTGGTTCAACAACAGCAACAACAACTGGTTCAACTGCGGCAACAACGCCTGGTTCAACAACAACTGGTTCAACTCCAACAAACACAACACTTGTTTCAACAACAACTGGTTCAACACCAGCAACAACAACTGGTTCAACAACAGTAACAACAACTGGTTCAACAGCGGCAACAACAACACCTGTTTCAACGACAACTGGTTCAACACCAGCAACAACAACACCTGCTTCAATAACAACACCTGGATTAACAACAACTGTTTCAACTGCGGAAACGACAACACAATCTGCGGCAACAACAACAAATGGTTCAACACCAGCAACAACAACTGGTTCAACAGCAGCAGTAACAACAAATGGTTCAACTGTGGCAACAACAGAAAAAACAACGATGACGACGACGACGACGAGAACAACAACAACAACAACAACAACAACAACAACAACAACAACAACAACAACAACAACAGCAGCAGCAGCAGTGGCGGTAGTTCGTACACCAGTTGTTGTTCTTGCAGCAGTTTTGGTTAAACCCTTTGTGCCTCAACTCAAAGATAAAACTAGTCCAGAATTTATAGCACTTGCGACAGAAGTGGTAGTAGTGGTGAGTAAAATACTGAGATTCATTTTGAAGTGTTGTTAAGATTCCAGCTGATTTGAATTAATTAATTAATTTCTACTTCTTTGCTCCACACAGTATGAAGTCATCTATAGAGCTCGATATGGTTTGCTTTTCAGCCGTGTTATTGTCATAGCATTCAGGTAAGATTTTTACTTTTGTTCATTTATGACAACACTAATCTTATTAACAGTAATTGCAAATAATTAATGTTAATTTAACATATTTCATTAAGAATTGAGTGTTTTCTTCTTCTTTTTCTTTAGACAAGCTGGGACCAGAACACGAGCATCTGATACTGAAGCAGAAGTGCAGGTTGTGTTTAACAACACAATAACACCTGCACAAATCCCAGAAGCTGAAGCTGTTCAACAAACCTTAGTTGAAGCGGTGTCTAACCCCAACAACACTTTCAACATCAGTATCAATCCAGCATCTGTCGTAGCAACCCAAATAAACAGTGAGTAAACAGAAATCACACATGTGATTCCCAAAGGATTTTTTTTTTAAACAAAGCAATATAGCTATTCATATTTAATATATCACATTCAATTTGATATAGTTTGATATATAGTCTGTGTAGTTATTTATTTCATTATTCTCAGAGAATGATGAAATAAACATAATTATTTAATGTGCTAAACAGCAGAAAGAGTACTTTAAATTAGATTTACCAATGTATAGAAACAAGAGAGCATCATGAAAAATGACTTTGTTTTTAACTGCTTTTTTCTTCCTCTTTGTTTTCTACACCTGTAACAACTGCAACTGCTGAGCCAGTTTTTACAAAGCTGTTGCGGTTCGCATCGGTTGGAGAGACATTTACAGCTGACTTGCTGATCTCATCATCTCCAGCATTTAAAAATAGATCATCACTGATAGTGACAACAGTAAGTTTTCTCTCTTGAAGTCAAAAAGTGGTTAAATGCATGCATTCACTTTAGCATATGGACTCACATATCTTTGATTGTTTGTGTTTCTGCAGCTTGAACCGATCTACAATAAAACATTTTCTTCATACAACTCAATGGAAGTGACTGGATTCCGGTAATTTATTTTTTGTTTGATGACTACATATAATACATAATACACAAAGAATTAATGCAAGTAAAACAATATTTGGCTTGATTTTGCAGAAATGGATCCATCATCACTGACATCTACATTCAGTTTGCATCTACATCAGCGCCAAATAACACTGACATTGAAAATGTTCTGATCAATGCAGCTCCAAACATAACAGCCTTCAACATTACCAATGTTGTTGTCAGTGACCCAGGTAAGCGCTATTTAATATTATCACATTTTAATTCATATTATCTCAGAACTGTTTGTTAAAGCAACACTTTGTTTCCTTTTCTTGACATTTACAGTGGCTTCAACTACAACAACAATGACTGCACCTACAAACGCAACCACAGCAAACCTTACAAACACCACACCAGGAACAAATACAACTACAGTGTCTACAACAGCTTCAAGTACACCTGTGAATGCTACAACACCAATCATCACTACCCCAACAAACGCAACCACAGTTTCTCCTACAACCACTACAACTGTAACAACTACAATTGTTGAGGCTGTTACAACAAAGCAGTTGCAGTTCAGAGATGTTGGAGCAACATTTACACCTGACTTAGAGAACTCATCATCTTCAGCATTTACAGAAAGAGCCAGACAGACAGTGTTAACAGTAAGTTTTGCTATTGAAGTCAAGCAATATTTAAATGTTTGCACTCACTTATGCATAGACACTCAAAGATCAGTGATTGTGTGTGTTTCTGCAGCTCGAACCTTTCTACAAGACATTTCCTTCATTCCGCTCAATGAGAGTGATCAGATTAAGGCAATTTATTTTTTACATACTGATGCAATATACCAAATGTTTTATGATAGTTATAAATATTTGCGATAACTGAATGCAAGTAAACAATGTTTTCTATTTTGCAGAAATGGATCCATCATCAGTGACGTTGATATTGACTTTGCATCTATATCAGTGCCTAATAACACTGAGATTGCAAATGTTTTGATCAATGCAGCTCCAAACATAACGACCTTCAACATTAGCAAAGAGTCTGTTATTGTCAGTGACCCAGGTAAGCACTATTTAATATTATCATATTTTTTTAATTCATAATATCTCAGAACTGTTTTGTTCAAGCAACACCTCTTTTCATTTTTTTTGGCATTTACAGTGGTTTTACCTACAACTGTGAGCACTACAACACCAATGATGACTACCCCTACAAACGCAACCATAGCAAATCTAACAAACACCACACCAGGAACAAATACAAGTACAGTGTCTACAACAGCTTCAACTACACCTGTGAATGCTATAACACCAATGATGACTACCCCTACAAACGCAACCACAGCAAATCTTACAAACACCACACCAGGAACAAATACAACTACAGTGTCTACAACAGCTTCAACTACACCTGTGAATGCTACAACACCAATGATGACTACCCCTACAAACGCAACCACAGCAAATCTTACAAACACCACACCAGGAACAAATACAACTACAGTGTCTACAACAGCTTCAACTACACCTGTGAATGCTACAACACCAATCATCACTACCCCAACAAACGCATCCACAGTTACTCCTACAACCACTACAACTGTAAGAACTACAACTATTGAGGCTGTTACAACAAAGCAGTTGCAGTTCAGAGATGTTGGAGCAACATTTACACCTGACTTAGAGAACTCATCATCTTCAGCATTTACAGAAAGAGCCAGACAGACAGTGTTAACAGTAAGTTTTGCTGTTGAAGTCAAGCAATATTTAAATGTTTACACTCACTTATGCATACACACTCAAAGATCAGTGATTGTGTGTGTTTCTGCAGCTCGAACCTTTCTACAAGACATTTCCTTCATTCCGCTCAATGAGAGTGATCAGATTCAGGCAATTTATTTTTTACATACTGATGCAATATACCAAATGTTTTATGATAGTTATAAATATTTGCGATAACTGAATGCAAGTAAACAATGTTTTCTATTTTGCAGAAATGGATCCATCATCAGTGACGTTGATATTGACTTTGCATCTATATCAGTGCCTAATAACACTGAGATTGAAAATGTTTTGATCAATGCAGCTCCAAACATAACGACCTTCAACATTAGCACAGAGTCTGTTATTGTCAGTGACCCAGGTAAGCACTATTTAATATTATCATATGTTTTAATTCATAATATCTCAGAACTGTTTTGTTCAAGCAACACCTCTTTTCATTTTTTTTGGCATTTACAGTGGTTTTACCTACAACTGTGAGCACTACAACACCAATGATGACTACCCCTACAAACGCAACCATAGCAACTCTTACAAACACCACACCAGGAACAAATACAACTACAGTGTCTACAACAGCTTCAACTACACCTGTGAATGCTATAACACCAATGATGACTACCCCTACAAACGCAACCACAGCAAATCTTACAAACACCACACCAGGAACAAATACAACTACAGTGTCTACAACAGCTTCAACTACACCTGTGAATGCTACAACACCAATGATGACTACCCCTACAAACGCAACCACAGCAAATCTTACAAACACCACACCAGGAACAAATACAACTACAGTTTCTACAACAGCTTCAACTACACCTGTGAATGCTACAACACCAATGATGACTACCCCTACAAACGCAACCATAGCAAATCTTACAAACACCACACCAGGAACAAATACAACTACAGTGTCTACAACAGCTTCAACTACACCTGTGAATGCTACAACACCAATGATGACTACCCCTACAAACGCAACCATAGCAAATCTTACAAACACCACACCAGGAACAAATACAACTACAGTGTCTACAACAGCTTCAACTACACCTGTGAATGCTACAACACCAATCATCACTACCCCAACAAACGCATCCACAGTTACTCCTACAACCACTACAGCTGTAAGAACTACAACTATTGAGGCTGTTACAACAAAGCAGTTGCAGTTCAGAGATGTTGGAGCAACATTTACACCTGACTTAGAGAACTCATCATCTTCAGCATTTACAGAAAGAGCCAGACAGACAGTGTTAACAGTAAGTTTTGCTGTTGAAGTCAAGCAATATTTAAATGTTTGCACTCACTTATGCATAGACACTCAAAGATCAGTGATTGTGTGTGTTTCTGCAGCTCGAACCTTTCTACAAGACATTTCCTTCATTCCGCTCAATGAGAGTGATCAGATTCAGGCAATTTATTTTTTACATACTGATGCAATATACCAAATGTTTTATGATAGTTATAAATATTTGCGATAACTGAATGCAAGTAAACAATTTTTTCTATTTTGCAGAAATGGATCCATCATCAGTGACGTTAATATTGACTTTGCATCTATATCAGTGCCTAATAACACTGAGATTGAAAATGTTTTGATCAATGCAGTTTCAAACATAACGACCTTCAACATTAGCACAGAGTCTGTTATTGTCAGTGACCCAGGTAAACAATATTTGATATTCTCATATTTTAAAATTCATAATATCCCAGAACTGTTTGTTCAAGCAACACTTCCTTAACTACAGCGACTCCTACAACCACTTTGACTGCAACAACTACAACTACAGCGACTCCTACAACCACTACAACTGCAGCATCTACAACTGCAGCAACTGCAACTACAGCAACTCCCACAACCACTAAAGCTGTAACAACTACAACTGCTGAGCCAGTACAAAAAAAGGCAGTGCAATTCAGATCTGTTAATGGGATATTTATAACTGACTTGCTGACATCATCATCCACAGCTTTTAAAGAACGAGCTTCACTGATAGAGACAGCAGTAAGTTTTCTTCTAGTAGTTAAATAATACTTAAGTGTATGTATTGTGAATAATTGCAGAGTATATACTTATATTGTCATATAACAGTATTTTGATACCATTAAAAAAATGTATGGCCATCTTTTCTATCCATACATTTATGAATCCCCTCCTAAAGTCAACAATTTCTCCATTGTTTATAAGATTATACAAATTGAGATAAACAAAAATGATATACACTATATGCAATAAACTATATATCAAAAACATTTCCACCATGATCTAAACTGAACTAAAATTCCACAGTAAATACTGTGTTTCTATTTTTTCCAACTCATTGCCATGCTTTTGCAAGTGTTTAAAGAAAAAAGATAAAACATAAAGGTGACCTGTAACCTGTATTATGCTAGCCATTCAAGAAATGGGTAGCTGGGTGACCAGAACCCCCCAAACACTATTATGTATATATGTTGCACTATGATATTACATAGTCCTAATAATATGTCCCAATTGACATTGTAGTAAAGAAGCACAATCCCAAAAAGCAAAGCATACATACTTACAGTGTGTTTACTCATTTTTCTGCAGCTTAAACCTTTCTACCTGGCCAGATTTCCTTCATTCCGCTCCATCAATGTGACAGCATTCAGGTAAATTGTTTATGGTATATAATTTTACAAATATTTCAAGTAAATAAAGGAAACAAAACTAAGTTTTCGGTTTTTCCTTTCACAGTAAGGGATCCATTATCAATAACATGAACATTGGATTTGCAATGTCACTGGTCCCTAATGCAAAAGAGATTGCACAAGTTTTGATTGATGCAGCCAAGATAACACCCTTCGACATTGATATCAGTTCTATTCTTGTGGACGGCATATGTAAGATATATTTAATTCAATCATGTCAAACATATTACTATATTACAGAACAGTTTCTGAAAGAAATGCCTTTTTTTCTTTTTCTCAACATTTACAAAAGTGTCACATGGAGTGAGCCACAAGATCAGTCTCCTCACTGCTTCCTGTATGGTGCTGCTGTCATGGCTCCTGTCAGGCCAGCAATAACATCTGCGCTGATGCTCTTGTGAAATAACTTGAGGAAATGTCTCCTGTGACTGGGTATGAAAAAGGACTTTGTTCCAACTGAAAATCCACGAGGAGCTTCTGATGAAGAGCAATCATACCATGATTTAGAAGTAGCTAAAACTGAAATTAACCTTTATGTTATCTATCAATATAAACTTTAACATAATTTCCAACAAAGGTGTCATTGGTTGTCAATTTATAATGTAAGTCCTGTGATAAAGTCATACTGTAAGTTATTAATATCAATGAGATCAAGTTTTAATCCATGAAGCATCTCCTCAGCTTCTGACTCTGAGAGTGAAAAAAAATGAAAGTGATAATCAGGAAATCATCACCTCACCTGGCATTCATGAAATATAAGATGTGTGAAAATGTCCTCTTTGGTCACCTTTACCAGTCAATATTTAAATATATTTCTTGTATATATTGTATTCTATTATTGTATGTATTCTGTTTGTATTGTATTGGATAATTATGGTAAAAATTCTAAGTGATCCTGATACACACATTTAAAATTATTTAAAGAACTGTCCCTATAAAAAAATATAATATTAATATCACCTTTTTCTTTCTGAAGCAGGTTCTTCACAAGTCTATCATGATAAACTAAAGAAGCTTCAATTAAAGACATTGAACAAACCCTGCCTATCTTGATTTTTAAATATACTACTCTAATCAACTACTCTAATTTTTCTTTTCAAAAAATTGATTAGGAAATACTATCATAGCACTCTTAAGACCCCTTCATAGATTTTTGATACAAGTAAAACTAAATCTAATTCTAATAATTCTCTTTTAATTTTAGGTTTACACATTGAATTAGAAGTATTTTTTTGGTGAAAGAATATGGACCTCAGTCTAAAAAACGACCTCTACATATTTTATTTTTCAACCAACATTTTTCAGCATTTTTAATGAGTTCAGTGAGGTAAGTGACATGATATTTTGAGAGCTGTATTAGACCTATACATGTTCAAAAGAGACATTGATCTTGGGCTGAATTTGGATCAAATTACACCAAACAAACACAGCTGAATTTTCATCTACTGGTGTGATGTGATGGTACTGCAGCTTCCTCGCACAAATGCTAGTTTAATTCTAATCTAATCTAAATTCAGGTTTATGTGCCTATCTGTCCACAGTGTACTCCATTTCGGTGGAGATAGGCTCCAGCCGAACTGAGTCCTGAGTTCAATTCCACCATCAGGCCAGGGTCTTTCTGTGTGGAGTTTGCATGTTCTCCCCATGTTTGCGTGGGTTCCCTCCGGGTACTCTGGCTTCCTCCCACCGCCCAAAGACATGCAGCTTGTGGGGATAGGTTGATTGGATAATCCAAATTGTCACTAGGTGTGAATGTTCGAATGAATGTGAGTGCAAATGGTTGTCTGTCCCTGTGTGTTGGCCCTGCGACAGACTGGCGACCTGTGCAGGGTGTACCCCGCCTCTCGCCCTATGACAGCTGGGATAGGCTCCAGCACCCCCCGCGACCCTGAAAAGGATAAGCGGAAGTGAATGGATGGATGGATGGATGTACCTGTGCATACAAGGATGCAAAATTATACACTGTCACAAACATATACAAACAGCCATCCATACATGAGAAACAGAAATGAAATGAATGTATGGATACAAATCTCTTGTGTATAGTTGCTTAACTATTGACTGTAAATGAAAGTAAGTAATTTAAGCCAATATTATTAAAAAGCAGAGAGGGAATTTGTTAGGAGAATATAAGGACTACTTAAGGTGGGATAGTCCAAGTCAAGAATTATGTTACTCTAAGTAAAGCAGTTGGTGACTTCAAAATTGGATAACCCATCATAATTTTTCCATAAACTGTGGTTTGCCAGCTCTGAGTTACCCCCAAACCTTATCTGAGGGAACCAGCTCACAGCATTACCACCATAAAAACACCCTTCAGACCATGGGAAGGTGGCCTGTTTATTTGTTGTATGTGATTGACATAATTAAATAATAACTAATTAGTAATAACTGTGTAATTACTGTAAAATCTAATATTGTGTTTAATTAAAAATATTAAGTAGGCTGAACTCAATTTTTAATCAATTTGTTATTAGAACTCAATTTAAGTAAGTTACCAGTACTTTTTATGCAAAAACGCTGATCAACTCAATTTATTTGAGTTGTCTTAACTTAGAAAAACTAAGTAAGCTGGAAGTTTTGCTTCTCAGTGCGGAAGGATGAAAGATGTTTTTTGAAAATGCCCCGTCACTACCGTCCTCCTCCCTATCATGGATCAGTCCGCATGTTCATGGTGCCAGCACTTTTTTCTGGAATATGTTGAGCAAACCTGGAAAAGCGTCAGCTCAAGATATTATTGTTGTCATTGCTGTGGATCTTTACCTGATACACTGACTTGGTGAGTAAATGTTTACTCTTATTCAAACAGATTTTTTGGCTTCTCTTAGTTTAGCACCAGGTTTATAATCTTGCTAGCTTGTTAGTGTTAGCCTAACGTTGCTGCTGCCGCTGGGCTCATGTTACTTAAAAATTAACACCAACGCCTTAAAAACCTTATATAAAAATATGACTGTGAAATTTTCTGTTGATTGTTTGAAATAAAGAAGTGAGATAAGAGCCCTGACAAAATTTTTCAGGAGGCGCAGCCGTTAGGGGTGGGGTGTATTTTCAAACCATAGCCAGTGTTGGGGAGTAACGGAATGCACGATCTGATATCGTCGTGCTGGTGTTGTTCCCAGATCATCATACTAAATGTTGTTCCACACACACACATTCTCACATACACACACACATTCTCACATGCATACAGATGTTTACACATACACACACATAGTGCCTTGTCTTAGAACCATTTGGGGGGTTTTATGGTGGGCGTTGCTTTGCTGTGATGTGTATTGTGTGAACTGTTTTCCCAATAAAAGGCAGCAAGCGAGGCCGTCGTTGGGGTTATTGCGGTAGGATTCAGAGTGCTTTCTGAGACACCGGCTGGGGCCTCCCTTGCTAGCTAGTAAAAGATGTTCGTCTTGCTTTTGTCGTTAACGAGAATAAGTTTCTGAACCAGCGGGGCTTGTGGAAACACAGACCTAACAAAATGAGTATTCAAAAAAGGGATGTTACTCAGCAATGTATTAGCAAATTCAGCATCATCAAAATTCGGGGCATATACATTTACCAACAAAATCTTTTTCTGCATTAGAGTACCAGCAACAATGATGTATCTACCATTCCTATCAGTGATAACAAAGAGAATTGAACTTTCTTATTAATGAGAATGGCCACTCCTCTAGCTTTTCAATTAAAATTTGAGTGAAAGAGCTGACCCACCCAAGGGCAATATAACCTATCCAATCCAATCCAATCCAACTTTATTTATATAGCACTTTTAAAAACAACAAAGTTGACCAAAGTGCTTTCCAATAATAAAACAGAGGTAGCAGTTAAAACCATACTTTAAGCATACAATGAAATCAATAAACAAAACAAATATATAATTGAAAAAGAAGATAAAAATAAATCAACATGAGTAGAATAAACAATAAGATATACAATGAATAAGATTAACAAAGTAAAAAGATTAAGAATGACCAACAGCTGACTAAAAATTGACTACAAACTGGCTCTGATAACACTCCTAGAAGGCCTTTGAAAAAAAGTGTGTTTTTAAAAGTGATTTAAACATTTCAAGTGTTGGGGCCTGCCTAATATGGAGGGGCAGTTTGTTCCATAGTTTGGGGGCCACAACAGCGAAAGCTCGGTCTCCTCGGTGTTTCGAACCTATAACGATCTTTAATGCGAAGATGAGTCTCCTGTAAAAATGCTATATCAGAATTTTGATGTTTCAAGTGAGTGAAAACCTTAGATCACTTAACAGGGTTGCCCATACCTCTAATATTCCAACTAATAAATCTAAGAGGCATGCTTAACTAGGGATGGGTATCGTTTAGGTTTTATCCGATACCAGTACCAAACCGGTACTTTTGAAACGGTGCCGGTGCTTAAAGAATGGAGAACACAAAATTGGTCCAAAAACCTCTCATGTTCAGCTGCTTTTTTTTTGTAAAAAGATAACAATGTTAACCTTTTCTGCAGCTATAGGGGATATGTGGCATCACTCTTGGCTGGAAGCAGTGCTTAAACAATGGAAAAAATAAACTTTGTCCAAAAACCTCTCATATTTAGCTGTTTTCCACTTTTTCTTTGGTCATTTTAGCCTTTTTGGCCAGGGTGAAGGGAGTATCTGCCATCAAACAAGAGGACAGCCGCATGTAGCTATGATGATGTTTGCTAGTTCACCTTACATGCAATAATTTAATAACGAGGTTAGCCTACTCAACGTAAATTACACACGAACAACATTAAGCTACTCACGCAGAGAATAACTGCTGCTGCTGCCATCATCATCCGTCATCATTTCTGCTACACTGCCAGGGCTAGGGGCCAGGACTCTACTCTTCGGGTTTTTGGGGGATGTTGCTAACTCCGGGTCAGATAACAGGCAACCCACCCGCAGTAGATGTGCATGGTGTGAGGTCTCGCTGCAAGCTATCAAATCTCAGCTTTTAACAAAATGCTATACGTCGCCAGGCGTTTCATCAGATTCGAGGAGTTACCTCCTTTGCACAGTATCACCTTAAAGCACTTGTTGCAGGCTGCTGAGTTTGCATCTTTTGCTGTAAAGTACAGCCAGACTTTGACCGCTTTGCTTTGGGCATTTTTAATCTGTAGCTCTGCTCTAAAAGAACGTACGTACCTGGGCCCACCTACTACGCTCACAAACATAGAATGATTGGCTGGAATCCAAAGTGTATGACATCTCAGGAAAAAAAAAAGCACCGAAATGTGCGCTGCTTTTTGGTCTGGTTACTACTGTTTATGTCAGAACCGGGATACCGGTACCCATCCCTATGCTTGACCCAACAATGCTGGGGTGTATATTGCCATTAGCCATTCATAAAGAAGAATAAATAAACAAAACACAACAACAACTAAAATGCCAGTGGCCGTAAAGAGCCGAAAAGAGACAGCCCCCCCCAATAACCCTGGAAACAAATACACCCCAGGTTGTTATGTGTGGCTGTGTGCAGACAGGAATAGGACCCAAGGTGCAGACTCCGGAGACAGTCGTGAACTCAAAACAGCTTTAATGTAAAACTCAAAATATAACATAACTGGGGAAAAAAAAAATCAAAATAAACTTAAACCAGAGGACTGACAGAACACACAGCCAAATAAACAGTAGATCGCGACACAGACACAGAGAAACACAGGGCTTAAATACACAGAGGAAGCAATCAGGGAATGGGTAACAGGAGGGAAACACAGCTGGGGGAAATCAGGCCTAACGAGACAAGGGGAAGCAAAACCAGACACATTAACATCAGACATGGACTTTCAAAGTAAAACAGGAAACCTATAACACAGACTGAACAAAAGACACAGACTCACATGCAGGCACTACAACAGAGGGAACAGAGACGTGGGACCAGGGCAGACACAGACACTGACTGGACACGGGGATATAGCAACTAAGGATACACAGAGACATGAACTAGACAAGGGATACAGCTGACAGGGGAGACAGAGCAACTAGAGAAGACAGAGACATAAACCATAAGACAGAACTCAAAGAAACCAAAAACTAGAAATTATAAATAACATAATAAACTCAAAAACCCTGGGTCAACGACCCAGGCATCCTAACAACACCCCTTCCTAAAGGGCTGGCTCCCAAACAAGGAGCCAGAAACAAACAAAAAAAAAGTGCAAACACCGGAGCCCGGAATGCAACAGAACAAAAAACAGGCTCATGACAGGGGCAGGCGGCCAGGAAAAATTGTTCACAAAAAGTTCAGGGGGCCGGCCTGGAGGCTGAGGCACAACAGTCCAAACCCGGGCAGGTCAGGTGGGCGGCCCAGAGGCTGACGGCCCAAGAGCCCAGAAAACAGTTCAGGGGGCCGGGCAGGCGGGAGGCACCGGCGGCGACGGAGCAGGTCAGGAGGCCGGCCGGGCGGGTGGCACCGGCGTAGTTCAGGGGGCCGTCCATGACGGCAACAACGTCCAGGACGAGCAGGCCAGACAGGACGTGCAGGCCGGACAGGCCGGACGGGACGTGCAGGACGAGCAGGCCGGACGGGACGTGCAGGCCCGAGCAGGCCGAGCAGGCCGGACGGAACGAGCAGGCCGAGCAGGCCAAGACGGCATGGGGACCTCAGGTGCAGACGAAGCTGAACACTCGGAGGCTGGACCAGGCGGAGCTGCAGAGGCTGGACCAGGCGGGGCTGCAGAGGCTGGACCAGGCGGGGCTGCAGAGGCTGGACCAGGCGGGGCTGCAGAGGCTGCAGGCGGTGGAGCCGGTGGTGGCTGAATGGCCTAGCCAGAACCATCAGCAGACACTGGGATGTGCTGGCTGGGTCGTCCCGGACCCCCAGCTGACGAGGCAAGAGGCTGAACGGGCCCCTCGGACCCTCCAGCGAAGACAGGAGGCTGAACGGGCCCCTCGGACCCTCCAGCGAAGACAGGAGGCTGAACGGGCCCCTCGGACCCTCCAGCGGAGATAGGAGGCTGAACGGGCCCCTCGGACCCTCCAGCAAAGACAGGAGACGGCTGGAGCGGTTCCTCGGACCCTCCAGCGCGAACAGACGGCTGAAGCGGTCCCTCGGACCCTCTAGCGGAGGCAGGAGGCTGGACGGGCCCCTCGGACGCTCCAGCGGAGGCAGGTTGCTGGACGGATGACCGAGGAGAGGAGCGACGGTGGCGTCGCTTCCTTCTAGACGAGGGACCGGGAACCGGTGGAGAAATGGAGACCTCCTCCTCATCCTCCGACCACACAGCCGCCAGGAAAAAGGCAGGCGAATGGACAGGCGAACAAGGTCCCGGCTGGTGTGGGGAAGGAGAGGAAGCCTGCAGTGGCGATGAGGCAGAGTGTGCGTTGTCCTGGGGCGGCGGTGGGGAAGATGTAGTGAGTGAGAGAGCAAGCTCACCAGCCCTGACTTGCTCTCTCCAGGCAGTTATGGTGTTCCCCAACTCAGTGTCCTTAGCAAACTGGCTAAGCCGGGGGTTATATTGAATAATGGCCTCCACCGCACTCAGCCCAACTGCCATGGTCCTTAAATCCGGGGACTGGGCGATGCGGTCGAGCAGGCTCACCATCCGCTCCATCTCAGTGTTGTACTCCGAGGAAAAAGAGTCTGCGGGGTCCATGTTCTGGTCGCGATCTTCTGTTATGTGTGGCTGTGTGCAGACAGGAATAGGACCCAAGGTGCAGACTCCGGAGACAGTCGTGAACTCAAAACAGCTTTAATGTAAACCTCAAAATATAACATAACTGGGGAAAAAAAAATCAAAATAAACTTAAACCAGAGGACTGCCAGAACACACAGCTAGGTAAACGGTAGATCACGACACAGACACAGAGAAACACAGGGCTTAAATACACAGAGGGAGCAATCAGGGAATGGGTAACAGGAGGGAAACACAGCTGAGGCAAATCCGGCCTAACGAGACAAGGGGAAGCAAAACCAGACACATTAACATCAGACATGGACTTTCAAAGTAAAACAGGAAACCCATAACACAGACTGAACAAAAGACACAGACTCACATGCAGGCACTACAACAGAGGGAACAGAGACGTGGGACCAGGGCAGACACAGACACTGACTGGACACGGGGATATAGCAACTAAGGATACACAGAGACATGAACTAGACAAGGGATACAGCTGACAGGGGAGACAGAGCAACTAGAGAAGACAGAGACATAAACCATAAGACAGAACTCAAAGAAACCAAAGACTAGAAATTATAAATACTATAATAAACTCAAAAACCCTGGGTCAACGACCCAGGCATCCTAACACAGGTCTCCACAGAACAGAACAAAGGAGACAGCAGTGTACCCCAAAGTAGCAAAAATGATTCACCAAAGTGACTGGACTAACTGGAGCCTGAATAAAAATAAAAACAAGAGAGAAAAACACTCCCGCCACCTTCCCTACTGTATAACAGTGTGCGCACAACAATAAACATGTACAAAACAAAACAAAACACCCCCGTTGTTGCTGAACATTTAACAAAAAACAACTACAACAGAAGTGCATAAAAAAACAAAACAAAACGAGTCCTGTGCAACTCAATGCAGTAAGCTTAGAAAATATTGTGCTGGACTGATCCGAAGTACATGAGTATAACATAGGATTTAGTCTCATTATATAACAATGAAAATAAAATGAAACAGCAGACCAACAGTACAATAACTAGCGCAACGCCCTAAGAAAATGATGCACAGGAAGCGTTAAACCTAACGAGAGCGTAAACCCTTAGTAGCATTACAGTACCAAACTGAATGGCTATTGAAGCTCACCCAGAGATCAAAGTTTTGACATAATTACTGGCTTCCTCCGCTGAAACAAAGTCCTTCTCAACACCCTTATGTGTGATGAGAAGTCGCACTAGATGAAACAGGCCATACCGAACACCTTCAATGCCATGGAATTGCTGCCTGACCGTGTTGAATGCAGCACAAGCCCATGCTACCATAGCAGTATAGTCGGGGAAGACTGAGATGGTCAGGTCTCCAACTTTAATCTGTCGGCGTTCTCTAGCATGTCGTAAAATGTCAACACAGTCAGTGTGGTAATGAAGCCTGCATACAATGGCTCGTGGACGGTCGCCAGGCTTAGGTCTGGGTTGGAGGTTCCTGTGGGACCGATCCAAAAGTACCTTCTTCCCCAGATCAAATGCTTCCTTTAGCAAGGAGGCTACGGCAGCATTGGTGCATGTGTCAGGGCCCTCCGGCACTCCCACTATCCTAACATTGTTACACTGCGTCCTAGACTCCAACTCTTCACATTTATTTTCCAGCTTGGCTACGTTAGCTGGGAGGCCCTTCATAGTGTTTTTCATCTCAGCTATATTATCAGAGCAAACAGTAACCGCGTGCTCCATCTCCCTGACCGTACCTTTTAGCTTGGACACGGTAGCGTCATTAGAAGTTTTATCGATTGCCAGCTGTGCTTGCTGGTAAAACTTAATGGTAGACAAAGCATCACCAAGAGTAACCTGAAGTTCTTTTTAAAAAATATTGGTGATATCTTTCCTCAGCGAAGCCAGCAACTCGACCTTGAGAGCTTCAATATCAGGATTAGCTTGGCACAAGGGGGGCTTTACAGGAGACAACGGCTCACTCGAGGATGTGGATGTGGTTTGCAAACTAGACCTTAGTGATGTTTGAATAGTACTGCGAGTTTTAATATTTTTTGCTGCCATTTTACGCAGGCCCAAGTAAAACTTCTCAACACAACAAACTACAGACTAAAACAGGACTAGGATTATGCAAGAATGAATAACAATTTAATCAAAGTTGACGGGAGTTCCCAAACTCGTGTCCTAGTCCATCAAAGCTCAACCGGAAGTCCCAGACACGGAATTTAATCTTAACAAACAACGTACTGTTGACTTGACCGAGAAACATGAATACAAAACAAAAGGCAAAAATGAACAGAGGCAAAACTAAAATTAAAATCTAAACTGGGAAAAGCTAGACAACTATGACAAAAGACATGAATATGATTTTGAGCAGGAGTATGAGAGTAACTATGACAATAACCTCACACAAAAGATCATCTTCTTTGGACACTAGCATTTCTCTTGAACTTTTGATTTGGACTGTCATTTTTATTTTCTTGTCTTGTTTGAGTGGTGCGACACAAACAACCTGCTGCTTAACACCGAGAAGACTAAGGAACTCATCGTGGACTGCCCAGAGCATTGCCGGAACACCACTTCCTGCCATAAAGGACATCTACAGGAAGCGGTGTCTGAAAAGGGCTGGGAAAATCATCAAAGACCCCAGTCTCCCATCACATGGACTCTTCACCCTCCTGCCCTCTGGGAGGCGCTACAGGAGCCTAAGACCACCAGGTACCGGAACAGCTTCTTCCCCACAGATGTCAGACTCCTGAACTCTGCCTCCTGACATCTGACCCACGTTAAACTCATGGACTGGACATACACACACCCACAACCACCTACACACACACACAATGGACAACTGTACCCTCAAACACAAAATAATAACATGGACTGAACCACCACTCACAACCACTAGCACTTTATATAGCCTCTGTAGAAATTATCCACATATCTCACTTATCTTAACTGCTACTGTATAGCTCTGTGTAAATAATCATTCTCTACATACAATAATTTTTAATCCCACAACTGTTTATAACCTGCATAGTTCACATTTCTGTATAACTGTATATCTCAGATTTCTTTTTTTAAATTTCATATTCTGCATAGTTTTTTTTTCATATTTATATCCTGGTCATAGCCTGTACATAGCTTGTACTCACTACAGCCTGTACATACTTATAGTTATAGAATATTCATAACATACTTCATACCGTGTACATTATAACATACCATAATAGACTCATTTCTGTAATATACTTACATATCTGTAATATCTCTAATATATATTGTAATATATCTCTATCATGGCTAAAGCACTTCTGGATGGATGCAAACTGCATTTCATTGCCCTGTACCTGTAACATGTGCAATGACAATAAAGTTGAATTCTATTTTAATTCTATTCTATTCTATTGTTTTCCTGTTCTGTTCTGTTCTGGGGTTTTTTTGGTTTTTTTTGTGTGTGTTTTTTAGTTTTAGTTTTTGTCTTTCTTTTCGTGCTTAGATATCATTGCTTCCTTTGTCTGGTGTGATTTTATGTCTTAAAATCTTATAAATAAACATAAAAAAAAGAATAGTACATGAATGTGACATTATATTAATACAGAAAAATACAAAAAATAAAAAACAACATAAAACGGTGGGTCACAGACCCAGCCCCTGACAGAATGTGCAAGTGAGTGTGCAATTGATCCAATCTGAGATGATCCGTGAGTTCAACAGGGAGGCAGGCAGGTGAGAATGTAAGTCGAGACCTTACCAGAGCTATGGCTGAGATTGGGCAGGTAGGTCAAGCGACCGGGTTGAAAGGAACTGTGCACTCGTGGAGAGAATGTCAGTGGATAAAACTAGAGACAAGAGAAAGCAAGGTGAGTCTAAGCACAAAGATAGCAAAATACATGAATCGCCTGATGCTAACGCTGGTTAGCTGACGTTCTGGTGAAAGGTAGTTGTCAAAGCTGGATTTAAATGCTGCTGCGTTAATCAGCTCCAGGTGCAGCTCACGAGAGAGAACAAGGACAGCTCTGCACAGAGGAGGAGACATGACACACAGTGGAAAAACCCTGCCACTCCCACGGACCATAACAGGTGACATTCTTAGGAATAGTAAGAGCTGTACAGAGAAAATAAGTAGGTAGACCTTGCACAGATGATAAGCTGACTGAGATATAGAGTTACAGGTACACTGGCATCCAGCAGCTCAAAAAGTGTGAAAGGCGACCTGTAATTTGACTTCAAAAGTGTCTAACTGAGGTGCAGTACCAAATAGTATGCAGGTAAATGTCAGGCATGTTTGGAGTACACAATATACATTTGTTTGATTCACAAACAAATGGAACATCTAAAGTGTAGTCTCCACATCGCCACACGTGGCATTAGTTTTCCACATGTGGCGTCATCTTTTTAAAGTAAATGGCACACCCACCACTGAAATAATAAAATACTACAAGACAAAAAACAAAACAAAACTAATGCACAGTAAACAAGGAGCAAAGAAGGAAAAACCCAAAGGAAACAAAGAAAAAGAAAAGACCAGGTTTGATGTGAATGTCAGTAGACAGTGGGCGTAGCAGAACCACATGAATGTAATGGAAGGAGTAACAAGTTTTGCAGCTTTGCTCCCATAGTGGATTTCAAATCAAAATTCAATTTATGATAGATGTTTACACTCGTCTGTGTGAAAAAGAAAATCACACAATCAAAGAGCAGAACCTGCTCTAACAGATTGAGTTTGAAGAATTGCAGCCCTGCCTGTTCAACCGCTAAGCTAATGACATCTGGTTAAGTCATGTGAAAGGAATGAACCACAGAACTCTGGATTGGCAATGAATCAGTTATTCAGGAAGTAAATGCTTTTGTTTCATATTTCACTGACGTGTCATAAGCTCAGAGGAACAGATATAAAACCTGAATAAATTAGTGGCATCATACAAGAACAGGGAGCAGTCACCCGAAGCAGTTGCTTTCACATTAGACCATTGCTCAGGGTAAGTGCATTGCTTCATATATAGTCCATATACAGGGAGTTCAAGTGTTTCTAATTGTATCTATAAAACAGATTATTGCTATTTATTTATGTTATTTTTGCTCATGATTTTTTCTTTTCTTTTCTTTTTTATGAAATGCAGTTTAAGAAATTGTTTAGTTTTTTTTTTTGTTCTAGTCATGCTACAGAAAAACAGAACCAGTATCTTTAATAGTATTTTAAAAGTGAATAATTATCAGTAACAGGATTAGATTTCATAATCAGGGCAAATAAGTGTAGTGTTATAGTTAATGATAGCAGTTGAGGGTTTTGGTGATGTTAATTCTTTCTTTTTAGCATTGACCAACATAGTCCAAAACAGCAGCACAAATTAGTTTTGATTTTCGAAAAGCAAACTGAATTGCAAATAGCCTAAATAAGGAAAAGGTTAACATGTGCTTAAAACTAATATAAATATATCTATAGATTTGAAAGTACATTAATATGTTTGTTGTTTTGTTGTTGTTTATTGCTGTGTAAATACTTGTACTGTCAAATACTACAGGTTCAAGAGCCAGCCACAATGGGTAACAAACAAATCTTTAAAGCTTTATTGACATTTATAGGTAAGTTACTCCTTTATTAAAAAATAAAATAAAATACAAATACAAAAGAAAGCTTTATAAAAAGCCTTTATTGTTGTGATTTTTGCATACAGTGGTAATAAAGCTTGTGAGCACAGCAGTTACTGCCACAACAACTGGAGTTCCAACAACATCTGGAAATTCGACTACTAGCACTACAACACCAATGATGACTGCATCTACAAACACAAACACAGCAAATGTTACAAACACCACACCTACAACAAACACATCTGCGGTGCCTACAACAGTTTCAACTACACCTGTAAACACTGCAACACCAATGATGACTGCACCTACAAACACAACGACTCCTACAACCACCACACCTGTAATCAGTAAGCAATATTTCATGTTATTGTTCTTGAAAGTCACAATATCTTAACACTGTTTGTTCAAACAGGCTTGTTTTCTTTTTCTTTTTTTGGCATTTACAGTGGTTTCAAACACAACTGTGAGCGCTACAACACCAATGATGACTACAGTTACAAACACAGTCACAGCAAATGTTACAAACACCACACCTACAACAAACACATCTGCGGTGCCTACAACAGTTTCAACTACACCTGTAAACACTGCAACACCAATGATGACTGCACCTACAAACACAACGACTCCTACAACAACCACACCTTTAATCAGTAAGCAATATTTCATGTTATTGTTCTTGAAAGTCACAATACCTTAACACTGTTTGTTCAAATAGGCTTGTTTTTTTGTTGTTGTTTTTTTGGCACTTACAGTGGTTTCAAACACAACTGTGAGTGCTACAACACCAATGATGACTACAGTTACAAACACAATCACAGCAAATGTTACAAACATCACACCTATAACAAACACATCTGCGGTGCCTACAACAGCTTCAACTACACCTGTAAACACTGCAACACCAATGATGACTGCACCTACAAACACAAACACAACGACTCCTACAACCACCACACCTGTAACAACTACAACAGCTGAACCAGTAACAGGACTATTGTTGACATTCACCTCAAATGAAAACTTCACACCAGCCTTGGCGGATTCTAACTCTCCACAATTTGCAAGTCGAAGCACGCTTGTAGAGACAGCTGTAAGTATCCTTTTGAAGTTTCATACCCAAACATATGCATGCACATACACACATAACTTTAAAAAAAAAGTAATTTTAGTGTGACATTACATGTACCTCTATATGATTGCATAGAGTAAGCAAGAGACAATTGGAATTATTCACATGATTACAGCAGTATAAACAAATGTGCATGCACATATAACTTTGTATTACTGGATCATGTTTTAAATTTGAATGCTTTTGAAAAGTCCTGCAAATTGGTATGCTTTTATTAGCATTTCTGTGTTGTTGAGTTTTTTCAAAGATTAAAAATATTTAGTTAAAAAAGAAACAGATTCAATATGTAACCAAAGAAACTGAAATTCTATGAATTGTAAACAAACTTGGCAAATGACTTATTGCAGCGTAAATGCAATGTTTGCTTTGGAAAATAAAGAAGCACAAACCCTAAAAATATAGCACATATATTCCGAGATTATTTTGTTTTTCTGCAGCTTACACCTTTTTACAAGGCAACATTTAAATCATTCCGGTCACTGAGAGTGACTTCATTCAGGTAATTCCCTTTTTATATACAGATTAATTTTTAACAGTATGTGTCATACAGTAATGAAAATAAAACAATATTTTTGGTTATTCATTTTGCAGGAGTGGATCAATTATCAGTGACATAAGGATTGAGTTTGGATCTTCAGCTGTGCCGAATACAACTGATATTGCAAATGTTTTGATCAATTCAGCCTCAAATATAACAGCCTTCAACATTACCACAAACTCTGTGGTTGTCCGTGAAATAGGTAAGCAATATTTCATGTTATTATACTTTAAACTCACAATATCTTAAAACTTTTTGTTAAACCATCGGCTTGTTTTCTTTTCTTGGCATTTAACAGTAGCTTCAACTACAACTGTGAGCGCTACAACACCAATGATGACTGCAGTTACAAATGCAATCACAGCAAATGTTACAAACACCACACCTATTACAAATACATCTGCGGTGCCTACAACAGCTTCAACTACACCTGTAAACACTGCAACGACAATGAATACTACAAACACAACCACAACCACAACGACTCCTACAACCACTACACCTGTAACAATTACAACAGCTGAGCCAGTAACAGAAGTAAAGCTTACATTCACCTCAAATGAAACATTCACACAAGACTTGGCGAATTCTACATCTACAGCATTTAGAAATCGAAGCATGCTCATAGAAACAACAGTAAGTATCCATCTTAAAATGTCATACCCAAACATATGCATATTATTAAAAAAAAGAAAACACGAGCTATTATAGTATTGCAGTATATGTGCATAATGATAGATTTCTTTGTATTTTTCATCTTCTTTACAAATATTTAGAATTTTCTTTTGAAATACAAGTGTAGTAAATTTCCCATCATAGTTTGGAACCTGATTGGATAGTGAAAATTAGAAAAATTTGCATGATCTTCACAGTAAAAACAAATGTGCAAACAAATTTAATTTTCTATGTTAAAAAATGTGAGTGCTTCTGACAAGTCCTGTCTGCTTTTATCAGTAAAATGAAAAGGGAAATGGATTCAATATGTGACCAACGAAATGGAAATTGTATGAACAGTTGATAAAATTATATATTATTGCATAAAGTTACATATTGCATTATAATTCAGTGTTTGTTTTGGAAAATAAATAAATGCAAAACCTAACAATATAGCACATGTATTCAGAGAATATTTTGTGTTTTTGCAGCTTACACCGTTTTATATACAACGATTGAACTCATTCCGGTCACTGACAGTGACTTTATTCAGGTAATTCCTGTTTTATATACGGATGGAAATTTACAAATGCAACAATAATAACAACAACAATAATAATATTAATACAATTATGAAAATAACACAATATTTTTATTTATTCATTTTGCAGAAGTGGATCAATTATCAATGAAATGAACATTGGATTTCCATCTTCAGGGGTCCCTAATATAACTGACATTGGAATTGTTTTAATCAATGCTGCCTCAAACATAACAGCCTTCAACATTGACCCTACCAGTGTTGTTGTCAATGGCACAAGTAAGCAATTTTTAATGCAATCATATTAAAAAGGAATTGCAATATCTTAGAACCATTTGTTAAAGACTTTTCTCCCCCTTCCCATTTACAGAGGTAAATAGCGGAGTGATCCACAAGAGCAGTCTACTCACTGCATCCTGTATGGTGCTGCTGTCATGGCTCATGTCAGGCCACCAATAACATGTCCTGATGCTCTTGTGGAATTCCTTTTGGAAATGTCTGCTGTGATTGGCTATGAAAAAGGGACGTTGTTCACATTGAAAATCCAAGAGGACCTTCTGGTAAAGTGCAAAGAATGGCTTCGCAAGAATTAGATACTAAATTGGGTAACACACACAATAATAATGAAGCATATTTTTAAAAATGCATCTACTTCATCATGATTGCATATTTAAGTAGGAGATGGAATCCCATCTATGATGGGAATAACTTTATCCACTGAAAGGGTAATGTGTGTAACGTGTGTCATTAATGAGTAATACCCTATGAAATCGGGAGAAGAATTTGTGATATGTAATCGTCACACTCCTCGTCACCGCACTGCTCCTCCATCAAATGGACAGTTTGACTGACTGTGGCATTCCTGAAACATAAGCTATGTGAATAACGCCCTGTATGATTACCCAATCATGTTTCATATGTTTAAATCGTGTGATAGTGTGTGCAACTTTGCATTTATTTTGTATAATTATAATACAGCATAGTAATAATAAAAAATACAAGTAGGTTACGCAAATTAGGAATAAAAAACCCCCAAAATGTATAGACTACATCAATGTAATAATTCCTTTTTCCTTCTAAAGAAAAAATCTGTCATGATATACTGAAACTGGTTGCATTAAACAAATTGAAGATTTATACAGAGAATTGAGCTCTGTTTCTCTTTATTTAAACTCTACTCAGTACTGTCAGTGTTGTTCAGGATGATAAAGATAAAACATACACCCAAAAGTATTCAGACATGTAATGCTGCTTTGTAGATTACTATTGATTATTGACTTCAGGGCCTTCTATTAGTTGCCTTAAATCGCTTAGTTAAGGGCAACTGTAGAGCAAAAACAAGCACAAACACAAGGCTATCTTTTTTTGGATGGGGCAAGAAGACCACTCATGATATCAAGTGAACTGCAGAGGTATGTTGTAAAAAAGCAAAAAAGGGAAGATTAGTAACTGAGAACAGAGAACTTCGCTCTACAGCGAGGGGGTCAGAAACAGTCATTTTCATTTTATGATGATATGTATATATATTTTTTCCCATTTTTTAAGAGAGAAATGGGACATCTAAATCATGATCAAACTAAAGAAAAGTCAAGAAATGGCATGAAAGACCACTGAAGAGATCAATATGATTTAAAAATTAAACATGCAGATAAACTTAAAGTGTACTTTTTAATGGTGGGAGACAAGTAGTACCAGCAGTATGAAGTCCTTGAGGCAAAAACAACAAGGAACCCAAATGGCATGGGAACACACAAAGGTAACAAACAGACACCTTCATAAACACATAGCACAAAGACAAGGCCCTGACTAAACTGTGTTTCATTACTCTAATTATCCTTCAGTCCCACTGAGAACTCATTAGGGAAATAAATAACAAACTAAAATAGTAAATAAATTACTGGAACACCACAAACTTAACACCAGAGAATAGACTTGAGCAAATCCCTGCATGTGAAGTGCCGTGGCAGGTAGGATTGGACCCAAATGCAGGACACAGCATGGACAGGAATAACTCAAAAGATTCCCTGAAAAACCTTCAGTTAGTCCAAAATGCTGCATTGAGACTACTGACAGTGACTAGAAAGAGAGAGCATATTTCACTGATTCTGGCTTCTTTCACTGGGTCATTGTTAAATCCAGACATGAATTTAAAATTCTTTTTCCTCACATACATCTTAAATAATCACTCGCTATATTATCTTAAAGTCCTCATAGTACCATATCACTCCATTAGAGCACTCTCAGACTGCTGGCTTACTTGTGGTAAGTTATTTAAAATTAGAATGGAAGGCAGAGCCCGGCCTCTCTTCTGTGGTACTAACCCCAAGTTTGGATTAGAGAGAGTGAGGGAGAGAGACACCCTCTACTTTTAAGGTTGGGCTTAAAACTTTCCTTTTTGATAAAGCACATTGTTACAGCTGGATCAGGGGACCCTTCCATTATTTACAATGCTATAGGCCTAGGCTGCTGGGTTTCCCATGATGCACTTTCCTTCTTTTACTTGGTATGTATTTATACAGCTCTTTGCATCTAATTTCTTTGCATTAGTTAATATTAGCCTCTGGCTCTGTACCACAGTGTGTCTTTGTTCTGTGTCACTCCCCTCACCCCCAACTGGTCATGGTAGAGGAGGTTTCTTCCTGTTAAAAGAGGGTTTTTGCTTCCCACTTCCCACCAAGACCTTGCTCACAGGGGGTTTGATTGTTGGAATTTTTGCTGTATTACTGTAGGGTCTGCCTTACAACATGAAGCTCCTTTAAGCTTGAATTAAAATTGTATTGAATGGAATCACTCTTGATCTACTGATCTATTGTGGTGAAAAGAGAGCTGAATGTAAAAGTGACGCTGATGATTTAGTGGTCAGTCTCTGTTCCTACCTTCATCTATACTGATGAGCGCTGGTTGGTGACCAAAAGAATGAGATTGGAAAAACAAGTGGCAGAAATTAGTTCCTTTCTTTTAATGGCTGAGCTCTCCCTAAGAGATGTGGTGAAGACCTAGGCCATTCGAAAAGGCCTAAGACTAGAGAGGTTGTTCCTCTCATCAAAAGGAGCCGTATGAGGTGGTTCAGGCATCTGATTAGGATGCCTCCTAGGTGAGGTCTTCTGGGGACGTCCTACCAAGAGAAGGCACCAGGCAGATTCAGGACTCACAAGAACATCTTTGGGGTCCCCCCCCCACCCCAGATAAGCTGGAAGAGGTTGCTGGGGTGAGGGAAATCTGAGCTTTTCTTCTCAGACTGCTAGTCCTGCCACCCGAACACTGATAACTGGCAAAAAATGGATGGATGGCACTTTGGATCTTTGGATCACTTTGAATCTTTATGCCTCTTACCAGATCAAAGCCTACTGACCTCATTCTTAAGTGGTTTTCTTAAGTCTCCACGAATGAACAAAATCATAAGGTTTACCATTGATATCGCCATGATGTTTGGCCTTAGGTCCTCAGTACTCTTGGGGGCTGCCAATGGCCTGGTTGTCCTGGATACATCTCTGTCTACCCCTGGCTTCTGGGGAGCTTCTTGTGGTTATTGTGTGGTTATTGTGGCTTTCCACCGTCATTTTCAGGTGCACACACATACACCTTTACTCTAAGATGACAATTGATGACTCCACCATTTGTAAGTGTTAGTGATGTATTTTACAGTAACAAAGTTGTGGTAGTTTCTAGTAGTTCAAGACATTATTAGCTAATAAAACATCATCTGTACACAAATATATATGTTAATCCATTTTTGAAAAAGTGGTTCCAGTCACTGTCACAACAACGTCACTGACACCAACTGCCAATTGCACTATGACAACAACTGCTGCCCCTTCAAAACCAGCATCAGTAACTGTGAGAGCTATGACCGCCAATACAATGACAACAGAAAAAACTATTCAAACAACAACTGCAGTAACTGTGACACCTGCTGCTACAACTAATACTTCAGCAACAACTGTACTTGAACCGGCAAATTTTGTGACTACTATGGCACAAGCTTCTACAGCAACCACCATGATGTTATACACACCTACAACAACAATAGTGGAAAATGCAACAAATGCAACACTTCCTTCTTCCTTCTTCTAGTGCAGAAACAACAATCACTGTGAGAACGACAACAACTATCGAAGCACATATATCTGCTCCTTATATGAATATTACGAGTTCATCTGCTTATATTACTATTAAACATGGTTCAATGCAGTTTGCCTTTGTTTTGAAAATGTAAAATGTAAATTGTGATGCTGGTGAAGCAGTTAGTTGTAGTTCTAACATATTACAGTCCTTTTTCTTATGTGATGAACAAAAGATTTAAATTGCACAGTATTTTAAAATTGCTCATTGAAACAAACTTCCTTGAAACGTAATCCAACATTGAAATTGAATTTTAGCAAGCTTCACTACCTGTTGACCCGAAATGGATTCAGTATTTAAATAGATTTGCATGACTTACAAATAACTACTTTGAATAACAGCTCAAGGTTAGAATTATTTATATTTATTATCACTAACAAAGAAGTTCTTTTGTGATACAAAGTTCACCACTGACTCATAGAACAAAAGAAGGGTGTATGGTAATGGACAAAGCCAATATATATTGACAGGCAGTATATTTGTTCTTCATTAAGGTCCTTCAGCTTTTCGATTCAACATATCCATGTGGACTGTTGCATAAGGTAAAAGGGTTGCAATATAGACATATCATAGATAAACATCAGATGCGAATCAGTAACTTTTCAATATATATTCTCATTTCAGGTAAGTAAATTTCTTATTATTTCACATATTTAAGAAAATTACTTATTTAGAGTTGGGCCGCAATCTAGAAACTCCCAAATTTTGCTCTCTTTGCATGAGATTATCAACTGATATTGATGTTTCTATGATACAACTTATATATATTCATATATGTGCAATCCAGCATGAAAGTTTTTGTGTTCTTCGTTTTTGTGATCAAGGATTTCATGTTAAAAGGATTTTATGTGATCTCCTGAGAATAAATGAGCAGCCAGTTTATTAGTATTTATTTTATTTAAATAAATACATTATGTGAGTTATAGATTAAAATTTGATGTGTTGAATTGTTTTCACATGGTGAATAAATGTACTGTTTAATTTTACAGGTTAAATGGAAAGCAGAATGATTGTTAAATGGTTTATATCTATGTTCTTGATTTTAATGGGTAAGATGGCGGCATATACAAACATAGCAACAATCATTCCTGTGATATTCCTGTGATTTTTCATTTACATCTAACACCTATACAGGAACAATGTCCATTTTTACGCCAATGACAATTACAGGAGCTGCAACCACAACCACAGAAGCTCCAACAACAACAGCTTCAACTATCACTGCAGCACCAACAACAACTATAACAGCAGCTCCAACAACAACATCTGCTCCCACAACTACCACCACAGCTACAACTACCACAGTAGTGCCCACAACAACATCTGCTCCAACAACTACCACAGCAGCTCCAACAACAACATCTCCTTCCACAACTACCACCACAGCTACAACTACCACAGTAGGGCCCACAACAACATCTGCTCCAACAACTAACACAGCAGCTCCAACAACAAAATCCGCTCCCACAACTACCGTCACAGCTACAACTACCACAGCAGCTCCAACAACAACATCCGCTCCCACAACTACCGCCACAGCTACAACTACCACAGTAGTGCCCACAACAACATCTGCTCCAACAACTGCCACAGCAGCTCCAACAACAACATCCGCTCCCACAACTACCGCCACAGCTACAACTACCACAGTAGTACCAACAACAACGTCTGCTCCCACAACTACCACCACAGCTACAACTACCACAGTAGTGCCCACAACAACAACTGCTCCAACAACTGCCACAGCAGCTCCAACAACAACATCCGCTCCCACAACTACCGCCACAGCTAAAACTACCACAGTAGTGCCCACAACAACATCTGCTCCAACAACTACCACAGCAGCTCCAACAACAACATCCGCTCCCACAACTACCGCCACAGCTACAACTACCACAGTAGTACCAACAACAACGTCTGCTCCCACAACTACCACAGCAGCTCCAACAACAACATCCGCTTCCACAACTACCGCCACAGCTACAACTACCACAGTAGTGCCCACAACAACATCTGCTCCAACAACTACCACAGCAGCTCCAACAACAACATCCGCTCCCACAACTACCGCCACAGCTACAACTACCACAGTAGTACCAACAACAACATCTGCTCCCACAACTACCACCACAGCTACAACTACTATAGTAGTACCCACAACAACATCTGCTCCAACAACTACCACAGCAGTTCCAACAAATACCACAGCACCTCCAACAACCGCTCTAAGTAGTCCCACACCTGCTCTAACTAACACAACAACAGGAAAAACAACCACATCTGCAGCCACAACCACCGGACCTCTGACAATTAGATATGTTGTTTTCAGATCCATTCAAAGCAATTTTACAGCAGACTTGTTGAATTCATCATCTGAAGTTTTTCAAACTCGATCTTCATCAATAAAGGTGCAGGTAAGTCTTTCTTTTCCCCAAGAATCTATAAAGTTAGTGTACAAGAGTTTATCTGATCATTAAGGTAATGCAAATATTCAAATACATATTTCTTCTCATTTTTTTCACGTGAAGGTGGTAAAAAATTACAACTTAATTTATATAGAATAAGTGCAAAGTCTTAGGAAAAAATGCAAAAATTCCCATGAGAACTAAGTGCCAGGACAACTGTCCTGAATGAATGAATGAATTAGAATTTCAAACTACAGCTACATGACAAATTGATGCAAGGCATCAGGCCACTATATGGTGCTAAAAGTACTTCAATATGCTTTTGAACTGATTGTTCACTGCATTTTTTAAAGGCACATGCAGCTCCAGCAGAAACGTGTTTTAAGTACTTCAAACACAGCTCTCACTGTCAGCTCACACTGAACAAAATTCCCTAATTCATGAGGGTTCACTAAAGGAAGAACAATGCAGAATGGACTTCTAAGCATTTGTCATTGACGTTGAAGGCAAAGTCGTGTTCTTATCTAATAGAAAGAAGAAAGAATTCTGTTTAAAGAATATAGTTTACATTTTTTTTAAACCCTAAATACTCAGACAAGTACAAGAATTTGACTGATTAAGAGCAGGAACAAGTCAAGAGGAGAACTTTTGCTACCAAGGTTATAAAACTTGGAAAACCTTTTTGCCAAGCTTTACACATCCAGGGATGGATAATTCATCCAGCGGTGTTTAGCTCATTTACCTACAGTCTTTTTTACTTGAAGTCAGTATTATTGCTGGATTTTTTTTCTCCTCTCAAAGGAGACAAGCTCTTAAACTTTGTTAAGAGTGGCCTTAAGGCTTGTTCTCACTGAATATGTCTTCATATTTGAACAAAGATTTTCAGTGATGAAGTTTAATGAATCCAGATACAGATTCTCTTTCACTCACCTGTCTACTGTCTTTCGCATCTTCACCTCATGTATTGAACCTGAGTTTATAGCACTTATTCCACCAAACACACTAAATTTATCTCACCGAATAAGGAAGAATCACTGCAAAACTGCACGCAGTAATTTAACTACTTAAATTTAAAATGGTCGCTTGGTGGTAAGCACTGTTATTTCACGGCAAAAAGGTCCTGAGTTTGAATCTTGGGTCTTTCTGTGTGGAAATTGCATGTTTTCTCCATTTTAACATGAGTTTTCTCCAGGTGCTCTGGCATCCTCCCACAGAAAGACATGTTAGTGCAATTAGATTAACTGGTGATTCTTAATTGCCCATACTGTGCATCTTGAAATGATTCACAGCACTTGACTTGTTCCATTTTATTTGTCATTTTACGGCCTTATTCCAAAATGGATTATATTCATTTTCACCTCAAAATTCTACACACATTACAAAACTTTATTGACAGTCTTTGCCATGACATTTGTGAATATGAGCGTGAATGGTTGTCAGTCTCTGTCTGTGTTAGCTCTGTGATCTACCAGAGCTACTCTCTGTAAGGGTCAAGACCTCAGCTTTTTCCTTTAAATAATCTTCTGTTAATGTATTTTAACATATAATATATATCACGTACACAAACAGATAAATGTGATTTTAAGAAAATCTGCTTTGTGTCTGTAGATTGAACCTGCTTACAAAAACTCGTTCCCTTCTTCCTTTGTCTCCTTGGCTGTTGTGAGCTTCAGGTAATTTCAGTATTTTGACATATACTGTTAAGAGCACTGACCTAATGCCCTAAATATTCAAAACTATCCTTTTTGTCTCTGCATTTACAGGCAAGGATCAGTCATCAACACCATAGAACTTAAGTTTGTAAACTCATCTGCTCCAAATTACACTGAAATTAGAAATGTTTTGATCAGTACAGCATCAAACGTGACAGGCTTTGACATCGAAAGGGCCTCCATCACTGTCAGTGCCACATGTGAGTAACATTTTGTGATGTTTGATCAAAAAGTCTCAAAGTTTTTAGAAGGACTTAGTTAAATGTTTTATGTCCATTTTGTCCTCATTTTAAATCTACCACAGTGATCCCAACAACAAACACAACAACATCAGGGACTACAGCTACTCCAACAACTATCACAATTACAAAAGCTCCGACTGCACCTGTCCAAGTTTTTCTGTTTCTACAGTTCCTTGAACCATATGTACCTGAACTCACAGACCCCACCAGCAGTGTATATCAAGATCGCAAAATACGAGTTGAAGAGACGGTGAGTAATATTTCAACTTAATATATCTTTTAATGACTGACACTTTATCTAGAGAACAAATCTGAAATCATACATTTTATTTCATTTGAATAGGCATTTTTAGACAATGTAATTTTTAAGTTGTTTCACCATGTTTAAATTTTCTTTTTGTGTTAATTTTTTGCAGTGTGATAGAATCTACAAATCAAAATTTATTTTCTTCATCCGTGCCATTGTCATTCGGTTCAGGTAAAACATGTTTTTAACAGTGATTAAGTTACTTTCCTCTAAATTATTATTTTAATTTAATTTTGAATGTTAAAAGTGCCATGCACCATAGTTAAACCGTTCAATAATCTGCAATCATTATCTAACATCTGACTCACTTTGTTTCATGGCACAGTCTTGTTAGAGTCCAAACACGAGTGGATAGAACTGAGACACAGGTGGAGCTTGTGTTCAATCAAACAGCACCCAATGCACAAGTCCCAAATAATACTACTATTATTCAAACTATGAAAAAGGCTATTAACAGTTCCAGCAGCAATTTCAGTATTGCCATAGTTCCTGACACTATATCAGTAACTTCTGGTGAGTATTTGAAAATGTAACCAAAAGTTATTTTGACATTCATGAAGGATAAAGATAATAGTTTAGGTTGTACATAGATATATATTAATCTATTTTTGATAAATATTTTATTGTTCCAGTCAGTGTTACACCTGCTACACCAACTCCTAATTGCACTATGACATCAACTGCTACCCCTTCAAAACCAGCATCAATAACTGTGACAACTACGACCATAATTTCTACGACAACCGAAAAAACTATTCAAACAACAACTGCAGTGACCGTGAAATCTGCTACAACTAATACTTCAGCAACAACAGTACTTGAACCAGCCACTTTTGTGGCTACTATGGCACAGGTTCCTACAGCAACCACCATGGTGTCATACACATCTACAACAACAATAGTGGAAAGTGCAAGACTTCCTTCTTCAGCAGCTACTGCAGAAACAACAATCACTGTGAGAACGACAACAACTATTGAAGCACGTATATCTGGAAACACATGTAAGATAGACTAATTGAAATGATAAGTGTTACATTTAAATCAGCTAAATCAGCTAAGATTTTCTCATTGCTTTTTCTCTTCATTTCCAGCTTCAGGAGGATTGAGCCACAAGACAAGTCTCTACACTGCTTCCTGCCTCATGTTGTTGACATGGCTATTTGCAAACCATCAATAGCTAATTTACATTTGAAATACAAGTGCAGGAAAACAATTACATTTATTCCATTGTTATCAAAAATGCAGCATCCTTGAATGGCTTAACTGTTGCGTGAAACATCATGAAAATCTAGCCTTGCATTAACAGACACAGTGGTATATCTGGGGGGCATTTCTGTCTTTTATTCCCGTATTTTAAAATTACCATTACCTATGTTTAAGTGCAGTTCGTCTTTGTTTTGGAAAATGTAAACTGTGATGCTTATGAAACAGACAGTTGTTACTCTAACTAATAAAAGTCCTTCTCTCATTTGATGAACCAAAAGATGATTTAAATTAGACAGCATTCAAAAACGTCGTTATTTTCACCATAAATGCTTAGTTACAGTATATTAAAATTAATGGAGAGTTTTCCCCCAACTGATGTATTAAAAGCTACCATGGGATGACTCTTACGGCACACAAAAATGAAATTTCCTGCTCCTCACTTCATAGAAAAATAATCACCAAAGCAATGGAGGTCTTATCTTTGTAAATTCACGTCTGACAAGTTGTTATCATAGCATAGTGATATTTGACTCCTGTCTGGGCCTTGACTCCCATGTAAAATCTTTGTGTCGTTCCTGTTTCTATCATTTAAGAAACATCTTTAAACTGCGACATGTGGTCTATTCAGCTGAACTGGAAAAACTCATTCATGCATTTGTGTCATCACGCTTAGATTAATGTAAGTCCCTGTTTACTACCTTGGATATCTCTCTCTCGCCTCCAGGCAATACAAAACGCAGCAGCCAGACAAACTCGTTCTATCAAGCGTGTTCACATTACTCCGGTCTTATATTCTTTACATTGGCTTCCAATAGAGTTTAGAATTCGCTTTAAAATTCTTGTTTTAACATACAGAGCACTAAATGGCCAGGCCCCAGATTATTTATCCAAGCTTCTTAAAAAAATAAAGTAAAATAAAAATAAAAATACACTGCTGCTCGTCATCTCCGCTCACAGACTCAGTCTGTTGGTTGTTCCCCGTACACGAATGAAGACAAAAGGGGACAGAGCCTTTCAGTCTGTTGCACCAAGGCTGTGGAATAGTTTACCGCTACAATTATGTTTGCTTGACTCTGTGGATTGTTTTAAAAAGCAGTTAAAAACATTTATGTTCAAACAAGCCTTTTGCTGATCTATGTATTTTATATTCTTTACATTCTTTACATTTGATCTTTTACATTGTGTATAATGTCTATTGATTGTATTGTTTATTTTAATATTTGTGTACAGCACTTTGTGACTGCCTGTCTGTGAAAAGCGCTTAATAAATAAACTTTACTTACTTACTACTTACTTACATAGTATGACTGCTTTTAATGTCGCTCTTTTAATGATCTGTTAATGCATATAATTTACATGTGTGTGTTCACTTGTCTATACTAAATGTCAATTCAATAATGAGGGCTCATCATAATGAACTGAACATTGTTTATTGATAAACAGGTTTTCCACCAATATTTAAATTGCTAAATCAGACAAATATCTTTAAAGTGCAATGTCGCGGGCTCCTTCTCCTAAACTTCCTCCGAACAAATACAGGCGTAGTCGGAAAGCATTCAGTGTGGATAATTTATTTATTTTGCCGGCCTCCCAGGTGCACAAAAAGTTATTTACAAAGAAATAGAACTGACTTAAGTCAGCACAAACAAATATCTATATACAAAACACAGTCTGCATGTTACCCTCTCTGTAACAGCTCACTGGAAAGAAAGCAAAAGCAACAGGTGGGCCCTGACCGCCTTCTCTTATACCCCATAGCCCCTCCCACTAGGCGTAATAGTCATCTCTTTATTATTATCAAACCGTCTTTCCCCCTCAGCTTATTTCCTGCTGTAGTCCTACAATACATATATGTATATACAGACATTTATGGCCACTTCCCGGCAGCCTACAGTGTTTCACAATAACACCAAACAAACCAAAAGAATAATGCAGTTCACGTGACTCTTCAAGCGCGCGCGAACCCACTATTTAAACCCCGGAACCCCATACCATCGGCTTGCATAACCCCCGTATAATTCGGCGATCATAGCGAGTCTCCGCGACAGGCTTTATGGAAGGTAAGTGGGAAAATACGTTGGCCACCTTCTGCGCTGCTCAAACTATACCTCTCACCCCTTTTTGTTTATCTGCCCGGTCGCCGAAAAGCCGCGCAGCCCCGGTAATTGTAAAAACTAATGGTGGTGGTGCGTGTATGCGCCCAGATCAGCTGGGACGGGGTGACTCCGTCACATGCAACCTAACTTTGATTTTGGGTTTTACATGCATTACTACCTGTTTTAGATACATTTACATCATAAGAAATTAATGCTTTGAAAAACAGCTCTTGCTGTGTGCGCTGCCTGTTTGAAGAATGTGCAAGAATTTCAGTCTCTAGATGTGCAAAGCTGGTAGAGACATACCCTAAAAGACTGGCAGCTGTAATTGCAGCAAAAGGTGGTTCTACAAAGTATTGACTCAGGGGGCTGAATAATTACACACACCCCACTTTGCAGTTATTTATTTGTAAAAAAATGTTTGGAATCATGTATGATTTTCATTCCACTTCTCACGTGTACACCACTTTGTATTGGTCTTTCACGTGGAATTCCAATAAAATTGATTCATGTTTGTGGCTGTAATGTGACAAAATGTGGAAACGTTCAAAGGGGCTGAATACTTTTGCAAGCCACTGTATTGTTTATTATGACTGTGGTTTTACGTGGCCTATCAACACAATTTAAAAACTGGTTATATCACCTTGTTGCTTTGTCATCTTAAAGTGGCCGTGTGATTGGCTTACCACAACTACTTTATTCTTCCTCAGTCAAAGGGCATCACTCATGCGATTGTTTTGCACGCTTAGCTTCAGGTGTTGTGCCAAAAAGTGATTGTTTGCCAGAAAGTGATTGCCGCCCGAGGGAGCCCACGCACCTGCTTAAAGCTGTAGCCCCCAGATTACTTACAGCTACTTCCATGCAACTCATACAAGATGCGGTAAACTGACGACAGCTTCAACCGTCTGTTTGTTGAAAAATAGTAACGCGACCATACCGCATTTTGTTGTTAGTAACGGTAACTGCGTTGTAACGATAGAAATAGTAATTAGTTAGATTATTTGTTACTGAAAAAAGTAACGCCATTACTTGTAACGCTGTTATTCCCATCACTGCACAGGGCTAATGCAGAGAGGCACTCACATTCACAATTATGGGTAATTTAGAATCACCAGTTAACCTAACCACGCTAAAAGCATGTCTTTGGATGGTGGGAGGAAGCCAGAGAACTCATGCAACCACCGGGAGAACATGCAAACTCCACAGAGAAAGGCCTCGGCTAGTTGATGGAGTCAAACCCCTCAAGTTCCTTCTTGCTGTGTGACAACAGTGCAAACCACTGCACCACATAGCTGTCAATCCATACTTAAAAAAGAATAGGAAAGCTGTGATTACTAGGCTTGATAAAGAATTATTTTTACATTTTTGTCCTTGTGCCATAGCGTGCACATGGCTTTTTCGCCTCTTATAACCCCAGTGATTCTCCTGTGGTTTGAAACCTCTATTTTCTTGTGATATTGCGAGTCCAGGAAACTCACCACTCTTGCTAGATATTATCACATCATCTCAACAAGAATAAATTAAATTTCATGTAGATCCTACATGATATAATTACGTTTACCACAAAAACATAAAATTATTTTGTTCAAATTACAAGTTAGACTCTTGTAAATGTAACAACCACGCAATTTCACTTTTTTGAGTGTTGTGTACCACGATAAAATCACACTTCCTGCACAGCTCTCTCTCGCTCTCTCCACCCCCATCTGCCTCTGGATCAAGGACTTCCTGACAAATAGACCACAGTCTGTCAGACTCGGCCCCCACCGGTCCAGCACCATCACACTCAGCACCGGGTCTCCACAAGGATGTGTTTTGAGTCCCCTCCTGTTTACGCTCTACACATCTGACTGCTCCCCTACCCATCTCTCAAACACCATCATAAAGTTTGCGGATGACACCACAGTGGTTGGACTCATCTCAAGGGGGGATGAGTCGGACTACAGAGATGAGGTCAACAGACTGACTGAGTGGTGTTCAGTTAACAACCTCCAACTGAACACCACGAAAACTAAAGAACTTATCTTGGACTTCAGGAAGGGCAGAGCAGACCCGGCCCCACTTTACATTTACGGGAGCTGTGTGGAGAGGGTACACTCCATGAGGTTTCTGGGCGTGCAGATATCTGATGACCTCTCCTGGACTGCAAATACTACAGCGGTGGTTAAAAAGGCCCAGCAGCGTCTCCACTTTCTGAGAGTGCTCAGGAGGAACAACCTGGAGGAGAGGCTGCTGGTGACATTTTACAGAGCCACCATAGAGAGCATCCTAACGTACAGCATAACAACATGGTATGCAGGGTGCTCAGCTGCGGACAGGAAAGTACTGCAGAGGGTCATCAACACAGCCCAGAAGATCACTGGCTGCTCTCTGCCCAGCCTGGAGGTCACTGCAAACTCTCGGTACCTCAGCAGAGCTGGCAATATCATTAAGGACCACTCTCACCCCAGCAATCAACTGTTTGAACTATTACCGTCAGGCCGACGGTACAGGTCACATAAAACCAGGACAAACAGATTCAGGGATAGCTTCTTTCCCAGAGCTATCACCGTAGTAAATAAGCACAAAAACAATTGAACATGCTTAGCTATACCATACCGTCACTGCCATTACATTATGCTGCTATTCATACTGTCATTATATTAATGCTGCTATCCTGTATATATTGTACATACTATTGTTTGAGTACTTACGATTGTTTTTTTGTACTTTTTATATTTTACATTTATATTTATTATTGAAACTTGCACCAAGGGAGTGGCACTCCAATTTCGTTGTACTCTGTACAATGACAATAAAGGCTATTCTATTCTATTCTATTCTATTCTATTCTATTCTCCCATTGTACTTCAAGAACAGTTTCCCATCTCAAATCTCTGTTTTCTGCATTATTTGCTTGCTTTATACCCACCAGTCTACCGTTGTGTACAGTGCTGTCTGCCGCTGTTTTTTTCGTTTTTTGTTTTTTCAAAAATTACCTGCGACAAGAAAGCCTCACTTCTGCTGTTCAATACCGATGAAATTTAAACTTTTTAAAATTATACCAAATTGCAAAATGCTTAGCTGTGTCTCTAATAAAACCTCTGTAAGATTGCTCTGCTTCACTTCAGCAGTATCAGATAATGTTCATATGTTGATTCATGGTTTTCTTCAGTTTTTGATCTACTGCAGAATATTCTTAAGGGGTTATCTGCTATAAAAAGCCAGGCCTTCATGTTTTTCAGTGTTTTATTCTCAGTCACTTTGAGACAAAGGTACCTGCTGTGATGCTGCCACCTCTGATGAAGTCTCACAACTGTCAGTACTGATAAATGATCAGAATTATAATATTTCTGAAATTTCCCCGATTCAAATTGAATCGAATCGAATTGGGACTTTGTGAATTGGAATTGAATTGATTATAGAAATCAATGATGATACCCAGCCCTGTGGACATTTATTTTCAGGTACATTCAAGTGCTGATACTTACATCATTTAATTTCTGAATATATAACTTTTTACTTGAAGTGCTTGAATAGTTTCTCCCACACTAAAAACACTAATGATAAAATTATTTTAAGATTACCTAATAAGACTTATTCAGGACAGATAATCACTTATTTTACTTTTCTAACAGTCCTTCACAAAGAGGGAACAGTCTGTCTATTCTCCTCATCTCTCAGCTGGTGCTGGCTCTTCCTCCTCATCTTCCTCACACACTGCTGAGTTTGTCCTGGTGCATCATTGATTGATTGATTGAAGCCTTTACTGAATCCTATGGAGATGAAGGCCATTGGTTGATTATGGGTTTGCGCAGTCTCCTGATCTCCAGTGCATAATTTGGATAAAACAATGAAGTGGATAGCCTCAGTGAAATAATTAATAATGGTTAGCACTGTGGTATTAACTAAGTAGGGTAGCAGCCCAGTGACAAAATCCATCCATCCCAAAGTCAATGGAATAATCACCAACACTTCTTCCCTGTAGGAGACTAAAATGCTGTGAGCATCAGCATCAGGATGAGATTCTTTATCAAAAACATTTTTACTTGTTAATGAAATCAGCATAAGTCAAACTACAATTTCTATTTATCATTTATTTATTTTGAACCAGTTTTAAAGCTCTGCCCCGAAGTAGGTTGACAATATGTGCTATCTTGGCATGATCTGACAAATATGTATCAGAGAGCTGTTTAAAAACTAAACAAGCACTGGGTTAAAACACACCGGCTTCATTCAGCTCACTCTGGAACACTTCAGGGACAGAAAGAAGTTGTTCCTGTTGCTCAGCTTCAGTGGGTGGTAGAGGACACAGGGCGAGATTATCCCGTGGCTCCAAAGGTGAAATTATTGTGGGTGAGGGTTTAGTTTGTGATCGCAAAGCTTGCAGCATCCTTCCTATTTCAGCCACTTGTTGTGGTGTTAGGTTGCAATTACTGGTTCAGGTTCAAGAGATTTACTTGCTGCTTTAAGCTCAATATGTGAACTATTACTTAAAATAGATTAGTAAGAGCTTTAAAACTATGTTATCAATGTTCTTTAGCTTAATGATTGTTTACAGGAACAATCCCTGCTAGTTCCTATAAACACCAATCTTGTGTATGGTTTTATATTGTATAAATAAAGTGACAAAAGCTGACTAAATAACTATATAAACCACAGCCGGTGCAAGTCACTTGCTGCTGATTCATCCCTGCATATGACCTTTTAACAAAGGCTGCTTAGTATTAACAGGACAAAAGGGCTTTCAGCTTGTTTGTTCAGGCCTTTATGTAATTAAAGCTTTTATTTACATTGTTTGGTAGTTACTTTTCTTAGGTAAGCACAACTGATGAAATTTAAAGGAATTTTTAGTGTGGAGCCACCTAAAGTCTTGTGACGCCCAGCCCCGCAGGTACTGTAGGTTTTTCATTCTGATGCATCTGATGTTGAAACCACATTTTAAAGAAAGTGTAAAGTAAAATTGGTTTTAAAAATCTGTGTATGTGCACTTATTTACTGGAAGTTTGTAGTGGCAAGGTGCAGACCAGGTTACCGTGTAAAAGCAGAAACCTAAACAGCCAGGATTTTCCACGAAATAGTCCAAAATGTGGCTAATTAGACAGAAACCTCCACTAGGTGTCAGTGACGCCTTCCACTACAGCCAACAATAACAAGGAAGAGTATTGGCCTTGGGAATCGCCTTAAGGAAAAACAATGAGCTGTTGTATGCAACCCCTTTTATACCTTTAAAAAGGTGAAGAAAAGTCTTTGAAAACTCTGATTTCTTTGTAGAGCCAATTTATTGATTAAGAAGACTAAGAAGAAGAATGTGTCTTCTAGAGTTCATTTTAAAATCCTCATGTTTGTTTTTAAATGCCTTCACAGTCTTGACCCGCCTTACGTCTCTGAGCTTCTTCATCCCCACACACCCTGTTGGTCTCTCAGGTCAGCTGACCAGCTGCTCCTGGAGGTACCGAGATCCAGGAGGAAACTCACAGGGGACAGGGCCTTCTCTATCGTGGCTCCTAAATTATGGAATAATCTCACCTTGCACGTTAGAGAGGCCCCTTCACTGTCCACTTTTAAATCACGTCTTTCACCCACTTTTATTCTTTGGCTTTTAATCTCAGTGAGACTTGGTTTCTCTTTTAATTGAAGTAGTTATTTAATTAATTATTTTAGTTTTCTTTTATTTGTTTTTTATTCATATCACATGTAATTTTATTTTACATTTCCAACGTACAGCACTTTGTGTCAGCTGTGGTTGTTTTAAAGTGCTTTATATATAAAGGTGATGATGATGACGAAGAAGCATTTACAGTCATGGTAAATATCAAGTACACTCTCTTCATATTCTAAAGCTTTATTTATCCTGATCATTAGCAGGTCTTAAAATTAGCTTTAAAAAGGCATGTAAAGAGGCATTATTTATTTAAGAAAGGCTAAGCAAAAATGCAGAAGCATTGTGTGAAAAACTAAGTCCAGTCTTACGGAATTAAAAGAGTAAGTGGCAGCCATAACCATCACGTTATCAAATGCACTTGATTAACTGATAATAAGTAAGTGTGACTACCTCTATTAAGAGAGCAATTTGTGGGTTTTACTGGTTTGGAGTATTCAGGTGTGTGTTAATGCAATACCAAAGAAAGAAAAACATCAGCTGTGTAGAGAAGCAAGTCTCGCTGCTCATGAATGAATAATGAATAATCCCAAAGACAGAGAATGCTCAGAGAAACTGCCACAAGCCAGGAGCTACACGCTAGACTCTAGGCTTCAGTTAATTCAGTGTTGCCAGTAATAGTTGATTTAAAATCCAGTAATCCAGGTAAAGTTTGTTTATTTGTGAATCAAAATCAAAAGCACTGTACAATAAGCATGTGGTTACCAAATGTTTTATTTTCCTTCACTGCCACCATCTGAATTGCAAAAGAACATTACACAATATTTGTGGCAAACTGACAACAATGGGCTTTTTGTCCTGAACCGCAGCTGAACCGATAACAATAAAAGAGGAGCTTCTGGAACTTGAAGTTTTCAGGGTGGGGCCACCGTCTTGCTCTTAAAAGCAGACAGTTAGGGTGAAAATTAACAACAGGCCAAAAACCCCCCAAAAAACCAATTATAACCCAGCCTGTATTTTGCTTGGGGACTGGCCTAATTAGTTTCCTAGTGGGGAAGCGGGCTTAGGTGCACTAATACTGTTTCTCACTGAATTGCATCAACAAATGAAGCTTTACGGTTAGTTAATTGATGTGACTACAGGGCTGGAAGGAAATCTTCAGACTTGTGGTTTTCTTTCAGTAAAAAGAGACTTTTATGACTGTGCTCATCATTTCTAGTAGGTAAATTGTATTCTCACAGACTTCACATTTATGTTTATCTGCAGATTAATTTTCGTGCATATCTTGCTGACCTTCTATAGTCTGACTAAAAGACCTATACTCGCAGTTGAGTAGAATAGATTAATCATTTTAATAGTAAAAGGAATTGCTTTGCTAAATGCCAACTGTTAATTAGGGGTTTAGTAAAAATATGAAAACAATGTTGTGGATGTCATTCAGTCTGATAATTGCTGTCTGCTATGAGGGTGTGACACAGTTTTAATCTATTAGTCATATCCATGTGACACCTACGTGAGCACAAACACCTACATGCACACAGACAGACAGACAGACACACACACACACACACACACACACACACACACACACACACACACACACACACACACACACACACACACACACACACACACACACACACACACTCTATTTACAAGTAGGTAAGTAGAGTCTCACATCTACATAAATTATTGTCAGATGAGATTAAATGTAACAGCCAGTGGCACATTAAACCTTAAAATGGTGAGCAGTGTTTTGCTTTTATTCTGGGGATGAATGACCTTTGTGTGACAAAACTATGCATGAATTGGTTCAGGGTAAATTTCTCTCATTTAGTAAGTAGTGGCATGTATATAAACCCTGACATATAAAAATGTAGTTCTAATGTTAATTTCAGCTTTTATGGTGCACTCAGTGAACCATAATTTCCACGGAAATTTTGCTGCCTAATCTTTGATACTGATACTGATCTTTAACACTGTTAGTTTCACTTGGCAGGCACACAGCTTGAAACAATGAGGACATGGATGAAAAATATGTCTTCACCAAATAAAAGACACCACTGTTTGTTTTTCATTGGTGTCTCTTAAAAATGTGTGTCAGGTTCTTCAAGTTACATTCATGAATTATTTTTACTTCTTCCTGTCACAAAAGAACAATAGTGTTTACACACTCAACTAACGTCATTGATGCTAGATGTTACCCGAATCTAACGTGACAATGAATATTTCCCATCAGTAGTTACTTCCTGAGTCAAGATCGAGCTCCAGATCATATGATGTGCTGTGTGTATAATTAGTATAAAAGAACAATGAGGCATCAAAATGTCCTCATGTGATTTTTTTCAGCTTATGTCTTCTCTGATAGATTTATTCGCAGACAAATTCACTGGCCTATGAATTGAACTGCTTTTTGAAAAAAAACAGTGCTGTTTAAATCGCCGCTACAACGAGTCTTCAACCTCAGTCTGCGACTGGGGAGAGTGCCCGCCCTATGGAAGACATCCTGCATCGTCCCGGTCCCCAAAAAGAACTGGCCCAATGAGCTGAATGACTTCCGACCGGTGGCACTGACGTCACATCTTATGAAGACTCTAGAGCGGCTCTTCCTCAACCTCCTCTGACCACAGGTACAACATGCCCAGGACCCACTACAGTTTGCATACAAGGCTGGTGTCGGAGTGGAGGATGCCATCCTGTACCTCCTACACAGAGCCCACTCACACCTGGATGGGGGAAAAGGCACGGTCAGGATCCTGTTTCTTGACTTTTCCAGTGCCTTTAATACCATCCGGCCCTGTATGCTTCAGGAAAAACTGAACAGGATGGAGGTGGACCCCTGCCTGGTGGCTTGGATCTCCGACTACCTCACCGACAGACCACAGTACGTCAGGCTGAAGGACATCACGTCTGACACAGTGGTCAGCAGCACAGGAGCACCACAGGGAACTGTGCTGTCCCCTCTTCTCTTCACCCTGTACACCTCTGACTTCGGCTACAACTCTGAATTATGCCACATTCAGAAGTTTGCAGACGACACAGCCATCATGGGGTGTATCTGGGATGATCAGGAAGAGGAGTACAGAAGTCTGGTGAGGAACTTTGTCGCATGGAGTCACACAAACCACCTGCAACTCAACACCTCAAAGACTAAGGAACTGGTTGTGGACTTCGGGAGGTCCAGAGCAGGTCCACTGCCGGTTCAGATAGAGGGGGAGGAGGTGGAGGTGGTCAACAAGTACAAGTACCTCGGGCTGTGGGTGGACAATAAACTGGACTGGTCATGCAACACAGAGCACCTGTATAAAAAAGCCCAAAGCCGACTGTACTTCCTCAGGAGGCTGAGGTCTTTTAACATCTGCAGGAAGCTCCTGAGGATGTTTTACCAGTCGGTGGTTGCTGGAGTACTTTTCTATGCTGTGGTGTGCTGGGGGAGCAGCACAGCAAAGAAGGACTCATCCAGGCTGGAGAAACTGATCAGGAGGGCTAGCTCTGTGGTCGGCATGAAGCTGGACACTCTGGTGACAGTGGCAGAGAAAAGGACATTAAAGAAACTGATGGACATTATGGACAATGCCAGGCATCCTCTGCACACGGCCATTAACAACCAGAAGAGTCTGTTCAGTGACAGGTTGCTTCTCCCAAAGACAAGAACTAACAGACTTAAAAACTCCTTTGTCCCACACGCCATCAGACTGTTTAACTCCTCTCTGGAGGGGAGAGGGAGGGGAAACAGGAGGACAAAGGAGGGGGGAACAACTAAGCTGTAGTGCCTCTTCACCTCACTGTGCAATACCTTTTGTGCAATACTTTTGTAAATAGTCAACAGTGCAATAGACCTCAATACTTGAAATGTGCAATTCACTTGTATTTTTATTTTTTATTCCTATTTATTCTATTTATCCCCTTCGTATATTCTATTTATATTGTCTCTGTATTTATATATGTGTGTGTGTGTGTGTGTGTGTGTGTGTGTGTGTGTGTGTGTGTGTGTATATATATAATATTCTGTAACTCTGTAACTTCTGTCGGTGCTGTGCTTTTTTTGGAAATCGAATTTCCCAGAGGAACCCACCCGAGGGATTAATAAAGATCTATCTATCTATCTATCTATCTATCTATCTATCTATCTATCTATCTATCTATCTATCTATCTATCTATCTATCTATCTATCTATCTATCTATCTATCTATCTATCTATCTATCTATCTATCTATCTATCTATCTAAATCAAAAAAGCAGTGCTGTTTAAATCCAGTGAATTAAAAGCCCCAATGCAAATGTCATAACAAATTAAACCACTCTTCATTTTCTTCATTTCACTTCATGCCTTATATTGACTGAATTGGCCTAAATGCTGTGCTTAAGATAGCCTGTTTCAGTCTTATCCACATTTTACTTTTAAATATTTTTTCTTTGTAATGCCTATTTTGTAAAACCCTCCAAAATGTTGATTTGTTAGGCCATGTTCTTTTAACCCCTTAAAGCTTTTTAAAGCATTCCCATCACAGAAATCACTGTTTTTTTTTTTTTAAACTAGAAACAGTTTAATTCTGGCTCTCTTTCTCTGACAAATAAATTCTTCATTAAATCCTTTTAGGCTACTTGTTTGCTGCTTTTAGTCATTCTTTGCCATGAGGTTCCTATCAGCATTGTAAGTCCGCATTCCACTGATGTGAACTGATCAGATGTCATAACATCCCGTATGGAAAAGATATATATATAAATCTTATAAAGTTTGTATCTGTCTTGCGTGAAACTTGTATGAAAAGCATACAAGAGTGCAAATAGATATAAGATCCCTTGAAAAATTATATAACTGAAACTTGTATCTTTTGGATACTTATTAAAACAATATATGAAAGTAATGAGAAAGTGGGCACTTTCATGAGTAAATCGTGTAAGCCTTATATGATTCACTATATGAAGTAAGCCAAATCTTATGCAAATCTTTTATAAGTTTTTTCTATTTATTTTCCATATAGGATTATTTAACAAACTGAATACTTTGAATTTAAATACTTTTGATGAATAATGGAAAAATGCATAAAATGTACAACAAGCATTTTGAGAATAAAAGTATATATTTCCACAATTCTTTTATAGCTTTTTTTAATTTCCTCTTTCTAATTTCCTACAGTGATTAACAAAAAATACAGACAAACAGATGACATCTGTCTTGTAAGTTAACCTTTGCCTTTCACTTTGGAAGAGGAACAAAAGAAAAGTATTTTAAAAATGTGATCTGTAGACATTGCAATGTTATCTTTTCAAAAGTTCCAATGTGAGATCTATTTGACGAAAAGGAAACCGAACATGCACCACAACAAATGGCCCGAAAATATTGTCTTGTAGTACAACAGGTGCCCGAAAAGGAGTGGGAAGAAGTAATACTCATACTCACTGCCCTTCACATATTTATAGCTCAGTTGTGTAGTGAGTGATCTGATTTCAGAATGGTTTCTTGCCACTCTTAACTTTCTCTTCCAGTCATTTCCGTATTCTCAATAAAGCTTTAGTAGTTGCCAAATTTAGTCTATGTAACATGACCCCGAAATTGCCCAAAAATCTAAGCAAAATCATATCAGAAAACATCAGACTGACAGCCTGATGTAATTGAAAAAAGAAAAACATTTTAATATGAATGTGATGGATCTCCTCAGATAAAAAAATAAATAAATCAATCAATAGGTCTAAAATGACTAAGACACATTTCAAGTGGCACTTCATTGTACTTGGAATTTTACTATCACAAACAAAATCTATATCTTTCTGTTGCTCTGTTTCTCCTTTTGTACTTCAGGTACTGAACATATTAATCTCTCAAACAGCTCTATCTTAGCCATTGAAGGTTGTTATTCATATCAGGCATGATGGCATCTTTATTATCTAGAAAATATTTGTATTTGGGAACAAGGAAAAACTGCTCCACACAGCAAGAGAGAAGGGTCGGATGAGCGAAAAAAGGCTGAACTGCATCACTATTTTTGTTGAATAGATTTTTTTTGTCCCATAACTGTGTTCTGGAGGCAGTTTATAACTTTTGCGAAGATCGGGAGATTATTCCATTGCACTGCATTAATGACGTCTGCATTCGGGTGCTCTCATGTTCGCTCTGTTTACGTAGTTCTGTTAGCTTGGTAATTTAGACAATAGGCTGTTGACAGAGTAACGTTAACATTTGGTTTAAAAGGTTAAAACAATTCTTGTGTAGTTGTGTCGAATTGTATGCACTTGTGGGAGTTATACAGTATGGTATATTTAAGTTACTGTGTCTTTTGCAGACAGCAAGATGTAGATTATAGGCTAGTTAACCTTAGCATAGTTTCCCGTCACTTATGGATTAGGGCAATCAAATAGAAAAGAGTGTTGCTGCTGCTGAGCCATCTCTTGATCCTAAATGAGACAAAAAACTTGATCAAGTTCAGTCTGGAAGCATTTTACCGTCGGTGCTGCAGATGAAACCAAAGTGATATGTAATGTGTGCAAAGGTCAAATCAGCAGAGGCACACATATTAAACGTGTCAACATCTGCTATACACAATCACAGGCACTTAAAGCATCCTCTCCTGGTACTGTCTGCCAACTCCCCCCACCAGCACCAATTCATCATCACAACCATGTTCTGCCTCTGCAAGTCAGTTTCGTTGTCTGTTCAGCGTCCTCCAAGAAGCTAGAGTGGTGGTGGAGTTCATTATGTTCACAATGGTATTTTATTAGTTGTTGGTTTGGATGATGCAATGGCTGTTATGTTATTTTCTTTTCAATGACCTTTTTTGTTACATGTTCATTGCTGGATCTATGGAAAAACATCAACTAATATTGCATGTCCACAATTACTGTAATGGATATAATTAAAGAATACTTAATATTAATTAGAAGTGTAATGCAAATAAAAAAGGATTTTTAAGCCTATTTTGAATTTTACTTGACAACGAATACAAATACAAATACTTTTCCCCCCTCAACAAATACAAATACAGATACAAATACCGGCTGCTTTGCACATCTCTAATATTTATATGATGTGTATCTGTCTGTCTGTCTGTCTGTCTGTCTGTCTGTCTGTCTGTCTGTCTGTCTGTCTGTCTGTCTGTCTGTCTGTCTATCTATCTATCTATCTATCTATCTATCTATCTATCTATCTATCTATCTATCTATCTATCTATCTATCTATCTATCTATCTATCTATCTATCTATCTATCTATCTATCTATCTATCTATCTATCTATCTATCTATCTATGAAATAGACTGTAGAAATGTAATTTTGTTTTAATGATTCATGCTTTTTAACTTCCCAGTTACTGTTTGAATAAATTCACTAACTTTGACTTGCACTATTTAGTTAGAATTTTGTGATTTCACTTACTTTCATAATTTCAGATTATTTTAGATATTTCTTTAATTGTATATGTAATTTTAATTTTCTAATTCCAATCTGATAATTAATTACTATCTAATAATTTTTAAATTATGACTATATGAGTTAAAAGAAAATATAGCTTGTTATAAGAACATAGTATCATTATAATTTTTGAAATCTAATTATTTCAAATGTATATATTTAAAAGCTGTTTGACTTTAAGAAAGATACTTACTATTGCAACTATCAGATTTACTTGTTGTTTAAATGCAAATAAGCAGCAAATCGCTTGTAAATGTCTCATGAGTTTTAAATGACACTTAAACTTCTGTTTTTGTCACACAATTAGGGCAACAATAACAACAACAAGTGGAAGCTGGAGGTGAAGTTCCTAATGTTCTTCGACTTACAGTCATGGTAACTTGAGTTGTAGTTGTCCCTGTTGTAGTTGAAACGGGAGTTGTTGTTGATCCAGTTGTAGTTGACCCAGCGGTTGTTATTGTCCCTGTTGTAGTTGACCCAGGAGCTGTTGTTGACCCACTTGTAGTTGACTGAGCAGCTTTAGGTGACCCAGTTGTAGTTGGCCCAGTATTTATAGTTGTCACAGTCATAGTTGACTCAGAAGTCATCTTTGACCCAGCAGTTGTTGTTGACCCTGGTGTAGTTGACTGAGTGGATCCAGCATTTGGATCCAGGACACATAACCCTAGTGACGGGGCTGCATCAAGGGGCTCTTTTATCGCGTCCATTTTTAGCATTTCAGCCAATTCTTTTTAAACAATTTTCTCAGATACAGTGGGGCAAAAAAGTATTTAGTCAGCCACCGATTGTGCAAGTTCCCCCACTTAAAATGATGACAGAGGTCAGTAATTTGCACCAGAGGTACACTTCAACTGTGAGAGACAGAATGTGGAAAAAAAAAATCCATGAATCCACATGGTAGGATTTGTAAAGAATTTATTCGTAAATCAGGGTGGAAAATAAGTATTTGGTCAATAACAAAAATACAACTCAATACTTTGTAACATAACCTTTGTTGGCAATAACAGAGGTCAAACGTTTACTATAGGTCTTTACCAGGTTTGCACACACAGTAGCTGGTATTTTGGCCCATTCCTCCATGCAGATCTTCTCGAGAGCAGTGATGTTTTGGGGCTGTCGCCGAGCAACACGGACTTTCAACTCCCGCCACAGATTTTCTATGGGGTTGAGGTCTGGAGACTGGCTAGGCCACTCCAGGACTTTCAAATGCTTCTTACCGAGCCACTCCTTTGTTGCCCGGGCGGTGTGTTTTGGATCATTGTCATGTTGGAAGACCCAGCCTCGTTTCATCTTCAAAGTTCTCACTGATGGAAGGAGGTTTTGGCTCAAAATCTCACGATACATGGCCCCATTCATTCTGTCCTTAACACGGATCAGTCGTCCTGTCCCCTTGGCAGAAAAACACCCCCGTGCTTCACAGTAGGTATGGTGTTCTTGGGATGCAACTCAGTATTCTTCTTCCTCCAAACACGACGAGTTGAGTTTATACCAAAAAGTTCTACTTTGGTTTCATCTGACCACATGACATTCTCCCAATCCTCTGCTGTATCATCCATGTGCTCTCTGGCAAACTTCAGACGGGCCTGGACATGCACTGGCTTCAGCAGCGGAACACGTCTGGCACTGCGGGATTTGATTCCCTGCCGTTGTAGTGTGTTACTGATGGTGACCTTTGTTACTTTGGTCCCAGCTCTCTGCAGGTCATTCACCAGGTCCCCCCGTGTGGTTCTGGGATCTTTGCTCACCGTTCTCATGATCATTTTGACCCCATGGGATGAGATCTTGCGTGGAGCCCCAGATCGAAGGAGATTATCAGTGGTCTTGTATGTCTTCCATTTTCTGATGATTGCTCCCACAGTTGATTTTTTCACACCAAGCTGCTTGCCTATTGTAGATTCACTCTTCCCAGTCTGGTGCAGGTCTACAATACTTTACAGAGATACAGAGATACAGAATACAGAGATTTTCCTTGTTTGAGGTGACCAAATACTTATTTTCCACCCTAATTTACGTATAAATTCTTTACAAATCCTACCATGTGGATTCATGGATTTTTTTTCACATTCTGTCTCTCACAGTTGACGTGTACCTCTGGTGCAAATTACTGACCTCTGTCATCATTTTGAGTGGGGGAACTTGCAGAATCGGTGGCTGACTAAATACTTTTTTGCCCCACTGTAACCTGTAACGTCATGCACCTTCACATAAGGCCACCTTTCAAATAGTGTTCTATGAGATTAGTAGGAACGGTCAGCTGGAAGAACACATCTGCAAAACAACATTGGAATGCAGAAACATTCACTCTGTGGGCCTGTGTGAGATGATCATCACAATGGAGTGAGGGGTTAATGATGAAATTTTGAACCTCTGGCCAAACTCATCTCTCTCCTTCACCAGACTCACCAGAGAAGTGATTTCAGCCTCTCTCTATGCTTTGAGGAGGTCAAGGTGATACACCTGGTTGACTGCTCCCGTGTCCAACTGTGCCACTTCATAGTTAAGGTATTTGTAATGTAGCAGCCTGACTTCTGTGTCATTATCAGGAAGTACAGAATGAATTGTTGTTGAACAGGACTGCATTATCACTGATCAACAGAAAAGATTCCCATGAGCCTGTAACTAAACATGGTTCCTTATCTTTTCTTTTTTTTTTCCGTACCAGCACAAAAGTTAGGCGCACCCAAATTTTTCAACTGCTTAACGCCGCAGTTTTGCATGTTCACTTTTTGGGGGGGAAATTGCTGTACATACAGACAATATTGATTTGTAAATGATTAACAACCTTTTTTTTTAACACAAAGTTCTTTATTTGGAGCACAGTTCTACAAGAAAGATAAGTTAACCATCTTCACTTCCTGCTTGCTCTTGGGGCATTTTCCCTTCATTTTGTCTTCAGCAAGTGAAATGTACACTCAATTGGATTCCGGTCAGGTGATTGACTTGGCCATTGCAAAACAGTCCACTTCTTTACCTTCAAAAACTCTTTGGTTGCTTTTGCAGTATGCTTTGGGTCATTGTCATCTGCACTGTGAAACCCCATCCAATGAGTTCTGAAGCATTTGGCTGAATATGAGCAGATAATATTGCCTGAAACCATTCAGAATTTATCGTGCTGCTTTTGTCGGTAGTCACACATCAATAAATAGAAGAGAACCTGTTCCACTGGCAGCCATATATGCTCACGCCATTACACTTCCACCACAATGCTTCACTGATGAGGTGGTATGCTTAGGATCATGAGCAGTTCCTTTCCTTCTCCATACTCTTCTCTTCCCATCATTCTGGTACAAGTTTATCTTGGTCTCATCTGTCCATAGTATGTTGTTCCAGAACTGTGAAGGCTTTTTTAGATGTCGTTTGGCAAACTCTAATCTGGTCTTCCTGTTTTGGGGGCTCACCAATGGTTTACATCTTGTGGTGAACCCTCTGTATTCACACTGGTGGAGTCTTCTCTTGATTATTGACTGACACACACACACACACCTACCTCCTGGAGAGTGTTCTTGATCTGGCCAACTTTTGTGAACTGTGTTTTCTTCACCAGGGAAAGGATTTTTCAGTCACCCACCACAGTTGTTTTCCGTTGTCTTCCGGGTCTTTTGGTGTTGCTGAACTCACCGGTGTGTTCCCTCTTTTCGAGAATGTTCCAAACAGTTGTTTTGCCACGCATAATGTTTTTGCTATCTCTCTGATGGGTTTGTTTTGTTTTTTCAACGTAATGATGGCTTGCTTCACTGATAGTGAGAGCTCTTTGGATCTCATCTTGTCAGCTGACAGCAACAGATTCCAAATGCAAATAGCACACTTGAAATGAACTCTGGAACTTTTATATGGTCATTGTAATTGGGATAATGAGGGGAATACTACACACCTGGCATCGGACAGCTGAGAAGCCAATTGTCCCATTACTTTTGGTCCCTTAACAAGTGGGAGGCACATATACAAACTGTTTTAATTCCTACACCTTTCACCTGATTTGCATGTAAATACCCTCAAATAAGAGCTGACAGTCTGCAGTTAAAGCACATCGTTTAATTTGAAATCCATTGTGGTGGTAGAGTCAAAAATGTTAGAATTGTGTCGATGTCCCAATATTTATGGACCTGACTGTATATATATATATATAAACACCCAGCACGCCCCTGCGGGCGGTTTATCCTTCAAGCTCGGGTCCTCTACCAGAGGCATGGGAGCTTGAGGGTCCTGCGCAGTATCTTAGCTGTTCCCAGGACTGCGCTCTTCTGGACAGAGATCTCCGATGTTGTTCCCGGGATCTGCTGGAGCCACTCGCCTAGCTTGGGAGTCACCGCACCTAGTGCTCCGATTACCACGGGGACCACTGTTACCTTCACCCTCCACATCCTCTCATGCTCTTCTCTGAGCCCTTGGTATTTCTCCAGCTTCTCGTGTTCCTTCTTCCTGATATTGCTGTCATTCGGAACTGCTACATCGATCACTACGGCCGTCTTCTTCTGTTTGTCTACCACCACTATGTTGGTTAGCCACCACCATTTTGTCCGTCTGTATCTGGAAGTCCCACAGGATCTTAGCTTGGTATCGGCAGCAGAAACCCAAGAAAGAGGACGGAGACGAGGAACCATCATGGAAGACCCTGCACGGTATGTACCACCGGCAGATAGAGGTGGTGGCTGATATCCAGAAATCCTACCAGTGGCTGGACAAAGCTGGACTGAAAGACAGCTCAGAGGCACTAATCATGGAAGCACAAGAACAAGCTCTGAGATATATATATATATATATATATATATATATATATATATATATATATATATATATATATAGGTATATATATATAGGTATATATATATATATATATATATATATATATATAGGTATATATATTAGGGGTGCAACGATGCACAAAATTCACGGTTCGGTTCGGTTCGATACTTTGGTGTCACGGTTCGATATTTTTTCGATACAAAAAAAATGTTCATGCCTTTTTAATTTGTCATTTATTAAATTTTCATGGCACATTCTGCACCACATCTCTGTGCGTTCATCATTTGTTTGAAGCCAGCTCACCTCCTGCAACTACTTTTCCGAGAATACGCGCTTCTTTTGTGGTTCGGACTCCTTCTGACATTTCTTTGGAGGTGGAGGAACACCAAAGTAATTGCTTAAAGGAGCTTCTTCGACATCTTTAAGAGTTCTAAACAAATGTCTGCGATGTCTGACAGCGAATGCGCACCTGCGGACCACTTATGTGCAGCCCTGGTTATTTAGCTCGTCATATTGCAGCCACAAGAAATTCTTTTGTCCATGAAACCATAAAGCTGCACTTTCTTTTTGCCTTATAGTCTGATTTGTCATAACTTTTCCGTTTTGTGGTAAGCTTTTCTTTGGCTGTCACTTCTTCACCCTGACCTGTCTTATTTGGCTCAGCAGAACTAAAATATATATCCTGCTGTTTTTACACACACACTCACATAATGCTCAGCGATCCTCTCACATGTGAGATCAACCTCTCACATGTTTAAGCTGCGGTAGATTTCACATGTCATGTTTGCATAGTAAGCTAACGATTGATAAGACGATGTCAGAGGAATTGGTGCACAAATTATCATCACTCACAGATCAGTGCTGTCGCTCTCTATACACAGTTCGCGCGATTGCAAAGTGAAAGCAAAAAACAAGCGCAAATTCAAACGCGATTTCAATATGTCACATATTGACAGTGGCTCACCGATGCCAATGACATAATTACCCAGCTACATTTCCGAAAGAATGTAAAAGCATTGACATATATTTTTCCTTCCTGCGATAGCCCGATGGGCAGGGCAGAGATAGATTTTGGTAGCCCGACTGGAAAAATTTTGCGAGCCCTGTATCTGATTGAGGAATCACTCATCTTTGGAAAAGAGAGTTTATTACAGAGAAATGGCTCTTTCCAAAATAAAAGCTATACTATACGCTTCTTCTGGGCTATATTCTCAGCAGCATTTTAAACATATCAGGTCCCCATAAGGATAATCATGTGCTAATGGCTGTCCAAATGACTCGGGTAAAGTTTGTAGCATGCATGCTTGTTGTTTTTGTTGTTCAATATCGACACGGTTCAATATCGATACGAATATCGTTCGATACAGTGCTTTCCGTTCGGTAAGCAAATGTATCGAACAATACAAAATTTTTAATTAATTTTATCACCTTTCCTTCTGACGATGCTGTCTGTTTTGAGCACTCAGAGGATCTGCGCTCGACAGTGCAGCCTAGGCGGAGTAGTCGAACGCAGATTCACTGAGTGCAGGGCAAGCTAGCAAGACAGAAGTTAAGCTGTCGTTGCAACATGGCAAATTGAACCTCCCCCACCCTCATTCAGATGTGGCGTTTGGAACTATTTTGGTTTTCATGTGACATATGACCCTGAAGGTAAGCGCGTCATGGACAAAAGTAAAACAGTATGTTGGATGTGCCATGCAATGCTCAATTACGTTGGTGGGAGCTAGTGTGTTAGCGCAGTTAGCTCATTAACGTGTTGGCTGTCCAGCCCCACGCACGGGGCGATCCGCGGTAGCTCGTTAACGGAGATTTGCCGTGTTGTGGCGTTAATCATCCATCACATGCATATTAAAATGTTTTTTCTTTTTTTCGATTACATCAGGCTGTCACTCTGATGTTTTCTGATATGATTTTGCTTAGATTTTTGGCCAATTTCTTGGTCAAGTTTCATAGGGTAAATTTAGCAACTACTAAAGCTTTATTGAGAATACTGAAATGATTGAAAGAAAAACACAGGATTGGCAAAAAACAGATTGTTGGGAAAAGCGTTCTGAAATCAGATCAGGTGGAAATCATGCAAATAATAATACAAAGCTGCACAACTACACAACTGAGCTTTAAATATGTGAAGGGCGGTTAGTATATAAGTACTACTTCTTCCCACTCCTTTTCGAGCACCTGTTATAGTAGAAGACAATGTTTTTTTTTTTCATGTATATCACTCAATCAATCAATACATGTCTTGTCACTCCGTGTGGACTTGCTGTTGTAGCTGTATGGAAAATTTGGTACAATACAACCTCAAGCGGAATAAATGTGACTTCCTGGAAAGACATTTTAAGCTTTATTTACCCTGAGTGGCACACAAATACTCCTTAAAACTTGTCACTGTGCATTTGTGGTTTCATTTTGAGCAAATAGATCTCACATTGAAAGTCAGTGGATTGTATGAAAAGATAACATTGCAATGAATACATTTTTAAATACTTGTCTTTTGTTACTCTTCCAAAGTGAAAGCCAACAAGACAGACATCATCTGGTTGTCTGTATTTTTTGTCACAGTGGGAAAGTAGGAAGAGGATATTAAAAACATCTATTGAAGATTTATGGAAATATATATAGTTAATCTCAAAATGCTTGTTATGTATTTTATGCATTTTCAGATTATTCATCATAAGTATTTGAATTCAAAGTATACAGCTTGTTAGATAATATTTTGACATCTGATTTGTTCACATCAGTGGAATGCTGACTAACAATGCTGATGACTGGACCATGAAACTGACTTAAAAGTTGTTCAGGAATGTTGTTGTTTTCTTTTTTTTAAAAATCTTTTTATCTTTGCATCTTCAACTGGCAGTTCAAAACATTTCAATAGAATTGTGTGTGGGCATCACATACTTGTGAAGCAAGTATATAATGCCCGAACAAACTGGTGGCATCACAAGAGAACAGACAAGCACAAGGGAGGCTGAATAAGGATTCTGTCAATTACGGCTCTAGGGTGAGGGTCTTTGGTCTATATGTAAATTTAGTGTTTGAGTTTGTGCTAGGCGTTTTGTATTACAATTTATTGTGTAATGGTTATTGTCATTTATTACACTTAACCTGAAGCTATGATGAAAAATAATATTCTATTGTGATATTTTTTCACACCGTAGAAAACTTTTTTCTCTGCAGACAGTACATTTAACCCTAAATGTTTTCAACTTTAGCTGTTGCCTAAAAGTGATGAAAAAAAATGTATCAAGGTAAAAAAAAAGAAAAAAGCATGATTATTACTTCTACTGTCTATGTTATAGTAGTGTATCCAGTAAAAATGGCTATATTGTTAGAAAATCGGAAAAAGCACAGTAAATTCATAAACTGAAGTTGTTCTGTTACAACTTTTAGAATACAGATTTGCTTTTTTGGACACTATTTTTTTTCTTGTCTCTGCAATATAAACTTTCCATTCTTGTTTTTGTGTCCCTGAAGACACATTCTTTATCAGTCTGGTCTCACATTAGTATCAATGTACTTTTTTTTCACTTTTAAGAGTGAAAAGTCAACTTTTTCGAAGTATTTCAAATTATCCCCGGGCAAGATATTGAATTCAAGCTTGCCAAAAGTGTATTTACATAAGTCTTTGTGAAACAGTGCTTGGGTAGGTATAGATTTGTGATGGCATGAATAAGGCTTGCAGCAAGTAGTTTTGGAACTAAACTATATATATATTAGGGGTGCAACGATATTCGTATCGATATTGAACCGTTCGATACAGTGCTTTCGGTTCGGTACGCATATGTATCGAACAATACAACATTTGTAATTTATTTTATCAATTTTCCTTCTGACGATGCTGTCTGTGTTGAGCGCTCAGTGAATCTGTGTTCGACTACTCCGCCTAGGCTGCACTGTCGAGCGCAGATCCACTGAGCGCTCAACACAGACAGCATCGTCAGAAGGAAGAGGGCAGGGCAAGCTAGCGAGACAGAAGTTAAGCTCTCCTTGCAACAGGCAAATTGAACGTCATTCAGATCTGGCGTTTGGAATTATTTTGGTTTTCATGTGACGTATGACCCTGAAGGTAAGCGAGTCATGGACTAAAGTAAAACAGTATGTTGAATGTGCCATGCAATGCTCAATTACATTGGTGTGAACTAGTGTGTTAGCGCAGTTAGCTCGTTAACGTGTTGGCCGTCTAGCCCCATGCACGGAGTGATCGGCGGTAGCTCGTTAACGGAGATTTGCCGTGTTGTGGCGTTAAGGTAATTTCAACGAGATTAACCTGAAAGCACTAGCGGGAACACAACGAATATGACTGCACATTTACGCCGACATCATCGTAGTGCAATTGATAATTGCATTATTACATTGTTATTAATTAAGTGAATAAATTAATTAATATTTGTAAATGGACCGATATATATGTTCATGCTTTTTTAATTTGTCATTAATTAAGATTATAAATATATATTTTAACTCAAACGTACAGTTTTTAAATTTAATGTTGCTGAAACAACAAAGGGATAAAATAATAAATCTATCTATCGAGAAATCACTCATCTTTGGAAAAGAGAGTTTATTACAGAGAAATTGCTCTCTCCAAAATAAAAGCTATACTATACGCTTCTTCTGGGCTATATTCTCAGCAGCATATTAAACATATCAGGTCCCCATAAGGAGAATCATGTGCTAAAAGTAAAACAGTATGTCGGATGTGCCACACAATGCTCAATTACATTGGTGGGAACTAGTGTGTTATCAATTACAAAAATAATTAAGTACCATTAAGTACTTTTTAAAAAAAATGAATCTACTAATGGTGGCAAAGATAATTTTAATTGTACTTTTGAACAAAAAAAGTGATTTCCAAAGAGCATCGTATGACGTGTGTTCTTTAAACATTTGGAAAAAAAATGGAGGACAAAAGTATAGGTTACAGGCCTAAAAAAAGACATGCTTCAAAAACAACAACAACAACAACAAAAAAAACCGCTTAGGGGCTGTGGTGTTTTAGATCAATGTGAAGAGCATTTGACTGGAAACAACTTCAACTTTCAGCATGATGATGATTCCAAACATGCAGTGGGAGTGTGTCTGAAGAGGGAGAGAGTATAAATAAAAGCTATGTCAATGCATAAATACTTCCACATCAATTTATAACAAACATTCATATTCTCAAATATTTCAGGTACATGAGGCTGTAATGGGGGCTTGTCGAACATTGACCGTTTTGTTAACCATTCTGGGTAAGTAACTGATTATTTTACAAAAATTAGAATGCAGCTCTTAAAAAAATAAAATAAAATAAAAATACATACATACACAATATGCCACACTTTTCAGTTATTAGCTTTTCAGATTTTAATTTGTCATATTTTAGTAACATCTGAACATATTGTGTAGTAACATGCTTTCATATCATGTCGATTAACAGCTTCTTTTAAGTGTTTTTCTTCTTCTTGATCAGTTTGGCGTATGGTAGCATGATCTATTATCTATTATAGATTATCTATCTATCTATCTATCTATCTATCTATCTATCTATCTATCTATCTATCTATCTATCTATCTATCTATCTATCTATCTATCTAAATGTATTCATAAATATCTATATATACATACATATGCATGTGTTTTCAGTAGCATGTGTGTTAAGTGTAATCATCTGTCTACTTTTCACAAATAGTGGCAATTGAGCTTGCTACTACACCAACTGTTGCACAAAACTGTGGTTCTGAAGGTTCAACTGTAACTACATTATCTGAAGAAACTACATCAACATCAACTGAATGTTCAACTTCAACTACAGAAACAACAGCAACTGGAGGTTTAACTGCAACTACAGCATCTGAAGAAACTACAGCATCAACAACAACTGTCATTACGGCACAAACAACAACTGAAGGTTCAACTGGAACTACAGAAACAACAGCATCAACAACTACTGAAGGTATAACTGAAACTACAGAAGCAACTGCAACTACAGCATCAACAACTGAAAGTACAACTGAAACTACAGAGACAACAGCAACTACAGCATTAACAACAACTGAAGGTTCAACTGCAATTACAGAAACAACAGCAACCACAGCCTTAACAACAACTGAAGGTACAACGGCAACCACAGCCTTAACAACAACTGAAGACACAACAGCAACTACACCATCAACAACTACTGAAGGTTCAACTGCAACTGCAGAAAAAACAGTAACTACAGATTCAACAACAACTGAAGGTTCAACTACAACTACAGAAATGGGAGCATCATCAACAACTGAAGGTTCAACAGCAAATACAGAAACAACAGCAACTACAGCATCAACAACAGGTGAAGGTAAAACTCCAACTACAGTATGTGAAGAAACTACAACATCAACAATTGAAGATACAACAGTCATTACGGCACAAACAACAACTGAAGGTTCAACTGCAACTACAGAAACAACAGCATCGACAACTACTGAAGGTACAACTGAAACTGCAGAAACAACAATCATTACGGCACAAACAGCAACTGAAGGTTCAACTAGAACTACAGAAACAACAGCATCGACAACTACTGAAGGTACAACTGAAACTGCAGAAACAACAGTCATTACGGCACAAACAACAACTGAAGGTTCAACTGCAACTACAGAAACAACAGCATCGACAACTACTGAAGGTACAACTGAAACTGCAGAAACAACAGCAACTACAGCATCAACAACTGAAGTTTCAACTGCAACTACAGAAACAACAGCAACTACAGCATCAACAACAACTGAAGGTACAACTCCAACTACAGTATCTGAAGAAACTACAGAATCAACAACAACTGAAGGTACAACAGTCATTACGGCACAAACAACAACTGAAGGTTCAACTGACATTACAGAAACGGGAGCATCAATAACAACTGAGGGTTCAACTGCAACTAAAGAAACAACAGCAACTACAGCATCAACAACAACTGAAGGTTCAACTGCAACTACAGAAACAACAGCAACAACAGCATCAACAACAACTGAAGGTACAACTCCAACTACAGTATCTGAAGAAACTACAGAATCAATAACAACTGAAGGTACAACAGTCATTACGGCACAAACAACAACTGAAGGTTCAACTGCAACTACAGAAACAACAGCAACTACAGCATCAACAACAACTGAAGGTACAACTCCAACTACAGTATCTGAAGAAACTACAGAATCAACAACAACTGAAGGTACAACAGTCATTACAGCACAAACAACAACTGAAGGTTCAACTGCAACTACAGAGACAACAGCAACTACAGCATTAACAACAACTGAAGGTTCAACTGCAATTACAGAAACAACAGCAACCACAGCCTTAACAACAACTGAAGGTACAACAGCAACCACAGCCTTAACAACAACTGAAGGCACAACAGCAACTACACCATCAACAACTACTGAAGGTACAACTGAAACTACAGAAAAAACAGTAACTACAGATTCAACAACAACTGAGGTTTCAACTACAACTACAGAAACGGGAGCATCAACAACAACTGAGGGTTCAAGTGCAACTACAGAAACAACAGCAACTACAGCATCAACAACAACTGAAGGTTCAACAGCAAATACAGAAACAACAGCAACTACAGCATCAACAACTGAAGGTACAACAGTCATTACGGCACAAACAGCAACTGAAGGTTCAACTGCAACTACAGAAACAACAGCAACTACAGCATCAACAACAACTGAAGGTTCAACTGCAACTACAGAAACAACAGCAACTACAGCATCAACAACAACTGAAGGTTCAACTGCAACTACAGAAACAACAGCAACTACAGCATCAACAACAACTGAAGGTACAACTCCAACTACAGTATCTGAAGAAACTACAGAATCAATAACAACTGAAGGTACAACAGTCATTACGGCACAAACAACAACTGAAGGTTCAACTACAACTACAGAGACAACAGCAACTACAGCATTAACAACAACTGAAGGTTCAACTGCAACTACAGAAACAACAGCAACTACAGCATCAACAACAACTGAAGGTACAACTCCAACTACAGTATCTGAAGAAACTACAGAATCAACAACAACTGAAGGTACAACAGTCATTACAGCACAAACAACAACTGAAGGTTCAACTGCAACTACAGAGACAACAGCAACTACAGCATTAACAACAACTGAAGGTTCAACTGCAATTACAGAAACAACAGCAACCACAGCCTTAACAACAACTGAAGGTACAACAGCAACTACACCATCAACAACTACTGAAGGTACAACTGAAACTACAGAAAAAACAGTAACTACAGATTCAACAACAACTGAGGGTTCAACTACAACTACAGAAACGGGAGCATCAACAACAACTGAGGGTTCAAGTGCAACTACAGAAACAACAGCAACTACAGCATCAACAACAACTGAAGGTACAACTCCAACTACAGTATCTGAAGAAACTACAGAATCAACAACAACTGAAGGTACAACAGTCATTACGGCACAAACAACAACTGAAGGTTCAACTGCAACTACAGAGACAACAGCAACTACAGCATTAACAACAACTGAAGGTTCAACTGCAATTACAGAAACAACAGCAACTAGAGCATCAACAACAACTGAAGGCACAACAGCAACTACACCATCAACAACTACTGAAGGTACAACTGAAACTACAGAAAAAACAGTAACTACAGATTCAACAACAACTGAGGTTTCAACTACAACTACAGAAACGGGAGCATCAACAACAACTGAGGGTTCAAGTGCAACTACAGAAACAACAGCAACTACAGCATCAACAACAACTGAAGGTTCAACAGCAAATACAGAAACAACAGCAACTACAGCATCAACAACTGAAGGTACAACAGTCATTACGGCACAAACAACAACTGAAGGTTCAACTAGAACTACAGAAACAACAGCATCGACAACTACTGAAGGTACAACTGAATCTGCAGAAACAACAGCAACTACAGCATCAACAAAACCTGAAGTTTCAACTGCAACTACAGCATCAACAACAGCTGAAGGTTCAACTGCAACTACAGAAACAACAGCAACTGAAGGTACATCAGCAACCACAGCATCAACAACAACTGAAGGTACAACTCCAACTACAGTATCTGAAGAAACTACAGAATCAACAACAACTGAAGGTACAACAGTCATTACGGCACAAACAACAACTGAAGGTTCAACTGCAATTACAGAAACAACAGCAACCGCAGCCTTAACAACAACTGAAGGCCCAACAGCAACTACACCATCAACAACTACTGAAGGTACAACTGAAAGTAGAGAAACAACAGCAACTTCAGCATCCACAACAACTGAAGGTTCAACTAGAACTACAGAAAAAACAGTAACTACAGATTCAACGACAACTGAAGGTTCAACTCCAACTACAGAAACGGGAGCATCAACAACAACTGAGGGTTCAAGTGCAACTACAGAAACAACAGCAACTACAGCATCAACAACAACTGAAGGTTCAACTGCAACTACAGAAACAACAGCAACTAGAGCGTCAACAACAACTGAAGTTACAATGGCAACCACAGCCTTTACAACAACTGAAGGCACAACAGCGACTACGCCATCAACAACTACTGAAAGTACAACTGAAACTTCAGAAACAAAAGAAACTTCAGCATCAACAACAACTGAAGGTTCAACTTCAACAACAGCAGCTACAGCATCAGCCAAAACTGAAGGTACAACAGCAACCACAGCCTTAACAACAACTGAAGTTAAAACAGCAAATACACCATCAACAACTACTGAAGGTACAACTGCAAGAACAGAATCAATAACAACTGAAGGTTTGACTGGAACTATAGAAACAAAAGCAACAACAGTTTCTGAAGCAACTACAGCTTCAACAACTACTGAAGGTACAACTACAGCTACAGATTCAACAACAACTGTAGGATCAACTTCAACTACGGAAACAACAGCAACCACAGCATCAACAACCACTGAAGGTTCAACTGGAACTACAACCTCAACAGCAACTGAAGGTTCAACTGGAACTACAGAATTAAGAGCATCAACAACAACTGAAGGTACAACAACAAGTACAACATCAACAACAACTGAAGGTTCAACTGCAACTACAGAAACTACAGCAACTACAGATTCAACAACAACTGAAGGTTTAACTGCAGCTATCACCACAACTGACACAGTAACAGGAACAAAGTCAACAACAATAGCAACAAAAACAACAACAACAAATACAACGACAACAGCAGCAACAACAATAAAGCCAACAACGACAGCAGCAACAACAACACAGCCAAAAAACACAGCAACAACAACAACAACACAGCCAACAACAACAACAATAACAAAGCCAACAACAACAGCAGCAACAACAACAAAGCCAACAACAACAGCAACAACAACAGCAATAACAACAACAACAACAAAGCCAACAACGACAGCAGCAACAACAACTACACAGCCAACAACAACAGCAACAACAACAGCACAGCCAACAACAACAGCAACAAACACAACAAAGCCAACAACAGCAGCAACAACAACAAAGCCAACAACAACAAAGCCAACTACAACAGCAGCAACAACAACACAGCCAACAACAACAGCAGCAACAACAACAAAGCCAACGACAACGGCGGAATCAACAACAAAGCCAACAACAAAGGCGACAACAACAACAAAGCCAACAACAACAGCAGCAACAACAACAACAAAGCCAACAACAACAACAGCAGCAACAACAACACAGCCAACAACAACAGCAGCAACAACAACACAGCCAACAACAACAGCAACAACAACAACAAAGCCAACAACAACAGCAGCAACAACAACAACAAAGCCAACAACAACAGCAGCAACAACAACACAGCCAACAACAACAGCAGCAACAACAACACAGCCAACAACAACAGCAACAACAACAATAACAAAGCCAACAACAACAGCAGCAACAACAACAACACAGCCAACAACAAAGCCAACAACAACAGCAGCAACAACAACAACAACAAGAACAGCATTAACAACAACAAAGCCAACAACAACAGCAACAACAACAACAGCAACAACAACAACACAGCCAACAACAACACCAACAACAACAGCAGCAACAACAACAGCAGCAACAACAACAACAGCAACAACAACAACAAAGCCAACAACAACAGCAGCAACAACAACAGCAACAACAACAACAAAGCCAACAACAACAGCGGCAACAACAACAAAGCCAACAACAAAGCCAACAACAACAGCGGCAACAACAACAAAGCCAACAACAACAATAACAACAACAACAACAACAACAACAACAACAAAGCCAACAACAACAGCAGCAACAACAACAACAACAACAACAAAGCCAACAACAACAGCAGCAACAACAACAACAACAACAAGAGCAGCATTAACAACAACAAAGCCAACAACAACACCAACAACAACAACAACAACAAAGCCAACAACAACAGCAGCAACAACAGCAGTGCCGGTAGTTCGTGCACCAGTTGTTGTTCTTACAGCAGTTTTGGTTACACCCTATGTGCCTCAACTCGAAGATAAAACCAGTCCACAATTTCAGGCACTTGCAGTGCAAGTGGTTGTAGTGGTGGGTAAAATACTAAGAATGATTTTCAAGTGCTTTAAAAATTCCAGCTGATTATAACTACATTTGAATTAATTAATTAATTTCTACTTTGCTTTGCACAGTATAAATACTGAGTTAAATACTGAGATGTATTCACAAGTTTTGTTAAATTTCCAGCTGATTACAACGACATCTGAATTAATTAATTTTCTACTTGTTTGTTTTGCACAGTATGAAATCATCTATAGAGCTCGATATGGTTTACTCTTCAGCCATGTTATTGTCATAGCATTCAGGTAAGGTATTTACTTTTGTTCATTTATATCAACACTAATCTTATTATCAATAATGACTAAAAATAGTGTTAATTTAGGATATTTAATAAAAAATTTACGTTTTTTTCTTTCTTTTTTTCATTCAGACAAGCTGGGACCAGAACACGAGCATCTGATACTGAAGCAGAAGTCGAGGTTGTGTTTAACAACACCATAACACCTGCAGAAATCCCAGAGGCTAAAGATGTTGAACAAACGTTAGTCACAGCTGTGTCTAATCCCAACAACACTTTCAATCTCTCTGTTGATACAACATTTGTCGTAGCAACTCAAGTAAACAGTGAGTAAACAGAAGTCACACTTGTCACTCCTGAAAGATTGTTTTTGAAACAAGTCAATACAACTATTTATATTTAACATCATCATGTGTGTGCCCCCCCCCCCCCCCCCCCCAATCCCCGACCCCCACTTAATTTTTTAATGTGCTACTCATAAGAAAGGCTACCTTTGACGGGATTTACAATGTATATATATATAAAAAGCATTGTGTGTTTATGAAAATTACTTTGTTGTCAATTGCTTGCTCTTTGTTTTCTACACTTGTAACAACTACAACTGCTGAGCCAGTTATAACAAAGCAGTTGAAGTTCACATCAATTGGAGAGGCATTTACAGACAACTTGCTGAACTCATCATCTCCAGCGTTTACAGAAAGATCCTCCATGACAGTGACAACAGTAAGTTTTGATCTTCAAGTCAAGCAATGGTTAATTGCATGGATTCGTACTGACAGATCTTTGATTGTGTGTGTTTCTGTAGCTTGAACCTATCTATAAGACAACGTTTCCTTCATACCTCTCAATGATAGTGACTGGATTCCGGTAATTTATTTTTTGTTTGCAGATTCCATATAATATATAATACATAATAAATTAATGCAAGTAAAACGATGTTTGGTTTATTCATTCTGCAGAAACGGATCCATCATCACTGATATTGACATTCGGTTTGCATCTAGAGCAGTGCCTAATAACACTGACATTGCAAATGTTTTGATTAATGCAGCTCCAAACATAACGGTCTTCAACATTACCAATGTTACTGTCAGTGACCCTGGTAAGTAATACTGAATATTATCATATTTTAAATTCACAATATGTCAGAACTGTGACATTTAAGTGACACCTGTTTCCTTTTCTTTACATTTACAGTGGTTTCAACTACAACTGTGAGCACTACAACATCAATGATTACAGATACAAATGCAACCACAGCAAATCTTACAAACACCACACCTGTAACAAACACAACTACAGTGTCTACAACAGCTTCAACTACACCTGTGAACACTACAACGTCAATGCTGACAGGAGCTACAAACGCAACCACAACAAATCTTACAAATACAAATACAGTGTCTACAACAGCTTCAACTACACCTGTGAAAACTACAACATCAATGCTGACTGCAGCTACAAACGCAACCACAACAAATCTTACAAATACAAATACAGTGTCTACAACAGCTTCAACTACACCTGTGAACACTACAACATCAATGCTGACTGCAGCTACAAACGCAGCCACAACAAATCTTACAAACACCACACCTGTAACAAATACAACTACAGGGCTTACAACAGCTTCAACTACAACTGTGAACACTACAACATCAATGCTGACGGCAGCTACAAACGCAACCACAACAAATCTTACAAACACCACACCTGTAACAAATACAACTACAGTGTCTACAACAGCTTCAACTACACCTGTGAACGCTACAATACCAATGATCACTACCCCTACAAACGCAACCACAACAAATCTTACAAATACAACTACAAGGCCTACAACATCTTCAACTACACCTGTGAACACTACAACATCAATGCTGACAGCAGCTACAAACGCAACCACAACAAATCTTACAAACACCACACCTGTAACAAATACAACTACAGTGTCTACAACAGCTTCAACTACACCTGTGAACGCTACAACACCAATGATCACTACCCCTACAAACGCAAAGACAACAAATCTTACAAATACAACTACAGGGCTTACAACAGCTTCAACTACACCTGTGAACACTACAACATCAATGCTGACAGGAGCTACAAACGCAACCACAACAAATCTTACAAACACCACACCTGTAACAAATACAACTACAGTGTCTACAACAGCTTCAACTACACCTGTGAATGCTACAACATCAATGCTGACGACAGCTACAAATGCAACCACAACAAATCTTACAAACACCACACCTGTAACAAATACAACTACAGTGTCTACAACAGCTTCAACTACACCTGTGAATACTACAACATCAATGCTGACGACAGCTACAAATGCAACCACAACAAATCTTACAAACACCACACCTGTAACAACTACAACTACAGGGCTTACAACAGCTTCAACTACACCTGTGAACACTACACCATCAATGCTGACAGGAGCTACAAACGCAATCACAAAAAATCTTACAAACACCACACCTGTAACAACTACAACTACAGGGCTTACAACAGCTTCAACTACACCTGTGAACACTACACCATCAATGCTGACAGGAGCTACAAACGCAATCACAAAAAATCTTACAAACACCACACCTGTAACAAATACAACTACAGTGTCTACAACAGCTTCAACTACACCTGTGAACGCTACAACACCAATGATCACTAGCCCTACAAACGCAACCACAACAAATCTTACAAACACCACAACTGTAACAAATACAACTACAAGGCCTACAACAGTTTCAACTACACCTGTGAACACTTCAACACCAATGCTGACTACACCTACAAATGCAACCACAACAAATCTTACAAACACCAACCCAACAAGTACAACAACAGCAACAACAGCAATGCCAACAACAACAACAACAAAGCCAACAACAATAACAACAACGCCAACAACAACAACGAAGTCAACAACAACAACAACAACGACAGCAACAATGGCAGTGGTCCGTGGACCAGTTTTTATTCTAGTAGCCGTTTTGGTTACACCCTTTGAAGATGCACTCACTAATACAACCAGTCCACAATTTAAGGCACTTGAGGCACAAGTGGTAGTAATGGTGAGTTAAATACTGAGATGTATTCACAAGTTTTGTTAAAACAACGACATCTGAATTAATTAATTTTCTACTTGTTTGTTTTGCACAGTATAAATTCATCTATAGAGCTCGATATGGTTTACTCTTCAGCCATGTTATTGTCATAGCATTTAGGTAAGATTTTCACTTTTGTTCATTCTTAACAACACTAATCTTATTATCGACAATGACTAAAAATAGTGTTCATTTAGGATATTAAATTTTAAAAAATTTTTTCTTCATTTAGACAAGCTGGGACCAGAACACGAGCATCTAATACTGAAGCAGAAGTGGAAGTTGTGTTTAACAACACGATAACACCTGCAGAAATCCCACAGGCTGCAGATGTTGCAAAAACCTTAGTAGAAGCTGTGTCTAAGCCCAACAACTTCACATTAACTATTAATGCCACATCTGTCGTAGCAACCCAAGTAAACAGTAAGTAAACAGAAGTCACACATGTCACTCCTGAAGGATTCATTTTGAACAAGGCAATACACAGATTCATTTCTCACATCATATACATAATTAATTCATCGCTCCCACCTATCTCCCCTAAACTGTCTTATGGAGATTAGATCATGGCTCTCATCCAATTTTCTCAAACTTAACAGTAATAAAACAGAAGTTTTCCTCGTTGGCATAACCTCTATCTTAATCAAATCTCACAGTCTCTCCAATAATATTGAAAATTCCCCAATCCTTCCTTCCCCGCAGGTAAAGAGTTTGGGTGTCATATTCGACAGTACTCTCTCATTTCAGTCTCACATTAATTACGTAACCCGGTCTGCATACTTTCACTTACGTAACATTAACCGACTTCATCCCTTCCTTACTCCCCATGCTGCTGCCATCCTTGTCCATAGTCTTATTACTTCCCGGATCGATTACTCTCAGATCTCTGTGATCTGCTTCATATCATCACTGTTTCCTGCTCTCTCAGATCTTCATCTGCCACTCCTCTTGTTGTTCCATCTGCTCGTCTTATCACTATGGGGAACAGAGCTTTCAGTCACTCTGGTCTTTGGCTCTGGAACTCACTTCCTTCAGTCTTAAGAAATATAGATTACCTTCTCTTATTTAAGTCACAGTTGAAAACCCACATGTTTAAACCGGCTTACTCGCTTTAATACATATCTTAATTGCTGTCAAATCTTGTTTTTTCTTTTTATTTGTTGTTTTTTGTATTTTAATTTATTTTAATCTATTTTAATCTACTGTTTTATTGATATATTTTTCTCTTTGTAAGGTGACCTTGGGTTTTAGAAAGGTGCCCTCATATAAAATATATTGTTATTATTATTATTATTATACATAATAATAATAATAACAATATATTTTCTATATTATTATTATTATTATTAATATACAGTCAGCACAGTGGCACGGTGGTTAGCACTGTTGCCGCACAGCAAGAAGGTCCTGAGTTCAATTCCACCATCAGGCCAGGGTCTTTCTGTGTGGAGTTTGCATGTTCTCCCCGTGTTTGTGTGGGTTCCCTCCGGGTACTCCGGCTTCCTCCCACGGTCCAAATACATGCAGCTTGTGGGGATAGGTTAACTGGAAAATCCAAATTTTCACTAGGTGTGAATGTGAGTGCGAATGGTTGTCTGTCTCTGTGTGTTGGCCCTGCGACAGACTGGCGACCTGTCCAGGGTGTACCCCACCTCTCGCCCTATGACAGCTGGGATAGGCTCCAACGCCCCCCGCGACCCTAAAAAGGAGAAGTGGATGGATGGATGGATGGATAGATTATTATACAGTTTTGTTTGTGACATAAAAACCCATGTAGTTATTTATATAATAATTTTCTCAAAAAACTCAAAGATAACAATTTCATGCGATACACTTTAAATGAGATTTAATATGTATAAAAAACAACAGACCGTTCAGTCAGTGATTTAGGTAAACAATATTTGATAAGATCATATTTAAAACTCATGATGTCTCAGAACTGTTTGTTAAAGCAACACCTTGTTTCCTTTATTGGCATTTACAACAGCTTCAACTACAACTACAGTGAGCACCACAACATCAGTGACTACACCTACAAATGCAACCACAACAAATCTTACAATCACCACATCTGTAACAAATACAACTACAGCTTCAACTACAACTGTGAACCCTACAACCACTACAACTGTAACAACTGCTGAGCCAGTCAAAATACTGGCGGTGAAATTCAGATCTGTTAAAGGGATATTTACGACTGAGTTGCTGACTTCATCATCCACAGCGTTTAAACAACGAGCTACACTGATAAGGACAGCAGTAAGTTTGTTTTCTTCAAGTTGAACAATGCCTGTATTCTAATTAATTGCATAATTTTTAGATAAAGTCACATAACAGTATTTCTGTGGCATACCTTAAAAAAGCAAACAAATGATATGCTAGTCCTTTTTCTATCCCTACGTTCAGGTTAGGGGTGGGTTTTTATAATCGATTTATCGATTAAAATCGATTCTGGCTTGGATAACGTAAAATCGATTCATTAAAATTCTGAATTGATTTTTTAATATAAATTTATTTTGCCCGAAATGCCAGAATCTCAGGTGAAATCTCACAAAATTTCAACAACCACCAAACAGCTAAGACAGTAAATGAGAGCAGGAACACGGATTCTGCACAAAGACTTAAACACACAGCGCGACCCGCGGATCAGAATCAGTTAGATGTCGCCTTTCTCACGGTCGGGGCTGAAAGCCGACAGCTTGCTGATTCTGATCTGTCGGCGCTGATTCTAAAGCTGTTAGTTTGACCGAACCAGCAGCAAAAGAAGATCCATCATCATCATCATGAATTCACTCTTACTTTCACTATTTTGCTTCGACCACGATGCACAGCATGTGTTGATTAATGGTTTTCTTTCATTTCTGATGTACTGCAGAATATTTTTATAAAATCCCAGGCCAGGAAAACCACCTTCATGTTTTTCTGTGTTTTATCTTCAGCTACTTTGACACAAAGGCATCTGCTGTGATGCTCACACCTTTGATAAAGTCTTGCGTGTGTCAGCTTCCTTTTTATAGATACAAAAATATGTAAATGTACTGATCTGAATTATAATATTTCTGTCAAAATTTCCCAGATTCAAATTGAATAGAATCGAATTAAATCGAATTGTGGATCGAATCGATTCGGGACCTTGTGAATCGGAATTGAATCGATTCTAGAAATCAGTGACGATACCCAGCCCTAGTTCAGGTCTCCTTTCTAAAGTCAACAATTTTTCCGTTGTTACTAATATTATACAGACTGAGCTAAAAAAAAAAATCATATACATTATATCCAATAAACAATGTGGAAAAATATTTGCACCATATAACTGAGCTAAAACTCCACAGTAAATACTGCTGGGGTTTCTATTTTTACCAACTGAATGCCATGATTTCTAAGAGATCAAAGAAAAAAGATAAAGCATAAATGTGACCTGTGACATATTCATTATGTGCTAACCATTCAAAAAATGGGCAGCTGGATGAACAGAAAGAAAATATGAAATATTAATTGCACTATGATATTACATAGTGCAAATAACATATCACAAATGACATGGAAGTGAAGGAGCACAAGCCCAAAAAGCAATGCATACATACTTACAGTGTGTTTATTTATATTTCTGCAGCTTGAACCTTTCTACCAGGAAAGATTTCCTTCATTCCGCTTCATCACTGTGACTGCATTCAGGTATATTGTTTATGGTATACGATTTCACAAATATTTAAACTAAATAAAGTTTAAAAAAAGTTTGGGGTTATTTCTTTTGCAGTAATGGGTCCATTGTCAATGACATGGACATTGGATTTGCATTGTCACTGGTCCCTAATGCAAATGAGATTGCGCAAGTTTTGATTGATGCAGCCAAGATAACACCCTTCGACATTGAAACCAGTTCTATATTTGTGAACGGCACACGTAAGATATATTTAATACAATCATGTCAAACATGTTTCTATATTTTAGAACAGTTTCTGAAAGCAATGCATTTTTTTTCTCTTTTTGTCAACATTTACAAAAGTGTCACATGGAGTGAGCCACAAGATCAGTCTCCTCACTGCCTCCTGTATGGTGCTGCTGTCATGGCTTCTGTCAGGCCAGCAATAACATCTGCGCTGATGCTTTTGTGAAATAACTTGAGGAAATGTCTCCTGTGACTGGGTATGAAAAATGATTTTTACAACAGAAAATCCACGAGGAACTTCTGATGAAGAGCACTCATAGTATGATTTAGAAGTAACTAAAGCTAAAATGAACCTTTATGTAATCAATCAGTATAGGTTTGAACATAATTTCTGACGAAGGTCATTGGGTGTCAATTTATAATGTAAGAGATAAAGTCATAATATAAGTTAGACATATCAGTGAGACAAAGTTTTTTTTTTTTATCCATAAAGCATCTCCTCAGCTTAAGAATCTGACTGTGAAAGAAAAGAAGTGATACTCAACATAGCATCACCTCACCTGGCATACTGGAAATATAAGATGTGTGAAAATATCCTGTATGATTACCAGTCACTTTTACCAGTCAATATTTAAATATATTTGTTGTATGTATCTTATTCTTGTATTGTATGTATTATGTTTGTGTTGTATTGGATAATTCAGATAAAAATCTAAGTCTAAGTGATTCTGATATTTAAAATGATTTAAAATACTATTGTTATTAAAAAATAACATTAATATCACCTTTTTCCTTCTGAAGCAAGTTCTTTTGAAGTCTATCATGATAAACTGAGGAAGCTTCAATTAAAGACTCTTAATTTTTAAACACACTTTAATCCGCTATTCTCTCTCTCTCTCTCTCTCTCTCTCTTTTAAATCAGGAAAAACAAATAGGAAATACTATCATGGGACTTTTAGGTTCCCATCAAAGATTTTTGATACACATATAATTAAATCAAATTCTTAGTTTTACATGTTACTTACATCTTACTTTTTAACCAACATCATTTCTTTTCAGCATTGTCAGTGTTTCAGTGAGGGGGTATGATGTAGCATAACTTAAGCAGCAAGGAAGGTGATAAGTAAATAGAATTAGCAGACAATTGAAGTTCTTTTTAAGCATACTTTATTGCTGGCATCTCCCTTTTACCATAAAACAATCACTCAGGCATGCAAAAATCCCACTGGCTTTATACAAGACTTTGCCCACACCTGACCTCGTTAGTCCCTACCATTGAAACAAAATAGGTCAAACCAAATAATAAAATTCTAAACAAAGAACAGGAATAAAGTCATGCATGAAACTGACAAACTCATTTACTCAACTAAATAGTTTGTAAAGTAAAACACTGCATGCAATATAACTCAAAAGGCTACTTTAAAGAAAACAAACAATACTATACAAAATGAAAAACCCTCCATTTGGTTGCACCCAGTGATGCAATCATTGACCTCATGACCCTATATAAACAGGAAGTAGTGGGCGGCCCTTCCCATACACCTGTCTCACATATAGGACCTGAATGCACAACATGGACACTATGGTAAGTATAACCAAAGCAACATAAAGAAACATAATTTACCAGACATGTGCCTGTAAACAGAAGAAAATTCAGATGATCTGATGGTTAGTAGTGTTTGCTTTAAAACACATGCATGGATGTAAAGGATGTAACTACTGCTACCACAAACAAAACCCGGGATATTGTGTGTTAAGAGAAGTTACACCAGCAATGTCTAAATTAAAGCATTATGGCTGACTGTAAAATAACAGAACACAAAATAACAATATACGCAAGTGACAAATGGCAAATGAATTCTGTCCTAGCCACTTTGTCACAGGGGGCCTGTTTGTTGCGTAACTGGTGTAATTAAATAATAACTCATTGGTAATGGCATATTTATTTACAATTGTATATGACTAATGTTGTGTGTAGAAGTCAGTCAGTGACCTGGTGACATGGCTATGTTGTACACCTCCTGGAACTACCAAGAAGAGATATCCCAACTTACTTTGTAGGACTGTAATATCAACATTAAAATAAATAAATAAATAAATAATAATGATAATAAATAAAATGTCATAAATAATAGGAAAAAAGAAAAAATTAAGGATGAATAAAGAATACACAAAAATAAAAACTGAAAAAATTAGTAATACCATTTCAGCAACCTTCTATGCCACTTTAAATACACATGTCTACATACAGACATATAAATAAACCAACACATGCATTTCTTATATAGAATAGAATAATCCTTTAATTGTCCCACAAGGGGAAATTTGGTTGTAACAGCAGCCAGAAAGACACATATATAACAAACAGTACACAGGACACAGAACAGAAACATACACAATTTTTCTTACATATTTACATTAAGGACAGTGGTTACTATATACAGAGAGTACTGTACAGTTATTAAATAAAAATAACTTCAGATAAGAGGCAAACCAGGTTGTAGTGCGAATCAGTTGATTAAATTATTGCAGTTACAGCGCAGATGCAAACATCTATGATTGTTGGGAGCAGTTTTGATTGTACAGTCTGACAGCTGCAGGGAGGAAGAACCTACAGAAACGCTCCTTCATGCATCTAGGATGTAGCAGTCTGTCACTGAAGGAGCTCTGCAGTTCAGCAACATTTACATGCATGGGGTGGGAGACTCTGTCCATCAGAGATGTTATTTTGGCCAGAGTCCTTCTGTCTCCCACCACCTGCACTGGGTCCAGGGTGCATCCCAGAACAGAGCTGGCCTTCCTGATGAGTTTATCCAACCTCTTCCTCTCAGCTGCCGATAAACTGCTGCTCCAACATACAACACTGTAAAAAATGACGGATGCCACCACAGAGTCATAGAAGGTCTTTAAAAGCGCTCCCTGTACTCCAAATGACCTCAGCCGCCTCAGCAGGTAGAGTCTGCTCTGATCCTTCCTGTAAAGAGCATCAGTGTTGTGGCTCCAGTTCAGTTTATTATTCAGATGAACACCCAGGTTGCCCTTTCTCTTGTCTGGCCAGGCTCAGGAATGGGCCGCGGCTCTCTACTACAATAAATCGGCAGCTTGCAATGACTATGCCCTGTTTGTGGAGGAATTAAAGAAGACGTTTGTTCCCCCGAGCAGCGAAGTGGAAGTGGAGTCACAGCTGCTTCATCTACGCCAGGGCAGCCGACCCGTCTGTCACTTTGCCTCTCAATTCCGCACCCTGGCCGCTAAGCTACAGTGGGGAGACGCTTCTCTGCGCTCTATTTTTCTGGAGGGACTGGCTGACTACATCCGAGACGAGATGACCGGCCGTGAGGCCCCTAAAACCCTGGATGAGGCCGTGGACCTCGCACTGAAGATTGACCAACGTGTGATGTCGCGGCCTCGCCATACCCCTCGGGCCTCCAAACCCTTCCAGCCTCAGAGGACCACGTCTTCGTGACCTCCTCCCCCCTCTGATGGAGCCACAGCTAGCCCAAGCAGCACATCCAGCGAGGAGCCCATGCAGCTGGGTGGACTCCCCAAAGAGGAGAAAGAGAGACGCTGGCGTGAGGGCCTCTGCGCCTACTGTGGATCAGCTCGACACCGTCGTCCCCAGTGCCCGCTACGGCCAGGAAACGATGACGCCAGGTAGACTGGCCCTTCCCACTCCTCTGACCCCTCTCGTTTTTTGTTACCGGTAACTTTTCACCTGAAACACCAACGGCTCTCATCTGAAGCCCTCCTGGACACCGGAGCCGCTGAGAACTTCATCGATCAGAAACTGGCCTCTCGGCTTCGCATTCCGTTGACTTCCGTCGACCGATTCCTCCTGGTGACCTCAGTAGACGGGCGACCACTCCAACCCTACCCGATCCAGTTCCAGACCCAGCCAGTCCGCATGTCTGTCGGGGATCATCAGGAGGAGATCCGGTTTTTAGTAGTCTCGGCCACTTCCTCTCCTCTCATCCTCGGCTACCCCTGGTTCCGTCAACATGACCCCCACGTCTCCTGGTCTCCCTGCCGGATCCTGGACTGGGGTCCCCAGTGTTCACGCCGCTGCCTTCTCTTCCGGACTGGAAAGGACTCAAAGTCAGAAGAGGCGTCACCCCCGGAGCCCATTGATCTGGATAAGATCCCTCTGGCTTACCACGACCTATCTGAGGTCTTCAGTAAGAGGCGAGCCTCTGCTCTCCCTCCTTATCGCTCCTACGACATGGCCATCGAGCTCCTCCCGGGAGCGGTCCCTCCTCGTGGTCGCCTCTTCTCGCTGTCACCCGCAGAGAACAAAGCCATGGAGGAGTACGTCGCTGAGGCTCTCCAACAGGGCTTCATTCGCCCTTCTACCTCCCCTGCAGCTGCGGGATTCTTCTTTGTCAAGAAGAAAGACGGCGGGCTTTGCCCCTGTATAGACTACCGGGGCTTGAATAAAATCACTGTTAAGAACCGCCATCCTCTTCCTCTGCTATCCACCGCACTCGATTCCCTCTCCCAGGCCTGCATCTTCACCAAACTAGACCTACGCAGCACCTACAATTTGGTGCGGATTAGGGAAGGGGACGAATGGCAGACGGCCTTCATCACCCCTAACGGACACTGGGAGTATCTGGTGATGCCCTTCGGCCTCTGCAACAGCCCTGCTGTCTTCCAACATCTGATCAACGATGTCTTGCGGGACATGCTGGGCCGATGGGTGTTTGCCTATCTGGATGACATCTTGATCTACTCCCGCACCGAAGTGGACCATATTCGCCATGTGCGGGCCGTGCTGAGCAGGCTGCTCGAGTACCAGCTGTTCTGCAAACTGGAGAAGTGTGCCTTCCATCAGCGGTCCACTACCTTCCTGGGCTTCACCATCTCCTCCAATGGCCTGACCATGGACCCGCAAAAGGTCCAAGCCGTGACCCAGTGGCCTCAGCCCTCCAGCCTTAAGCAGCTACAGAGCTTCCTGGGCTTTGCCAATTTCTATCGGCGCTTTATCCGCAATTTCAGCACCATTGTCGCCCCACTGACATCCCTCACCAAACCAGCTAACCTGCCCAAGCCCTTCTGCCTCCCCCCTGGTGCGAAACAGGCATTCCGAGACCTTATACGCCGGTTTGCTACAGCTCCCGTCCTGCTCCACCCTGATCCTGCCAGAGATTTTGTGGTGGAGGTGGATGCCTCCGATGTTGGCGCTGGCGCCGTCCTCTCTCAACACGGCCCGGATGGGAAACTTCACCCGTGCTGCTATTTCTCGAGGAAATTCTCTGACACGCAGCGACGGTACGGTGTCGGCGACCGGGAACTCCTGGCCATCAAGTGGGCCTTGGAAGAGTGGCGGCATTGGCTCCTGGGAGCGAAAGAACCGTTTCTGATCTGGACTGATCACCAGAACCTGATCCATATTCGTTCTGCCAAGCAGCTCAACCCAAGGCAGGCCCGTTGGGCCTTATTCTTCGAACCTTACAACTTCCACCTCGCCTACCGCCCTGGCTCCAAGAACACCAAGGCAGACGCTCTCTCCAGGCAGTTCGCCCAGGACGGCCTCACGTCAGACCCTGGACCTATCCTACCGTCTCATTGTTTCGCTGCCCCCCTTCGGTGGCCCTTGGAGGACTCTATCCGGGATGCCCTGACCGCCGAACCGCCTCCGCCTGACACCCCGGCTGGGAGGCTCTATGTACCATCCTGGTGCCGTCAGGAGGCCTTGCTCTGGGCTCACTCCTCCCCGCTCTCTGGTCACCCAGGGCCCGACAGGACCCTCCAGCTCCTCCGTCGTGCCTTCTGGTGGCCCTCCATGACTCGGGACGTCCATGACTTCGTTTCCGCCTGTGACACCTGTGCTCGGGCCAAGTCCTCCACCCAGCCGCCCGCTGGCGACCTTCGCCCTCTCCCTGTGCCGAGACGTCCCTGGTCCCATGTCGGTCTTGACTTTGTTACCGGCCTCCCATCTGTGGACGGTCTTGACACCATCCTCACCTTTGTGGACCGGTTTTCTAAGGCGGTGCACCTGGTTGCCCTGGCCGGCCTCCCCTCCGCCAAACGGACGGCCGAGCTCCTCCTGGACCATGTCGTCCGGCTTCACGGATTCCCCAAGGACATAGTCTCCGATCGGGGGCCCCAGTTCACCGCCAGGTTCTGGAAAGCCTTTTGCCGCCTGATTGGAGCGTCTCCCAGCCTCTCGTCCGGCTATCACCCTCAGACCAATGGGCAGGTTGAACGGACCAATCAACAGTTGGGGCGCTTCTTACGGTGCTTCGTCTCTGCCCAACCGTCGCTTTGGCCTTGTTACCTGGTGTGGGCTGAGTTGTCTCATAACCTTCACGTCTCTTCCGCCACCGGTCTCTCGCCCTTTGAGGTCTGTCATGGTTTTCATCCTCCTATCTTCAGCCATCAGGAAGCGGAGGTCGACGTGCCTGCTGCTGAACGGATGGTCCGCCGCTGTCGTCAGGCCTGGATCAAGGCGCGGGCTCTATAAACCCTATAAACCTTGAGTGGGCAAACAATAGAAATTAAACTCTTTAAATAAAAAATAAATAGTTTTAAAGACGGAGACTCTACAGTACGCAGCGGTAGCATCTCTTCCACAATATAGGCTGCAATCATGTTTTTAAGCTCGCCTTCAGACGCTTTCTGTGCTGCTGAAGTAAAATCAGGTTTTGCCTGCTTAGCAGGAGTTGCCGTGGTGTTATCCATGGATGATGAACAAGGATCACTCAGAAGTGTTCGTCTATGCTCTCATGTCAGGCGCTTCAGTAGATTACTCATGCTATTAACAGCAGCCGATAGTTTTTTCTCCCCAGGACATAGGTTACATATTACTGTAATATTCTTGTCTGCTTGTTTCAGAAAAGTGAAGACACGGGAATATGTCCATTTCATAAAACAGCCACTCGCTTCATCCGAGTCCGACATCTTTCGAATACGACTATGCAGCAAACTGGCGCAAAATGACGTGCACCTGCACTACAGCGATGTTAAAGCGGCAGAGTTTACTTCTAGGTTTAGAAGACAAATTATTGAAATTAAATAATGATATTCAGTGAGTTTAATTATTTTACAATGTAACGCAAGTACATTGTAAGTAACTGTAATGAAAATACCTAAAAATGAATAGTAATTAGTTACTCTACTTTTTCAGTGGAAAAGTAATTTAATTACAGTAACGCACTACTTAGTAACGCATTACACCCAACACTGATTATCTGACAACAGATAATGAAAGTGTCATTAACCATAGCTTTTGGAAAGCTTATTTCCACTTCAACAAACACACCCTGAATACTGGCAGAACTTTTGAATGAGGGAATCACTGAAACAGACTTGTCTGACAAAGTGAAGCTGGCTAAGAGATCTCAAAAAGCAACACATCATGCCACTATCTAAAAAAACACCTGTGAAACAAAGTCACTGCCATCTGTCAGTATGGAAAGGGTTACAAAGCCAGTTCTCAGGCTTTGGGCTTCGACGGCCGTTTAGGACGGAAGTGAGTGGCTGTGAAATTGGACAGCCTTCTACCCTTCGTTCAAGTCTGCCCTTACTTCGGGTTGCTGTTTTTCCGGTTGCTATCGCCACAGCGTGAAAACTTTAAAATGGACCCAGAAATGTCGCTCCATTTTTTTTTGTACATTTTTAATTCTCATGGAGCTAGTAAAAGGTAATCATCGTCGCTGGCATGTTTTGTACCTTAGACTCATCAGAGACAATCTTATCCAGGTAAAATACGTTTCTTTAATCTACACGCATTAAGGAATTACTTAGCTACACTCAACAAAAATATAAACGCAAGACCTTTGTTACTGCTCCCATTCCCCATGGGATGGACGTAGAGACCTAAAATTCATTCCAGATACACAATATAACCATCCCTCCCAAACAGTGGTCACAAATCAGTCCAAATGTGTGGTAGTGGGCACATCTGCTATATTGAGACAATCCATCCCACCTCACAGGTGTGCCACATCAGGATGCTGATCTGACATCATGAGTAGTGCACAGGTGTACCTCAGACTGCCCACAACAAAAGGCCACCCTGGAATGTGCAGTTTTTTGCGCTATTGGGGGTCTGGGGACCCAGAACCGGTCAGTATCTGGTGTGACCACCATTTGCCTCATGCAGTGCAACACATCGTCGCATGGAGTCTATCAGATTGTCAATTGTGGCCTGTGGAATGTTGGTCCACTCCACTTCAATGGCTGTGCGAGGTTGTTGGATATTTGTGGGAACTGGTACACGCTGTCGTATACACCGGTCAAGCACATCCCGAACATGCTCAATGGGTGACATGTCCGGTGAGTATGCTGGCCATGCAAGAACTGGGACATTCTCAGCTGCCATCTGCCCTGAACAATGTGAACCATGATTCATCCGTGAAGCGCACACCTCTCCAACGTGCCAGACGCCATCGAATGTGAGCATTTGCCCACACAAGTCTGTTACGGCGACGAGCTGGAGTCAGGTCAAGACCCCGATGAGGACGACGGGCATGCAGTTGAGCGTCCCTGAGACGGTTTCTGACAGTTTGTGCAGAAATTGTTTGGTTGTGCAAACCAATTGTTCCAGCAGCTGTCTGGGTGGCTGGTCTCAGACGATCTTGGAGGTGAACCTGCTGGATGTGGAGGTCCTGGGCTGGTGTGGTTACACGAGGTCTGCGGTTGTGAGGCGGGTTGGATGTGCTGCCATATTCTCTGAAACGCCTGTGGAGACGGCTTATGGTTGAGAAATGAACATTCAATGCACGGGCGACAGATCTGGTTGACATTCCTGCTGTCAGCATGCCAATTGCACGCTCCCTCATTGCTTGTGGCATCTGTGGCATTTTGCTGTGAGACAAAACTGCACATTCCAGGGTGGCCTTTTGTTGTGGGCAGTCTGAGGTACACCTGTGCACTACTCATGATGTCAGATCAGCATCCTGATGTGGCACACCTGTGAGGTGGGATGGATTATCTCAATATAGCAGATGTGCCCACTACCACACATTTGGACTGATTTGTGACCACTGTTTGGGAGGGATGGTTATATTGTGTATCTGGAATGAATTTTAGGTCTCTACGTCCATCCCATGGGGAATGGGAGCAGTAACAAAGGTCTTGCGTTTATATTTTTGTTGAGTGTAGTTTCATGGATAATTTCAGTGACTGAATTATTGCCGGTCATTCGTACACATGTACTGTATTATATAAAAAATATAAACTAAATGTCTTTGAAACTTATAGAATCTAATCTTGTGGTTTCTTTTTTTTTACATAGCATTTTATCAAACTGTTGTCTGTTACTGTCTTAGAGTATTATACTAATCTTAGTGGTGTGGCAGCTGACGATTGAGCCAGCACTGCAAAACTTGTGGATGGGCGATTCAGTGAACAGTGGGAGGAAGCATCCTATAGCTCTCTTTGCAGTGTGATTCTCCACTCCCTGACCAGAAAAGACAAACCGCATGCACATGCGCTACCCCATCCACGTCTATGGGGTTTTACAGCCTTAGAACATCTATAATAATTGTAAAAAATATAGCTAGCTACTTTGCAGATTTCACTTATCGCGGGTTATTTTTTAGAATGTAACTCCTGCAATAAATGAGGGACCACTGTAAACACAATAAATACAACAAAAATATTTTAATTTGTAATTAAAGTAATTTTTAGGAATTGTTAGGTGATGGCATCATTAAAGATTAAAAGTCAAATCTGAGACCTGGAGCCCCTTGCATAAGAATTGCTGCTGGAGGAATTTCCCTCAGTCCAGTTGCAAACATATGGACAGATTTCCACTTTTTTCTGAGGATGGAAAAGGAGGAAAAAAAAGTTATTTCTAATGAGAATAAACTGAAAAAAAGTCCCATTACACTATGCTGACATAAATATACACATTACTACAGTTTCAACCAAATTTAATACTTTCTACGGAAAGCAGGTAGTCTTGCCAGTGGCTTAGTACTCTCGACTGACGCCTGGTGCTGCCAGGTGGATGGAAGATGTTTTCTAGAACATCAGCTGTCAGCCTGGTCTTGGTGTAGCACATGGATGAGAAGAAGAGTGAAGGATGCTGTTCCAGGGCGTTAACAAAATCCAGTGTTGCTAGAGCTTGTCTGAAACTACAAAACAGTATCATTTTTAAATAATTGATTCATGTTATTTCTCAAGGTTGTGGTGCCTTACCTACAGCATAATCTGCATCTCAACAAGCAAGCAGAGTTAACATGTGTTACGGATTCAAATATTGGGGATGGATACAAGAGGAAAAACCAAAAGAACAACACTGGGCCGGTGTTCTGACAAACCATCCTACTTTGGCAAACCGTCCTACCAGTAGGATAATTTTACGCTGCCATATGACAAACTGCCCTACTTTGGCAAAATGTCCTACTGTATGTAATTTATGCACATTTCTGCTGCCAAACAATAATTCCAGCACAAATTTAAGTAGATATGACTGTTTGCCACTTAACTTTGCCCATCAGAGTATGTTTGTAGCTGATATTCATAAAGGCAGTTCGGTTTGACACTTCTTTTTACCCATTAAAGTGTGCTTGTAGGTCACATTCACAAAGGTAGCATGTTTTGGCACGCAATTCTTCCTGTCAGAATTATGCTTCTTGCTCTTATTAACAAAGGTAGCATGTTTTGGCACGTAATTCTTCCCGTCAGAATTATGCTTCTTGCTCTTATTAACAAAGGTAGCATGTTTTGGCACGCAATTCTTCCTGTCAGAATTATGCTTCTTGCTCTTATTAACAAAGGTAGCATGTTTTGGCACGTAATTCTTCCCGTCAGAATTATGCTTCTTGCTCTTATTAACAAAGGTAGCATGTTTTGGCACGTAATTCTTCCCATCAGAATTATGCTTCTAGTTTATAATAACAACAGTAGCATGGTTTGGCACTTGTTTGTAGAAGCAGTCTGCATGCCAAGGTGCTTAAGTTATACAGCTGTCACCACTGAAGTGATTGGAACACCTGACTATTTAAACTATGACAATGAACTCACTCCATTATAGTTACAGTATATATTTACTGAATATATTTACAGATACATATATTTGACATTTATAGATCCAACAGAACACAGGGAGAAAGAACTGAAAAAGAAACAGTGTACAAATTATGCACATTTGTCGCACAGGTACTTGACCAGGCTGCTGTCATATTGAGCACATCCAAAATGTACCCATCTGGAACAAAACTCGCACTGCACCTGAAGAGGGAGAAGGGGGGGGGGGGGGTGTAAGTGTGTTAACCAACATTATGAATTTGATGAGAAAATTATTACTACAGTGGCTTGCAAAAGTATTCGGCCCCTGTGAACTTTTCCACATTTTGTCAGATTGCATTCACAAACATGAATCAATTTTATTGGAATTCCACGTGAAAGACCAATGTCTCTACCAGTCTCTAGCTGGTAGAGACATACCCTAAAAGACTGGCAGCTGTAATTGCAGATAAAGGTGGTTCTACAAAATATTGACTCAGGGGGCTGAATAATTACACACACCCCACTTTTCAGTTATTCATTTGTAAAAATTGTTTGGAATCATGTATGATTGTTGTTCCACTTCTCACGTGTACACCACTTTGTATTGGTCTTTCACGTGGAATTCCAATTAAAATTGATTTGTGTTTGTGGCTGTAATGTGACAAAATGTGGAAAAGTTCAAGGGGGCCGAATACTATTGCAAGCCACTGTATATTGCATTTGTGGTTTATTTGTTTTACCATTTCAATCATACTGGACTCAGGATCGGCTTCCAGCATGGAACAAACCACACAGTAGTCATCAGCATTACCTAGAAACACACTGACATTCAACCTAACAGTTTTAAACAAAACTGAAAGTGCTATTGCAATACAAAAGCACATGACTCAACTTACTTTGTTGTTCTAGCAGTCCGCAAGCAATTTCAGTGCGGTGCAGCCCAATGGCTTCTGGAGTGGTCAGCACCCTAGTAACCTCTCCACTCAGAAGGTAGTGTTCAGCAAACTGTAAAATATGCTACAGTAATTGCAATTGATTAACTTAATTCTAGTTAAATACATTAAATACAATTGGTTATTAAATACCTTCAACACTAAAACTCCACAACTGCTGGAGTCCATGTGCTTGTTGTGTGGCAGAGTCTCCATTTTCCAATCCACTCAGGACTCTTCCTTTCCTTTCATCTTCAGAAAATTCCTAATAAAAACAAAACAAGTTTTTAAAATTTAGCCAGCATTTTGCTCTAAATAAAAAGAAAAAAAACCCCACAACCTAAAACAGATAATTAATGAATGATGAATACCTCCAGTTACGCATAACTTTCCTTTCATAACAACCTTCATTTCCAAGAGGGTCTAACAGCAGTATAGATTGTGAGGAGATTTTGACAACCTAAAATTAAAATTGTATTTAGTAGAATATGCGTATTACACTCACTTAAGTAAACATAATCAATTGTAAGCATTTTCAAAATAAGAATATGCTGCTAAAAAGAACAGTAAAACAAAAAAGAGAAAAAACACATGAGGTGTGAACATGTACCACAAGGATCCAGTGTGCACCAGAGTTCAGTAGGCACAACCAAATGTCCTCAGCCGGAAACAACATCTGTGGAATATTTTTACGTTTATAAAGGTTTAGATTTATTTACATAACATACACTATATAACCAATATAACCTCTACATTACCTTGCTGACACATTTAAACTTCCCAGAAAACAGAGAGGTTGCAACAACGCAAGACAACTGATACACGGGTTTCTGAAAAATGCAAGATTTATTTTTTTTTTAAAAAGATTACAAAATTGTATAAAATACCTTTGTGAAATAACCGGCATACGTTCTTACTTGCCTTTTGTTTCCTAATGAGGCAGTGCAGGTATGCATCAATGACCTGTTTGGATTAAAAGAAGATTATTTTTACAGACCACCACTAGGACCAAAAATGATTATTTCACTTACCTCATCAGAAAGCCACCCACTGTCCTCCAGTGTGCGAAAAGAAGAGTCATACAATTTGTATGGCCCAACGACTGCCTCCACACGCCCGGTGTCTTTTGCAGCCCAAAGCCACTTCACTAAAAAACAAAATATGATAAGTTTCTTTAGTAATAACAGTTGCCATTTGAAAATCACGGTCAATGGCCAACGGGCGACAAGCAGACAAGGGCCAACGGGCCACAAGCAGACAAGGGCCAACGGGCCAACAACATAAACATGCCAGAGGGGAGTAGCTTTATGTAAATCAGAAATTAGCCAAAATTGGACCAACAGGTCAAAATTAGCAAGAGGGGAGAAAAAAATAAAACATTCTATCCATTTGACTAGCCAAACAGGCAACAATTGACCAACCGGTCAGAATGAGATTTTTAGCTATGCCACCTTTTTCTTGCGTGCTGGGTTTCTGGGGGGTCACTGGTACAAGCTCTTCTGGTGCTTGGACTGATTTTACCTGAGCTATTTTTGGTGCAAACTGAATGACAGAGGATCTGTTATTTTGCAGCGCTTCATGTTGATGCTGAGGACTGCAAGGCCACATCTCAGAAGATGGGCTACTCTCAACAGATTCAGTTGGAGTTGAGACTTGGACAGGGTGGCTTCTTCTATAGGGTTTAATGTGGTCAATACTGTATAGACTTTTTAAAGTATTTCCCTCAGCGTTTTTCAGTCTAACACATTTTCCACTGAAGTCATCAATTGTGTAGGGACCTGAAAAATCCGGTTCAAGTCTTCCTCCTTTTCGCCCACGTTTCCTCATATTTAGAAGCAGAATTTGATCCCCTACATTGTACACAACATTTTTGTACTTTTTCAGGGCCCGCTTGGCGTATGCAACCTTTTGCTTGTCTTGTGACTTCGCAATGTTTTCTTGTGCAGTTTCTTTAACTGCATGTTGTGCTTCACTTTCAGACTGTACATAGTCACTGTACCTTTTGTCGTCTGGCAGATCTGTCAGTGCGTCCCAGGGTGGCTGTGGCTACAATGTAGCTTGCCATCACCAGTGTGTGAATGTGTGTGTGAATGGGTGGATGACTGGATATGTAAAGCGCTTTGGGGTCCTTAGGGACTAGTAAAGCGCTATATAAATACAGACCATTTACCAATGATGTTGGAAATCTAAAATTTTGTAGATATTAGCAATTAAAACAAGATGATATCATATTCATAAAGACATTACTGGGTTTTTTTCTTAAATGGTTTCAATTCTTAGTTCTAACATAGAAAGAATTTGACAAACACTCACCGGCACTTGAGCAGGCACTTCTGATGGAAATACTGCCTCTCTTCCATACATCAGAAAAAAAGGTGTGTATTTTGTTGTGGTATGTACTTTTGACCGAAGTGAAAACAGGGTGGGCTCTAGATACAGATCCCAGTTATTCTGCTGGTCATTCACCAGTTTTCGGAGGGCTCTAAATGCAGGCATAGAAATATGTAAACACAGTAAGTAAGACAGAAAGTTTAATTAGAAGTAAAGAAATTAATAAATTATTAAGTAACAATTAAGTTTGAATAACATAAGTAATGTTATTAAAAACTGATAGATAAAAATTAGGCATGCCTTTTTATGTTGTCATTGGTCTTTTCATCTAGACCATTGGTCTGTGGATGGTATGGTGCTGTGACACTTCTTTCAATTTGCAATAACTTGCAAAGATCAGAGTTGAGCTTCAACAGATAAGGACAAGGTTATACTTCTTATACAAGCACACAAGAAAAAATCTTTGACCCCAGTGAAGTAAAGTTAACAAATGTAACTGAAAATTATTTAACACTTACTTCATTCACAAACTCTCTGCCTTGGTCTGACAAAATCCTTTTGGGGCAGCCATGTCTATATATAATGGAGCACAAGTGCTGGGCTACCTCAGATGCAGATTTCGTTTTTAATGGGAAAGCTTCAACCCATTTTGAAAAGTAGTCAGTTGCAGTAAGTATATACTGGAAGCCGCTTGAAGTTTTAGGAAGAGGTCCAGTAAGATCTATACCAATAAGTTCCCACACTTCAGACACCTATCAAGGACAAATTAATAATTTGAATAACAATTTGTATAATGTACACATTAACATTGATGGTTAAAATTAGTTGGCAAACCCTCCTGCCTTTATGAATATGAGCTACAAGCATAGTTTGATGGGTAAACGGGGCATAATATTTACCTGAATACACTGCAACGGTTGCACAGCAGTTAGTGGTTTCCCAACTTTTTGACACTGGTCACATTCCAGAATCTTTAAGGTAAAAATATTTATGGAGTTCACGTAAATGTTCAACATTCTCATTTGGAAAAAACAAAAACACTTAATGACATATTCTCTAATGAACAAACTATTTAGCAACAATAGTTTGTGTGCGCGTCTTCAAATCTCTGCCAGGCCTACAGGTTCACTACAATATCACTAATTGACCATATTTATTTATATTTTGCAAGTGTACAGTTTCTCTTTTAACTGATATCAAAAAATTTGCTTATTTTAAACACTATTTAACAACAGTACAAACAGTTAATACATACCCATGTTTTAATGTCAACTGTCATACCAAACCAGTAAAATCTGGAACACACTGCATTTAGCGTTTTGTGTGTGCCAGTGTGTCCTCCAATTGGAGATGAATGAAACTCATGAAATATCTTCCTGGCATCATCCATGGTTTTTACTACTCTTCTGGTTCCAACAAAGAGTTCTCCACCTGCAAATTTCAAATTCAAATTCAAATTCAAATTTTATTTCTCACGTACACAGTCATACACAGTACGATATGTAGTGAAATGCTTGGACAACTGCTCGTGACCTAAAGAAAACAAAAAAGGAAAAGGCTATGAATAAGATAGGAAATAAATATGAAAAATTAAAAAGGGTAAATTTAACTAGGAAGGAATAAAATATAAATTAAGGTTAAAAATGAAATAACTGTACAACACAAATTAGAATGAAGGGTAAATTTAACTGGGAAGAATAAGATAAAATATATAAATTAAAGTTGAAAATAAAATAACTGTACAACAAAATACACAATACACAATATAGAACTATATAAGAATGTATGAAGAAATCTAAATATAAATAAATATATACACAATAACAGCAGCTGTACAAGTATTAACCCTTTAAGACCTACCATAGAACCAAGTTCGCCAGAGCTTATATTATATTTTTACATGCTGTGGAGCCATTTTTGGGAGCATTTCAAGTTGCTATACATCAATACAACCATTATAGCCCAAACTTTAATAATATGTCTGCATTAGGTGCATAGTAATTACATAAATTGCAAAAAAGTGCAATAAACTACAAAAAAATTGAAAATCGTTTTTGTTTTTTTAACATATATTTCTAGTTAGAGAAATTTAAGAGGCTTATCCCTCAAAACTGTAAATACAAAAAAGTTACACAAACTAGTTTCCCACCACAGGAAATTTATTTTGAGTGTCTTCATAGTTTTATTTTTGAAATACACCAATTTTTATATACTGCAGGAAAAACGAAAATAAATATTATAGTGCAAATTTGCAAAATAACAGCATATGCATCAAAATAAACTATTTCCAGCAGTGCAATATGAGTCTTAAGCATCCCAGAAACGACACAGAAAGTCATAAAGTCAAACATAACTTTTTAAAACACATAACAAGTAAAACACAAGCTCATAAGGCCCCGATCGTAAAAAACTACATTTCCGCAAAATGACGTCACTTCCGGTTTCGGGCAGGTCATGCGGTCATGTGATAGTTCGCGCTGATGGACGTAGGAAGTGTTACAAACAGCTGATGGATCGGCGAAGCGTGTTTCTGGAATATCATGTTTTTGTTGCTGCAAGTGATTTTTATGCAGTTTTTGCAAAGCTATATGTGGAAGGAAACTGTGACCTAGGACAAGCTGATGGCATCAGATGTAAGTACAACTCCTCTGGTTTCATATGCAAAAAAAATTATTGCGCTAGCTTACTTGGTTGCAGAGCTACCGGGATTTAAAAATAGTTACGCAAAACAGAGCGTGCCCGCTCCGATCGGCTGTAAAGGGTTAACTGGAAATGAAGAATATAGTGACCAGTGTTGTGCAAAAACAATGTCCAGAATGTCCAGTGTGTGTGTAAGAACCATATGTGTGGGTCAGTACTGTGTGGTGGTGTGATTGAGAGACCGTATCGCCTGCGGGAAGAAGCTCCTCCTCAGTCTCTCTGTGTTGGTCTTCAGGGAGCGGAATCGCTTTCCTGACCTCAACAGAGAGAACAGTCTGTTGTTGGGATGGCTGAGGTCCTTCACGATCTTCCTGGCCTTGGTCCAGCACCGCCTGCTGTAGATTGAGTGCAGGTCAGGGAGCTCGGAGCGGACGGTGCGCTCAGCTGACCGCACAACCCTCTGTAGAGCTCGTCTGTCCTGCATGGTGCTGTTCCCGAACCAGGTTAAGATGTTTCCCGCCAGGATGCTCTCTATGGTGCACGAGTAAAAGTTCCTGAGCACCTTGGAGGGCAGTTGGAAGTCTCTCAAGCGTCTGAGGTGGTAGAGACGCTGTCGGGCCTTTTTCACCACGGTGTTGATGTGACAGGACCATGACAGGTCCTGCGTGATGTGAACTCCGAGGTATTTGAAGCTGTCCACTCTCTCCACTGGGCACTCGTTGATGACGGGGGTCTGGTAGTTCCTCTCCTGCTTAGTGCTGAAGTCCACTATCAGCTCCTTTGTCTTACTGACGTTTAGAAGGAGGTTGTTCCTCTGGCACCAGTTCTCCAGATTCCTAATCTCCTTCACGTAGGCCGTCTCGTTGTTATCAGAGATCAGGCCCACCACGACGGTGTCGTCAGCAAACTTGATGATGGTGGTGGAGCTGGTAGTGGCCACACAGTCATATGTGTACAAAGAGTACAGCAGGGGGCTCAGAACACACCCCTGGGGGGCTCCAGTGCTGAGAGTGGTGGAGGCTGAGACATGTCCGCCCATCCTTACTGCCTGTGGTCTGCCAGTTAGGAAGTTGGAGATCCACTGACACATAGATGAGCTGAGTCCCAGATGCTCCAGCTTGGTGGTGAGTGTGGAGGGAATTATGGTGTTAAATGCAGAGCTGTAGTCTATGAAGAGCATTTTAACATAATTCCCCCTTCTAGTGTCCAAGTGAGTGAGTGATGTGTGGAGGAGATGAGAGATGGCATCGTCTGTGGAACGATTTGGACGGTAAGCGAACTGTAGTGGGTCCAGTGTGTCTGGTAGTGAAGAAATGATGAAGTCTCTGACCAGGCGTTCAAAGCACTTCATCACTACTGAGGTGAGGGCTACAGGGCGATAGTCATTGAGAGAAGCAGGGTGGGGTTTCTTCGGGACAGGAACAATGATGGACTCTTTGAAGCATGTGGGGATCACCGACTGAGATAAAGAGATGTTGAATATCTCAGTGAACACAGGAGCTAGCTGGTGTGCGCAGTCTCTTAGGATACGACCTGGGATGCCGTCTGGTCCTGCTGCTTTCCTGGTGTTCACTCTCTTGAAGGGTCTCCTTACTTCATGCTCGGAGATGACGAGCACGTTTCCGGTGCTGGCAGTATCTTCCTGTCTGCAGCCGTTAGCGCCGCTAACACTAGCATTGTTGGAGACCTTAGCTGCAGCCTCGAAGCGAGCATAGAAAGTGTTCAGCTCGTCTGCCAAAGTCACGGCCGCGTTCGTCATACCGGTTGTTGGTGCTTTATAGTCCGTTATTGTCCTTAGTCCCCGCCACAGGCTCCTAGAGTCACTCTGTTGGAGTTGTGACTCTAGTTTCCTCCCGTAGCGCTGCTTCGCCTCTTTCACCGCCCTCCGCACGTTATATGACGCGGCTTTGTACGGGTCCATGTCCCCCGTCATGAGTCCCGTGTTGTAGGCAGCGGTGCGGGATCTCAGAGCATCGCGGATGGTTTTATCCACCCACGGCTTCTGGTTGGGAAACGTTGTGATAGTCTTTGTCTCCACGGTATCATCCGCTAGTTTCCCGATGAATCCCACAACCGCTTCCGTAAACACGTTGACGTCATCGTCGGAGCTGTTTCTGAACATGCCCCAGTCTGCGTCATCGAGTGCGTCCTGTAACGTGGCCACCGATTGATCCGTCCAGCGCGCGACCTTCCTCTGAACCGGAACTTCCTGTTTCAGCCTTTGTTTGTATTTTGGCATGAAGATGGCGGCGTGATCAGATTTGCCAAACGGGGGGCGGGATTGTGCCTTGTAGCCGTCCTTGACCGTAGTGTAGCAGTGGTCCAGTGTCCTTTCACCCCTGGTGGGGCAGGTGATGTGTTGATAAAAGTTCGGCGCTGCGCGTTTGAGGTTGGCGCTATTAAAGTCCCCCGTCACAATAAGCGCAGCGTCCCGGTGTTGTGTCTGGTGCTGTGTGAGTGCCTCATGCAGCTCGCATAAGGCGGTGACCGTGTCCGCTTGTGGTGGAATATAAACGGCACTTACAATGACCGATGTAAATTCCCGAGGTAGATAAAAAGGACGACACATGATGGACAGTAGTTCCAGATTTGGTGTGCAGGAGCGTGTGAGAGGAACAACGTTCGCACTGTTGCAACAGTTGTTGTTCACCATTAAACACACGCCGCCTCCCCTTGACTTCCCCGAGTCCCGTGTCCTGTCCATGCGGTGAACCGAGAAGAACTCGGCCGGCTGGATGGCGTGGTCCGGCACCGCTGGGTTCAGCCATGTCTCGGTGAAGCAGAGGAGATTGCAGTCCCGAATGTCTCTCTGGAACTTTATCCTGGCCCTGAGGTCGTCAAGCTTGTTCTCCAGTGACTGGACGTTGGCGAGCAGGATGCTAGGCAGAGGTGTGCGGTGTGCACGAGCTCTCAGCCTGTTCCTGACGCCGGCTCGCTTCCCTCTAGGCCGCCGCCGCTTCCCTTTGTTCTCCCTCGAGATCTCACTCGGCCAGCTCGGATCCGGAGTTAAAAACTTCGAATTGTGAGTACATTGTATACCAATAGAAACAAGAGTGTCACTGTCATACCTAATGTACCCAATGGTGATTGTAGTGGCAATTCCTTTACTTTTGTAAGATCAAACGTCCCACAACTTAAAGTCCACAAGCCACTGCTGCACTGAGGTAATATTTCGTACGCAGGCAAAAGAAGTCCATTGTCCAAACCTTTTAGTTGAGAGTTTTGGTTTTGGTTTATTTATCCATTTGGCAAGCAATAACAAGATCCTTCCTACTGCTTCTCCTGTTCTGGTAAAAAAAAACCATAGGCCCACCCCAATGCATGCTGGTCCTATACCAGTCTCTTTATTTATAGAAACAAAATGGCCCTACAGCTCTTACTGACTAATTTAACAAAATAACAACAAACAAAACAAATCATTTAAAACAAAATATTAACCGACAAATAAACCCCAAAATATAAGTAAACTAACAACAAACTTTAACTAATTTCAAAAATAAGAACAAAAACAAAAATAAAGAACAAATAGCTCCAACACTCCGGCCCCTAATTGTGCATACAATCACAATTACTTTAAAGTCCCAAAAGGAGGAGCTATTCCCTTAAACAAATCCTTAATTTTCATTGAGGATTTTCTTCACGATGAGGCTTCCAGTAGCAAAATAAGTTTTGTCACTGGCCTTTCCAAAACACTGGTCCTTGTTTGTAGTCTCACAGAACGCACCAAGCCTTTTGCATCCTGGTTTACATTTAAGACTTTCGCCATCATCCATGATCCTCTTGGAGCTGTAGCGTCTGCAATTAAAACAACATCTCCAGGTATAAGACATCTTTTAGTCCTCATCCATTTTTGTCTTTCTTGCATCAAAGGTAGGTACTCAGAAAGCCATCTCTTCCAGAACAACTCTGCCATGTACTGTACCTGTTTCCACCTTTTCCTGACATGCAAATCACTTGGATGAAACAGTCCTGGTGGAAAAACTGGTTTATTTTTCAGCAACAACAAGTGATTGGGTGTCAGTGGTTCAAGATCATTTGAGTCATCTGAAACTTTAGTAATGGGTCTGTCGTTCATTATAGCTTCAACCTCACAGAAGACTGTGTGGAGTCCTTCATCATCCAGAACTTGCTCCTTAAGAACTGAGGCTAAAATATTCTTTACTGAACGAATGAGACGCTCCCACACATCGCCTTGGTGAGAAGCTGCTGGGATGTTGAAGTTCCATTTCATGCCATCCTGAACAAAAGCCTTTTGAATTTTGGCATGGTCCAGCTCAGTCAAACTTTCTTTCAACTCTCGATTCGCCCCAACAAAATTTGTAGCATTATCAGATCTGATGGTCGAAACTGGGCCTCGTCTACAGATGAACCTCCTCACAGCATTTATACAAGAGTCTGTATCAAGTGTACATGCAATCTCCAGATGTACTGCACGACTGGTGAAACAAGTAAAAAGAACTCCATACCTTTTAAGGAGACTTCGTCCTCTTTTAACACTTATAGGTCCAAAATAGTCCACTCCAACATTTGTGAATGGGGCTATGTCTGGCAGGACTCTCTCTTCAGGCAGATCCGCCATCTTTTGTTCAACAAACTTTCCTCTGTTGCGTCTACACGTGATACAACGAGAGATAATTTTCCTGGCAGCAGAATTTGCATTTAATATCCAGTAATTTTGTCTTAGTTTTGACAGCATGTGTGCTCTTCCTGCATGTCCCAACCTTTGATGGATATGGCGTAAAATCAGTGTTGACACATGCATATCTTTTGTCAAAATTACAGGATGCTTTAATTCCATAGGCATGGCTGCTTTATTCAATCGGCCACCCACTCTGAGGATTCCTGCATCCAACACTGGATCAAGTTTATAGAGACAATTTCCCTTAGAGACTCCTTTGAGGCCATTGCGGATTAAAGCCATTTCAGTCGTAAATTTCTGTTGTTGTGCATATTGAAGAATAGCTTGTTCTGCCTTTGCCAAGTCTTCTGGAGTGAGATTTCCTTTCTTCAAAGTGGTCTTAAATCTTTCCATTCTTATCTCCACTTCTTTCTGACCTTCCGGATCATTCTTATTCAAACCTGCAGCAAGCAACTCTTTCCTCTTCTGTGCCAACAACACCAAGACCTCTTTCATCTTTAAAAGCCAGGCTACAGAGATTTTAAGTTTTGCCCAAGACGAGAAGTAGAGGATAAAATAGCTGGTAGGATTTTGTAATTCTCTCACAATGGCATTCATTGTCAGGTCCCTTTTGACCTCTGGGTCATCTGCAGAAATTACACTGTACTCCACATCCAGTTTAGGCCATTCCTTTTCTGACTCATAGAGAAATTCTGGCCCTTTTATCCATCTCCTACATTTGAGGAGATCCCCAGCTCTCATACCTCTGGATGCGTCATCTGCAGGATTCTCCTTAGAAGAAACGTATCTCCACTGATTCACATCTGTTGCTTCCCGAATAACAGCAATTCTGTTTGCAACAAAAGTATTGAATCTTCTGGTTTCATTGGAGATGTATTTCAGTACTGTTGTGCTATCAGTCCAAAAAACTGATTTTTCCAACCTGACTTGCAGCTCCTTTTGCAGAAGCCTGTCCACCCGAACTGCAAGAACTGCAGCCGTCAATTCCAACCTGGGAATTGTAGTTTGCTTGAGAGGAGCAACTCTAGCCTTTCCCAGGATAAAAGCAACATGCGTGACGTTATTCTTTTCCAACTTTAAATATGACACCGTTCCATACCCATCTTGACTTGCATCAGAAAAATGATGAAGTTGTGCCCTATCTGGTCTTCCAAAGCAATTTGGTTTAATGCAACGTTCCACTTTAAACTTTGAAATCAGCTGGAGATCCTCCAGCCAATCACGCCACCGCTGGGAAAGAGAGTGGGGAATAACTTCATCCCACTTCAAATTTTGTCGGCAAAGCTCTTGTAGCAACAGTTTAGCTGGCATACTGAAGGGAGACAAGATTCCCAAAGGATCATACAGTGAGCTGACCACAGACAAAATTCCCCTTCTGGTTGTTGGACGGTCCTGCAGGGAGGTTCTGAACTGGAACTTGTCTGTTGCTATGCACCACTGTAAACCCAGTGCTCTCTCAACTGGAAGTTGATCTGTGTCCAAATCCAGATCCTTAATTTCCTTTGCTCTTCTTTCCTCTGGGATTGACATGAGCACTGTGCGACTGTTGCTGATCCATTTTGAAAGCTTAAATCCTCCTTTAGCGCAGATATCTGTCAGCCTCTTCACCATGTGCACTGCCTCCTCTTCTGAAGCAACAGATTTCAAACAATCATCCACATAAAAGTTTCTTTTGACTGTATCAACCACTTCAGCTGGAAACTGTTGTGCATTATCATCTGCAGTTCTCTGTAGAGCATAATTTGCACAACTTGGCGAAGATACAGCTCCAAACAAATGCACTTTCATCCTGCATTCCTGTGCAGACCTTGAAGTGTTGCCATGTTGCCACCACAGGAAACGGAGAAAGTTGACATGTTTTTCTGAGACGTGAACTTGGTGAAACATGGAATCAATGTCCGCCATTAATGCAACAGGCTCTTGTCTAAATCTGATCAGAACCCCAACCAGCGAGTTTGTGAGATCAGGTCCCTGTAGAAGCTGGCTGTTCAATGATGCTCCTTTATAAGTTGTTCCACAGTCAAATACAACTCTTAATTTGCCCTTTGTGGGATGATACACTCCATGATGAGGGATGTACCACACCTTTCCATCATCTTTGTGCAACTCATCTACAGGCACAAACTCGGCATATCCTCGTTCAAGCATGTTGTTTACACATTTAGTGTATTCGTCCTTATAATGAGTATCCTTTTCAAATCTCCATCTGAGACTCTGGAGACGCTGCTCCGCGACACAGAGGTTATTTGGCAAACTGGAACCTTCTCTCCTGAAAGGCAAATCAATGTGATAATGATTTCCAATAAACTTTATTGAACTACTAACAATATCCATGAAACACAGATCCTCTCTAGACATTTCAGTCTGCTCCTCTGATGATCTTTCATTAAAATCATGATTGTACTGTTTAATCAACATGTCTTCAAGACGCTCAACAGAAATCCTATTGGCTGTTACAGCAGTGCAGTTGGTTTTATTTCCACTGTTACTTCCAGTGCGCAGGGGACCATTTATGACCCAGCCAACTTTTGTTTTTACAGCATAAGGTCCACCTCCCACACTGTTTATCACCTTCCATGGCTCCAAAACATTGGAAGCATCAGTGCCTATCAGTAGCTCCACCTCTGCATCAATGTTGTGAAGTTTAACAGGTTTAAGATGAGGCCACTGATCGATGTCGCTTTGCTGGGGAATATTAACTGTAGAAACTGGCATAGTCTTTTGAGTCAAAACATCTGGCAATGGCATGAAATCATTTGCTTCCAAACCAGACACTTCCAAACCAGACAGAACTTGTGTACTAACAATCCTATCTTGACTCATTGTTCTCAAAAAGATATTGGTCTTTTTACCTTTTACATTCAGCCTTTTTGCCAAAGTTTCTGTACAGAATGTACCTGAACTTCCAGAATCCAAAAACGCATAAGTTTGCACAATTTTATTACTCTTTTGGCTCTTAACTTGAACTGGAACTGTAGAAAAAAATTGCATCAACTTCATGACCAGCCCCAATATACCCACATGTCTGAGTGGTTGCAGTTGAAAAGTTGACATTAGAGTTTGTCCTCTGTTGAGTTTGTTCCGAAGACGCACCTGGATCCTTTCGCTCTATATGAAGAACCCCTGGGTGCCTTTGGTGACACACGTCGCAATCCAAACGACTCCTACAGTCTTTGCTTGTGTGACCAACTTTTAAACAACCAAAACAAATTCCCCTTTCCTTGATAAAAGTCAACTTATCCTGATGCGTTTTAGCTTTAAACTGCTTACAATTCTCTAGTAAATGGTTGCTGTGTGAACAAAACAAACAACTATGCAGAACGGCGGAAGTTGTTCTGCTTCCAGTTGATTGAGTTTTGATTCCTGGCACTGTACTGACATTAGTGGCAAAACTACTTCCTTTTCTCCTTTGCTTGGTAGAACTTGAAGCTTTAAAGCTGCTTCCAGATTGTGAGTCTTGTATGTTGCCAAACACTGGATCTGATGCTACTTTTACCTGTTTTATTATAAAGGCAACCAGATCAGTGAACACTGCTCTGTAACCATTTTGTTCCTGCAGTTCATAGGCAACAACTCTCCATTTTTCCCTCAATTTGTATGGAAGTTTCATAACAACCATTCTCATATTTGAGGGCAAATCCAACTCCTTCATATAAACAACTTGCTGTGTTAGATTCGAACATCCTTGACGAAAAAGAGAGAATGACCTTTCACATCCTCACTTTTAATAGGTACCCAACTCACAATCCTCTCCATATATGCAGAGGCAATTTTATTTTCGTTCCCAAAATGTTCTTCAAGAAGATCTTTGGCTGTGGAATAGCCCTGCTCAGGAGGTAAGTGCTGACAACTATGCACCAAATCCCTAGGCTGCCCCCTAGTGAACTGCTCTAAAAAATGCAAACAGTCGCTCCAGTTATCAGTTTTAGCTTCCACTCCATTTTCAAAGGCATTCATAAATGATCTGTACTGTAAAGGGTCTCCATCAAACACAGGGATGTTTCTGGCGGGGAGGACAGAAGATAAGTTTTGTTTTACAAGCAAAGTAGTGATGTCATTTTGTTTTTGCATAATATTTACAATCTCCTTCGTGCAATTCCCAGTCAAAGCAGGAGACTGAGGCTGTGTTTGCTGCGTCACTTGAGCTGAATCATCAACCTGATGTTGGGTTTGACTTTGTCTAGGTACGATTACTTGTGATTCAGATGCAGAATTTATACCAGAGTAATCTCTTGATGTTGGAACAAATGTATCGGCACAAGGATTTAAACTAGGCGCTTCTTGTACGTGCCCTCTTTCAAAATAAGAGTTCATTCCATCAGAATGCTCAGAGCTACAAACTGAATTTATTTTTAAGACACGAAGCTTTGCATTAATGGCTGCCAGCTCTGTTTCCAAGGATAATGTCTCCTTTTCTTTTCTCAGTTTCTCTTTTTCTTTTCTCAGTTTTTCCTCTTGCGCTTCGATAGAATGTTTTTTCTTTAATGCAGCGAGTCGCTCCATGAGCGCTGCCTTGTCAGCCGCAGCTTTAATGCATGCGGAAGATGTTGATGAAATTCGACTTTGCTGTGACAAGGTTTTTGAAGGTGGTTTTACACTTGAGATATTAGAGACACTGTCTTCAGGTTTTATTTCATCCAAACTTTCAACAGCTTTATCATTGCGAACAGTATTGTTTTGTTCAGTATACGGCTCGCCCGCCTCCTGCAACCAAACCTTTACTTTGTCCATAAAAACAGAGAATGCTGTCACCTTCGACTGAAAATGTGCAACTTGCCTTTTCACTTCATCTTCTGGCAGTGGCAAACTTAAAAAGGATTCTTGCAAAGCGTTTGCATCTTGATAGCATTTAATAAACGTCCTAAATTCAGAAGACACTTCCTTAACGTTTTCATGTGAGGTCATTAAAGCAGAAATTTTCCCCATGTACTTAGATGCTTGCTTACACATTGAACTGCGCTTTTCTTGGCATGTCTTTATATACAAATCCAAACCTTTTGGCGTAAATTTAACGCTTCTTTTCTCTGCTTGCATCTCAGTGTCATCCTCTCGTTTACTCTTAATATCCGACATTTTTATTGTCCTCTTGGATTATTTCAAACTTTATAAAGATGCACAGCACACTGAGAGTCCATAGCCTAAAGTACAAACATGACATCCATTTACCTGCCTTTTGCAGCGGACAAACATTTCCACAGAGGGCGTTGGCATGTTTCAATTAGCGATCCGATTATGCACCAATTTAGTACGTCAAAACTCAGTTCATCAGTCTTTGTAGTGAAATTATGTCTTTAAACTCCAATAGCTTCACCGTTTTCCTTTACGGCTTAAACAATATTATCACTCACCAGCTTTGATGAACGAGTGACATGTTGATCCAGGCCTCAACATCAAATCCGTCTGGATTACTCACCAGACGATCCAATAACTTTTATTCGAGTTTGACGGTGATCCTTGAAATCCTTATATCCATTAATGAAGGATTATTCCTTTGTCCACGGGAAGGTTTTTTACTTTGTGTAGTGGCAATTCCTTTACTTTTGTAAGATCAAACGTCCCACAACTTAAAGTCCACAAGCCACTGCTGCACTGAGGTAATATTTCGTACGCAGGCAAAAGAAGTCCATTGTCCAAACCTTTTAGTTGAGAGTTTTGGTTTTGGTTTATTTATCCATTTGGCAAGCAATAACAAGATCCTTCCTACTGCTTCTCCTGTTCTGGTAAAAAAAAACCATAGGCCCACCCCAATGCATGCTGGTCCTATACCAGTCTCTTTATTTATAGAAACAAAATGGCCCTACAGCTCTTACTGACTAATTTAACAAAATAACAACAAACAAAACAAATCATTTAAAACAAAATATTAACCGACAAATAAACCCCAAAATATAAGTAAACTAACAACAAACTTTAACTAATTTCAAAAATAAGAACAAAAACAAAAATAAAGAACAAATAGCTCCAACAGTGATGATTTTGCCGATTTAGAAACGCTGAAAACTAACTTAAAAAACAAAGACAAAGAAAAAGTGGTCGGAGCAGTCGTGACGGCAGCCGACCTCACCGGCGCCATCTTAATCAGTAAAACAATATATATTTAGAAATTAATTTAACCACATATATGAGTTGTTAGTATTAACAATAAATTACTGACCCTTTTGTTTGAATTTTGAGGCATATCTTCTGAGGTTTTGCCTCTGAGCCTTGTCATATCCTGAAGGGTAGGAGCCCGCAGAAATGAACGCGTAAATCTCTTCCCACTTCTTCTCCATATCTACCAATGTCAGTAAACATTTTCTTATGAGCTTCAATATGTGCAGTTGACAATGCAAATAATTTAACTTATTAAATAACGACATTACCGAAACAGCCTTAAAACACTGAAGCTGCGGACTCAAAAGTGTTGTGCAAATACCACGTGTCCAGTAACTTGACAGCAGACTTCACTGAATCTGCAAATTCGACAGTTTTGTGTAGAAAGCAGATAGTGACTTCACTTTAATATTGACAAACAATCACAAAGGCTTAAAAAATCAAGTATCAACGTCAATAAAAAGTACTAATACTTACTACTTACCTATTCTCCTGCAAATATGACAATGGAGTAGCGTGAAATCACAGCCGGATGCGCTTAGCTTCCCTTTTTGTGTTGTGCGCATGCGCGCACATGCTCAGGAACAACGGGTAGGACGGTTTACGGGGTAGGAGAAATTCCCAGAACACCTGCCGGGTTGAGTCAAACAATGATTTTAATGATCACACGCGTGGGAGATGGACACTGTACGCAGACAGCCTCAGATCTCAAAATGGTGGAGCATTGATCAAACTCTTATAGCCTCTAGTGGCCCCCACCTTATCATAAAAGCTTAAACATTCACATGCTTTCTCTCACACAGCGCCTAAGCTACGACCTTGGCTCCCCGTTTATCTGCTCCTGCTGAGATGGGGCAGAAAACTCCAGTATATTCTGTTCTCTTCTAATCAGACAAATAAGGCGATGACTTTCTGCGAACAGTATTTCTTATAACTCAGCAGTATAATGCATCATAAAACAATATCATTCATTCACAATAAATCAGCAGTCTAATGTAATGCAAATCAGTTTAACAAATGCAATAGTTACCACCTTCTTCTAATTCAGGAGAATAATGCAAACTAAGACTACATAATAATTCACAATCTTTAATTAGGGGTCTAACACGGCATAAAATAATATTATAATCTCACACTCCCCCTGATGAGCTCTTTAGAATAAAGAGCTCACCTACACCCTGTAATCCAGTGTGGCTGAGTTTATTTCTTCTCACTCCTGAGGCCCTTTGTCCCCCTGTTGGGCGAACCATATGTGAGATGACCTCTGTGTTTGCGCAGTTCAGATGCAAGAAAAACTATTATTACAACAATAGCAGGTACAGATGACACTCACCAGTTCTCCCACAGCTTTATTTTGGTGCTACCTTATACCCTTCAGACGTACTCAGACTAGAACCTCTGTCCAAGGAGCTTTTAGCCTTTATTTTATTGCTGCAGCTACCAGTGCCTTCCAGTTGGATGATCCTCTGCTCTTCTTTCTTCAACCTCAGGGGTTAGACAACCCTTAAGTCGTTGCACAGATCAAGGGATTATTCTGCCCCGATTTCAAACAACGATCTGTGTATCCTCGGGTTCTGTGTTTCCTATGTATCCCCCAGAAAAAGGAACAGGAACGTGTCCCCCTTTTGCCCAAGAGCCTCTCGAACCTCGTTGATCTGGTGTTCCTGGATTTCCGCCAACCCCTTCATGGTTATTGCTGTGTTTATGGGATCCATCCTTTTGAGGTGACTAATCGGAGCCCAAATGCCATGACACTTGAACCCAGTTGGTGTCTCGGCAGTCACTGCGTCTGTCTCTGCTGCGAAGGATCCTCGTATATCTGTGACCTCGTCTGGTGTCCGTTCGTTTCTCTGTAAGAGACAGAAAACCAAAACACCTCTCTTCCTAGCTCTAATAATCTAATGTTGTTATCTACTGACCTTGTGGTGATTCAGAATTGGTTTAGAATATTCAGAATGTCCCAGGGACTTATTCTAATCATCTCCTATGTGTGTGTAAGCGTGTTTGCATTTAGCCCTCTGCACTCAAGGCATTTCCTGCAATATCCCAGTCCGGACCATCACGCCGAACAAAGCTTATGACCTTCAAAAGACCAAGTGCCAACTCATTATAAGCACATTTGCAAAGTGTGTCTGAAAATTATTAAAACCACTCATTTTAACAAAAGACATCAAAAACAAATTAGCCATTTTTAATCCTAACATTTGCCCCCCAAAAATCATGTGTTTGCTTCCGCCTACTGTCCCACGGTTTCCACTCCAGTGTGGTACTCAGCTTCTCATGAACACAGGCATTTTATCTTCTAAACGCTATTCAGTTCATTTCAATGATTAATGCTTAAACATGGAAATAATGATTTATGCTTCTCACTGGATCTCTAAAAAAGTCCGGAAACCTCTTGGGTCACTATTAGCTTAAGCTTCACCATACCCAAGTTATTAAAACACAAATGAAGTCATAAAAATGTTCATATAACCCTTGTTTGATGTTAAAACTCAACTTCCCCCCCTTTTTTGACACATTCCCATGTGTCAAATCAATGGAGCTAGAAAATTAAAAGAAAAGGTTAGTGACCTCATATCTTAGAAAGTATGAGACCTTCTCCTATCCAGTGTCGTTGCTCCAGTCCTGTCATCCTGTGTTAGGGAATGAAATCAATTTAATTGTCATGTTAGATCTGTTCAACTCCCGGCTCCGCTCAGAGCCTGCATCCGCAGAATTGCCAAGAAACAAAACCTGTAATAATACGAACTTCACTTCAATATGGACCTGTTGACTACTTCTGAGACAGCAAAGGAAGATTCTCTCCTCCTCGAGGACAGGCACTGACTCCCACCTATCTCCTGGAGCCAACTGTCCCTTATGGAGACACAACAATGCAGCTACAAGGTTTTCCAGATTGTTAAGTTGATCTGTGTGTAATGCTCTGAATCAAGTATGAAATATTAAATGAATGTCGTTTAATTAACTGCCACTACTTAAAACTCAGCAAAAGATATAACTGAATAAAAGATCACAAAGAAAAGCATGATATCAGTGTCATGTAAGTGCGTGCGGCCTTCTATGCTCGAAGTCACTCCAGTCCATAGATCAGCCAAACATCGCGTTGACTGTAGCTTTTAACCCTTATTAACTTGAGCACAACTCTATAATGAGCAACAAACTGCAATATGTATAAAAATGATCATGGTTACACCTGCAATGAAAGATCATATGATTATCCTGACACCCGTAAATAGAAGATTAACCTGAGGTTATAACAATCACTGGAACACAAATGTTAGTATAATGTCAAAAGCTTCAATAAATGATCAATGCAATGCTTGTTATATGATTCTGATGTAACAATAATGCTGATGCTGAAATAACAGTAAAACACCCCTTTTATCCTGTTTATAAACTTGACACATAAACGTTTATAAATGCCTCTTTTAAATTTTATTTCCCCCTGCTTTTCCCTCACTGACCACAGCAGGGGAATCTTTGTCTTGATTCAATCAAAGCTTTATTCGTCACATGCAGGTTGCCCTGCAGTGAAATGGGACCCCACCCCCCCGACCTTACACATATAGCACAAACATTACATGGGGATACAGGTCGGAGATTGGTAGAATCAGAGAAAAAAAACATTGAAATGTACACTACAATGGGGAAAGTACAAGAGGAAAAAAAGAGACCCCTACTCATGCTGTGCTTCCATGGTAGGACAGCATCAGAACAGGAAACAGAAAAACTCCTCTGCACAAAAAAGCACATAAATGACCACAGCACAACATTGTGAAGACATGACAAGCCACAGGGGTGGGTGGGGGGTGAGGAGTAATCCGAAGCGAACACAGCAGCCGCCCTGCACAGCGCTACCATTCCAGCGCGGCACACAGACCCGCCGTGTTCCCTCACAGGAAACAAGCATCGAAGGTGTTGGAAAGGGAGGGGGGATGAGTGAGTGCCTATCAGTGTAAGTGTATGTGTGTGCGTGTCCATAGTTCAGCTGAGACAGTGTCCTTCGGCCTATCAGGCTAAGTAAACAGTCCTCCAGCCAATCCAGGTGTCCTTGCATGGGATGGGAAGAATAGCCGTAACACAGTCGTTATCAGGGAGTGATTGTTCAGCTCCAGCCTTGGGCGTGCAGCTGGCGCCGTGATGGGGATCCGCAATGTTCATGTTGATTTTGTTAATTTCCATGCGAGCAGCCCAGGAGAATTTTCAGCCATGAATCCGGCTCACCTGATTCATCACTGAGCCCCACCGTGACTGGCATCTGACAGGGTGGCGCTGCATACTCTTCCTTTAATGTCTCTATGTTCAATCTGTTAATTAGAGTGCTTAAACATGAAGTAGACTGCGTCCACAACAAGTCAATACAGTTGTAAATGTGGCCAATTATCAATGTATTACCAATCAATAACGAAAAATAGCTTTTATTTTATGCATGCTTTCAGTCAACCACTCACCCAGAGGATCTTCAATCCCAGGAAATTCCTTCTCCCCATTTAATGAGTCTGTCCTCCTTCCATGCCCTGGTAACTGGTCCATCCAGAGCCATATGATCTTGAAATATACATACAACAAGCCAAACCACACCTTGGTCACACCAACCCTTTTCCGCCCTGAAGATGTCCAACATGGCGTCGGACATCTTAGTCTGGACTGTCAAAGGTGACTTTAACGCTGACTGTTCCGACAATCCATTTTATAACATTTTCTGGTCAGATTTGCCAATCTCTGCACCAGGGTTTTAATAGTTTTGCAATTTTCATTCGTTTTTATTTTTATTTAGCTTCGACTTCAGATTTTCAATTTTATATCAGTTGTAATTAGTTTTTACCAATTGTTTGCTAGTTTAGTCTAGTTTTTATTTTCTGAAAATCCTTAGTTTCAGTTTAGTTTCGATTAGTGTCAGTTATAGTTTTAGTTGTGTTTGCAATAATCAAGTGCAACAAAATCCCAGTTTCATCATATCAGTCATGCTCTTCTGCTTATCCTTGGGTATTGAGACTATTAACTCTTGCCGCCCCAGGTGTTCGTAATTTTGGTTCAAGTGAATTGATAATCTTTTTGAAGGCAATTGACTCACACAGTTATGTAGATGTCCCCGTCCTGTTGTCTCGGGGTGCATCACGCTGCCTTGCATGAGGTTAGCTTCTGTTTTCTGGGGATGAGGGTTGAGTGTGCTCCCTTACCTTTTCAAGGTAAGCTAGGTTAGCCTTCTTGTGTGAGCTTTTCAAGTGCACTTTAAAGTTTGTGGGATTTTTCCCTTTATAAATGTCCCTCATAATTTGTCTCTTTCCACTACCAGACATTAGCTTTATCCAAAACAGAGTCATATTCAAAGTAATCCCAAATTGGACTCTGGCGCTTTCTCCCGACTTTTCCTGACATGATTCTGCGCGTGGACGGAGCAGCAACACAGACGACTCGACTAACGTACTGCCACCTGCTGGCATAATGAGACAGCAAGAAAAAATCTGGAAACTAAACTTCATTTTCACCCTTGACTATTGTAGGACACACACACATCAATGAAACTAAACATATTTTGCTATAAATTCAGTTAATTTTAGTTAGTTTTGTGAACACTCATTACAGTTTTAGTTAGTTTTCCTGTTTTTGTTTTTATTTTATTTCCGTTAACGAAAATGTTTTTTCACTTCTAGTTTTCGTTGTTTCATTTTTTTCGTTAATAATAATAACCTTGCTCTGCACCCTGGAATAAACATAATCAACATGATCAACATTTTACTGCGTGTTATTTCACCATCTTATCGATTCAAATGCTCCATCCTTATGTGGTTTGCGACATTATGTTTATCCACTCTGTCTCTAAATGTTTGAAGAATTTTCATGTTTGGGGTCAAATTTTGAGAATTTGACCATAAGTGAAAGTTAGCTGTAAAAACAAAAGCTCAGGACAGAACAGTTATCAGTCATGTACTTCATACAAAATTAGCATATATTGAATTTCATATTGATCCTCTGAGTGTAATGGTACATTTTAATTTGAATTTATCAAAGCTAAACACAATAATTTTTCTTTATTTTGCTCTTGTTCTTGTGCAGCACCACCTCCTATCACATGTCCCTGTCGGTTCTATCCTGCTTTTAAATTGCTGACTATTTCAATGAAAGGACCTAAATGACGGGGACCAGTGTTTATTGTTACATATCTCCATTTTGAATGTGACAAGCCTACCATTTCCCTGTTATCCATAGATAACAGGGAATAGAGTTTTTTTTTTCCTCTATAAAAGTTAATTGACTCTTTACAGTGGCCTGCTATGGTTAATAATAAAATGTTCAGTCATGAGTGAAATCAAACCTCTTCTTCCCTTTAGCATTTAACATTCCCAACAATATACTGTGATACATTAATCGAAACACAGCTACTAAAACACAATTTTCTTAATGCAGACCTCAGTAACTCAAAATTAGCAACCAAAGGGTTAAGTCTGCAGTTCACACTCATGTGAAGCTACAGCCTCCCCCTTTAGTCTCTGTCATCCTTCTGTTCTTGCAAAAACAAAACAAAGCAAGACAAAACATCCACCCTTCTTTTACAGGCTGGGTGAATTGTTTGTGGACATTTACTAATTCTAAAGTCAGTACCGTTTTTGTCTCAATATCAAGTCAGTTAAAAGTTTTAGTCCTCAGTCCATCACCATCCAGACACATGCATAAATCCACACACATTCATACCAGATATTGCTGATAATGGAGTCTCACGCGCAACCTATTCGAGCCTTCCTCACCAGCAAGATGACGTCATCATTTTAAAGGAAAACAGTTCCTTGTTTTTTAGACTGGATTGACTCGCTGCAATCCTTTTAGGCTCAGGACTTCTCATGTGATCAATGTCCCATATAAGTGAATTTCTCCCAAGCCCATTATAATCATGGGGAAAAATACTTTGCGACTGTTTCCAGTAAGAATATTTTATAGCGCTTTAAAGTTCAATCTCTCAGGCCTGGATTAAAGAGCTGATTTGTTAAATCAGGAACTCACAAAATACCAAAATATCACCACCGGTGGATCACACCTCTCAGATTTTCTTATTTCAGTGCACTGTAACAAATGCAAAAACAAACGTAACCAATAAAATACTCATATAATAACCAATACTGGGGCCCATTGCAAACATGTCCAAGCATAAAACCATCTTTCTCTCTCTTAGAGAAAGAAAACAATCCAAACCTCACTGATAAAATCAACCTAGTGTCAAGAAAACCCCAAAAATCAATCAAAACTTTACCAGAAAGTCTTTCTCCCTCCCGGGACAATATTGTGTAGGAATACAGGTATTGTAACTCCTTTTTGCACTGAAAAAAACCATGTTGGATTTACTTGATTCAATAGTGGACACTGGTTGCACACAAATGTTTTGCTTTGGCAGAAACTTAAACAACTGAGTTAAATCAACACAACCTTTTCATATTCAGTAAACCTGTGCATTTTGTGTTCATAAAACACGATTGAAACATGTTCAGATGGAGTAAGTTGAGCTCCTGGAATATTTTAATCCTTCCCAATTCTGTCAGTTTATTTCAACACTATTCAGTAACTTTTATCCAAATACTACTTGGTCACTTAAATACTACATGTTGTCTTCATATTGCATGCGGTTCAAGAAAGTCTAGATCATGGTTACCATAAAAATTGAAGGGGTCTACAACAACTACCATCCTCTTATCTTTATCCTGGTTACAGCAGGGCTGGGAAATAACCCTGAAGTGACAGGTTACCAGGCAGGGTACACCCCGGACAGCTGACCAGTCTATCAGATAGAAACAAACAGCCGTTTACACTTACATTCATGGATAATTTAGAATCATCAATTAACCTAGCTCTAATAACTGCATGACTTTTCACTGTGGCAGGAAACCAGAATACCCAGAGAGAAACCACTGCAAACTAGCCAGACTGTGGATTTGCACCCAGGAGCTTCTTATTGTCAAGCAACAGCACTAACCAGCATGCCAACAATGTAGGAAATACAGGAAAGCCATGATTTCCTGTATTTGAGGCAGAATTCTTTTGTTCTTGCCCTTGACAGGTTAATCCACAATAAATAGCAATAGCATGCATGGGGTGTGTGTGTCGTTGTCTGCCTCTTATAACTCCAGTGATTTTCCTGTAGTTTGAAATCTTATGCGGTGTTGTGAATTCCGTGAGTTCAGCAACTAACCACTCTTATTAGATTGTTCTCATTGAGATGACATGATACAAATTGAGTTGTTGGATTTCGTACAGATCTTTAAAGCCTGAGGCAACGCGTTACTTGTAACGCGTTACTGTAATCTGATTACTTTTTCGAGTAACGAGTAAAGTAAGGGATTACTATTGCAAAAACGGATTACCGTTACTTTCCCATAGGAACGCTGCGTTACTGCGTTACAAAAACCGTGATTTTTTGCGAGAATGTCTCATGACAGTGACGTAAGCGAGTGCGACGGCTGTGGTAGCTCGTGTGTCAATAATAGAAAACATGGAGCGAGGGATAGAATACGATCGTGCAGCATTTAATACTTGGAAATACCGACATTACTTTGAATTTGACTCTTTAAAAAGCGACAAAAACATAAGCGTACGTTGTACACTCTGCATCGGAAGAAAACTTTTTTCTACGTCGAAAAATTCCACTTCCAACCTGAGCAAGCACCTAGCACGCTGCCACAAGAATGTTAAATTGACAGAAAACCCCCAGGATCCCCTCACTGACGTGACCGCTGTGGCTACCACATCTACTTCCACCGGGCAAACCTCAGATGGACCCACTCCTGCTAAACAGGTTAAACTAGACGTAAGAGCGACAGGACTTAGTGCCGCTGAACTGAAGAAGCTCGTCGCTGCTTATATCGTCGAGGACGTTGCCGATTTCCACTGTTGACTCTGAATCATTCCGACGCATCATAGAAAAAATACCAACTAAAAGTGGTGTCAAGCTGCCCCAGAGAAAGTCATTTGTAGGATACCTTGAGAGAGAATATGACAAAATGAACTCTAACTTGAAGGCTACACTCGAAGAGGCAGAGTTTGTTTCCACCACTGCTGACATCTGGACGGTAAATAATAAAAGTTTTATGGGTGTAACAGTTCACTGGATTAATTCCACATTACAACGCAACAAGGCCGCTCTAGCATGCAAGAGAATTAGAGGCAGCCATACCTATGATGTAATTGGAGCAGAGATTGAAGAAATCCATTCATCATATGGACTAGCTGAGGAGCCAGCGCAGCTGCCGGAGGAGCTCGGCGAGCGGGGAGAGCCCGCACCGCAGTCGGAGGGGCTCGGCGAGCTGGAACAGGAGATCGGCGAGCCTGCCACCGGAGGACCTCGGAGGTCCGGAGGGACCCGCTCAGTCAGACCTGGAGGTCAGTGTGCCGGAGGGACCTCTGCGTCTAGTAAGCCTTTTCTGGGATCGATTAGTAATTAGTAGTCTATTCTCCACTAGGGGGCTTTCGCGTGCTCTCCTCATTGCAATAAACAACTGCATGAGAGAAACAAGTGAAAGTCACCCTCGCGATTCTTTTCCCCATTTTCAGGTAAAGGTGTTTAAAAGTTTATATATTTGCGGTCTAAAATATTTAGGATATTAAGATAGTTAAGTTACGATATTTCATAGGTAATGTTAGGGAGTTTTTATTGTTTTATTTGCTTATGCTTCAAAAGTTATGTTATACATATTTCACCAGACAGTTTTCTGTAGAAACAGGAAGCTGACCCTGTGACACTGACAAGAGACCAGTACAGAAATACATATCCGCAGAAGTTGACTTGCATTATATTATTCTTAGAAATTGACCTGCAACACACATACTTTGTGACACACACACACACAGCTTGCACACAGACAGCATCAGGACCTGCGTAACAGGAAATGTGATAATATTTGCATATTGACGATGAAACCTATAAAAATAAACGAATACTGCAGTTCGGGGTGATTGCTCTCTGAGTAGTTCACCTGTGCAGCACGTTAAATATCTCAAGTATCTCAGTGTTGATTATTGTTAACTGAATATCTCTGACATTTAATTGGTCCTTCGAAGCCGTTAATGGACTGGTATTAATAATAATATTATGCTCCATTTCACAGTGGTATCCTTCCTCAAGTCCCGACGCCGTGACAAGCCTGCGTCGAAGTCTCTGCAGAGCGCCCTCCAGTAAGGGTTGAAAGTCCAGGGACGCTAAAATTCTGTTAGGATGCCTGGGTCGTTGACCCAGGGTATTTGAGTTTATTATATTATTTATACTTTTTAGTCTTTGGTTTCTTTGAGTTCTGTCTTATGGTTTATGTCTCTGTCTTCTTTAGTTGCTCTGTCTCCCCTCAATGGTCAATGGTCAATGGTAACTTTATTGTCCCTGATGGGAAATTGATTCGCAGTATGTCAAAACAAAACAAACAACAAACATACAACCAACACATCACGTACACTCATTAAAAAAATTCTATAATATAATATAAGCCTGATAAAACAACCTAGATTTTCCATCGAAAAAAGTGCAATGTGCAATGGCAACAACACTTACAATTTAGTGTTGTTAATTAAGATAATAGCACTAGGTACAAACGACAATTTGTGTCGCTTTGTCTTCACTGCAGTCATTTTATAACGACGACCTGATGGAAGCAGTTGAAAATCGTTAAAGAGAGGATGATCTGAGCACAACAGGACAGAAGTTGCCTTCCTCAGCACCTGCCTGTTATAAAAGTCCACAAGCTGGACCTGAGACCTCCCTGAAATCTTGCCCGCCACTTTAACCAGATTGTTAAGTCTGGTCTTATTATCCATGGACATACTACTGTACCTATCACCTGTATCCCCTTGTCTAGTTCGCGTCTCTGTGTATCCTTAGTTCCTATATCCCCGTGTTCAGTCAGTGTTTGTGTCTGCCCTGGTCCCACGTCTCTGTTCCCTCTGTAGTGCCTGCATGTGAGTCTGTGTTATGTGTTTCCTGTTTTACTTTGAAGGTCTCTGTCTTATCTCAGTGTGTTCAGTTTACGCTTCCTTTTGTCTCGTCAGTTCTGATTTGCCCCAGCTGTGTTTCCCTCCTGTTATTCATTCCCTGATTGCTCCTTCTGTGTATTTAAGCCCTGTGTTTCTCTGTGTCCGTGTCGCGATCTACCGTTTATTTTGCTGTCTGTTTTGTCAATCCGCCGGTGTTAGTTTATTTTTGACCTTTTTCCAGTTATGTTATGTTTGAGTTCAGCATTAAAGCTGTTTTGGTTTAAGTTTCTCTCTGGAGTCTGCATCTTGGGTCCTATCCCTGTCCGCACACAGCCGTCACCTAACAAATTCGGGTCCCGGCCGACGTTATACAGGCTCACGGCGCTGGGGCTTGAAGGTGGACGCCCGACAGGCTGGCAACAGCGAAGCCAGGTGATTATTCCACATTTGACACACCTTGCGTAAAATTATCGGTGTTTAGGGTGACACTGTTCCAAGAAAACTCGTCCTACGGGGACTGGCAGTTTTAAGACTCGCTTGTAAGACGAAACTGGCAGTGTAATAGACACTCGTTTCGCGGTTAAAAAAAAGCTGGTAGTCTGAATAAGAGACTCGCCTGTAAGACGAAACTGGTAGTGTAATAGACACTCGTTTCGCAGTTAAAAAAGGCTGGAAGTCTAACTTTACTGGAAAGTAAATAAGTGTACGGAACGTGTCAACTAACATAGGATAGAAATTGCGCGCATAAACTGTTTTTACTGTTTTGTTGGTGGAGTAAGTTGATTTAACAGCACATTAAGGTGGCTGAACTACTCCACTGAATTGTTTACCGTTGATAGCTCACGTACTGGCTGAATGAGAAATTAAGTTGTGCGTCATCACGTAAAATCGACAACCGCTTTCAAGAATCGCTTGAAAGTAGAAGCCTGATGTTGATAACTTATCTCATTCTTCGTGCCAGTGACAGCTTCACGGGTCTCTGTATATTTAACTCAATAAAATCCCTAGTAAAGAAATCTTCTACAAAACGAAACCAAATGGTTTGCAGTCCCTCTGCAGTAACTATTTTAAGAGGAACCTTACAAACAGAACTAAACAATGAAATATAGTTGGCATGACGATCATGCCCAGATTGTATAAAATAAATAAAAGGAAATCATTCACATGAAAACCTTTTCTATAAAAAAGAGAGATGCATAAGGTAGATTAAGGCTGTGTCATTGTTCAGCCAAGGAAAGTGTGTGAAAAGGTAAATGTCTCCAGCCTGGGTGAGGGTGGGACTGCAGCCCACCCTAAGCCCTTGATGGATACAAAATAAAATATAGAAATAAAAATAATAATAAACTGCTTGTTTCGGCATGCAACAGAGAGAATGAATGTGACTGAAGGTTGGATCTGAGATGAGGCAAACAGAGGACCAGTCTAAAAAGTAGGCACAAACCTGTTAAGAGAAAAAGCAAATTTGTACAGATTGGATGAATTCTAAATTATCTGTTTGCTGAGTAAGATGATCCTAACTATTAAATTGGCTGAGTAGTAGTATAGTGATTTACACTGATAAAATGTTGTAATATACTGTTGTTATTATATAGTAAGAAAAAGATGATAATATTAATAAAAATATAATATTAATGACAAGAAGTATCCTAGTAAGTATGATGTGAGATGGATAATTGTTATGAAGTAGTCTGCATCAAGCTTAAGGTTTGCTCAAACTCAGTATAATGACATATGAGATGAAGAAAATAAAGGCAATATCTAAACCAATTAGGTGCATAGAGGCACTTACCCTGCTTGAAAACCTGTCATTTATCCTAGATAAATATTACTGAGATGTAGAGCACATTTATAATGACAACTAATAAGCCAAACCCTGTAGATAATAGCTAAAGCTACAAGATTGAGAAGCTGATTTAAATATGTGGACACTACTAAGCTAATGAGCGAATTAAACATTTTTATTTATTTGTTTTTAGAGCAGAAGCTGCATAGAGGACAGCACAGGGAGCTGTCTATCAATGAATAAGGAAACACACATACACAAATTGTTACATGTGAAATTATTTTTGGAAAAAATCAGAAGTGAGATGGTTTTGAATTAAGAAATCAGTGAAAAGATGCATGAATTAAACCTGATAATAACATACAGAGGCAATGAAGGAAGCAGCTCACACTCACTGAACATTAACATGCATAGGAAAAGTAATGAAGACCTGCTTACACTTATACACATAACATGAGTTGGTATTTCTGACCAGAGAGAGGGAAACGGGTAGTTTAAGTGCTCATGATAATAATGAAAATGTCTTAGTTGTGTTTCTTTAGAAGCAAAACAGACCTGGACCAATTCTCCAGGTGCAGCGGTCGGAAGAAACCTATAGGTTAACATGACTGGACATGTCAAAGCAAGTTTCTGGTTGAATTGTTCACAGCGCCATGTCTCCATAAACCTGACAAGTGGGCCCTAACTTGTGTCTGAGGACAAGGGTTGCTGTTAATAAGGTGGGAACTTAAAGTTTGAGTTAGCAAATTTGGGAAAGAGAACTGACTGCTTAAGCGGAGAATTGTGCAGGAGTCTGAAACACTGCAAAAGCAACATGCAAATTCACGTACATGATTTACAAATGCCCAGTTTTAGAGCTGTAAACTGTGAGCAATTCAAAGTGTATATGTGTGTGTGTGTATATATGTGTGTGTGTGTGTGTATATATACACATATATACATATATGTGTGTGTGTGTGTGTATATATACACATATATACATATATGTGTGTGTGTGTGTATATATATATATATATATATATATATATATATATATATATATATATATATATATATATATATATATATATATATATATATATATATATATATATATATATATATATATATATATATATATATATATATATATATATATATATATATATATATATGAGAGAGATAAAAATAAGAAAACTTTAACTTCAAAGTTGAAATATGTAAGATGTGTGAATTCTTTGAAAAACTAGGGGGTATCTAGGAATGCCTCAGGTATAGACGTAATGAACAAAAAAACACAAAAAAGAAGAAGCAAAGAGCAATGGAAGCACGGACGTGTATAACCTAGAACGATTACTTCTAGGCTCTGAACACAAACACTCTGTTGTCAGATCTAGCAGATCCAGTTGTAGTAAAAACTACCACAACTTACAGGCCAGTTAAACCACAATATTCCTTAAGCACAGAAGCAAAAACAGGGATCAGGCCAGTAATTGCAGATATGGAAAAACCAGGCATTTTAGTAAATACAACTGAAACAACCTGTAACACTCCGATTTTCCCAGTGAAAAAAGCAAACACGGGGAAATATCGACTAGTACATGACCTTAGAGCAATAAATGACATAACAGAACAAATTCCACCTGTGGTGGCAAATCCACACACAATTTTAAATCAAGTGACACCAAGAGAACAATGGTTCTCAGTTATAGATCTTTCGAACGCGTTTTTCTCTGTGCCATTACATCAAGATTCACAAAAGCTATTTGGATTCACTTTTGACAACCAGAAGTTTACCTATATAGGGTTGCCTCAGGGATTCCAGAAAAGCTCTGAGAAAATCCATGTCATTTTGCACGCTTCCTGCCCCAGGTAAATTCCTGCTATACGTTGATGATATTTTGATTACAGGCTACACACAGACGGATTGCAAAGCAAACACACACAGTTTTGCAACATCTAGCAGAGCAAGGCCATAAAGTCTCACAGCATAAATTGCAATTGTGGAGCCAAGAAGTAACGTACCTTGGCCACAGACTGACAGGGCTAGGCAGACAGCTGTTAGACAGCAGAAAAGTAGCTGTACAAAATGCTCCTAAGCCTGTCACCAAACAACAAATGAATGAATGAATGCTTTATTGGCCATATGCAGGTTGCCCCACAGAGGAATAGGACCCCCCCCGACTTACACACACAACAACAAGACATCACATGGGAATACAGTCGGAGACCGGCAGCGTTGGGAGAATAACACTGAAAAAATTACACAACATTGGGAAAAGTACAAGAGGAAAAAAAGAGACCTCTTCACACGCTGGGCAACCTATGGGAGGACAGCATGAGAACAGGAAACAAAAAAAACTCCTCTGCACAGAGAGCACATTAATGTCCACATCACAACATCAGAGCACATGACAAGCCACAGGGGATGGATAGGGGGGTGGGGGGTGATTCGAAGGAACACAGCAGTCGTCCTGCACCATGCTATCATTTCAGCGCGGCACGCAGACCCGCTGCCTTCCCCCGCAGGAACAAGCATCGAAGGCGTTTGGAAGGGAGGGGGATGAGTGCGTGCTTATCAGTGTAAGTGTGTGTGTGTGCGCGTGTCCATAGTTCAGCTGAGACAGTGTCCTTCGCTCTATCAGGCTAAGTAAACAGTCCTCCAGCCGAGCCAGGTGTCCTTCATGGGATGGGAAGAATAGTCATCACACAGTCGTTATCAGGGAGTTGTTTTGGTGGGCTCCAGCCTTGGAGCAGCTGGCGCCGTGGTGTCCAAATGTAGAATATTGTTGATTTCTCCTTTATGCGAGCAGCGAATTTAGCACTCTGACACTGGGGCCTCGATTTCCCGTTGGAGCGCTGCGAGCCTCCCCATGATGGTATCAAGCTTCTGTTCCGTGGTGTTATCATTCTTTTGGTTCTGAGACCCCACAGCTACAGTGAGCCGTTCTGCGATGTTATCCAACTTTCGCTCAAGGGTGTTATTGTGAGCAGGCCCCTCTCTGATGTATCCCATCATACGCTCAATGGTGTTAGAGTCTTCACGGCAGCTGTAAGCGTCTCCAAGGTGTTACCCATGCTGCGTTCGGTGTGGGAGGCCGCGCCTCGTCCCATCGCTTCAATTCCAGCGGTCAGCTTAGGGGGGGTTTGAACAGCTGGTTCCGCTCTCTTATTTCTCCGATAAGTCAGGGCCAAGCCAGCTCCGATCAGCAAGAACCCTGTTATCATGGTTCCGAATAGGTAAATATCCTCAGCGTCCTCGATAGACAGTCCCGCCAGGCACAAGATCCTCCAGGTTTGCCACCCATCCATCGTGTATCCGGCAGGGAAAGTCCCTCCAGGGCACTCGGGCTCTCCCGAGCCCAGACTTCTCGTTGAGAAGAGGGTGTCAATAGCGTTCAGAGACCAGTTGATCAAATCCATAATTCTGTTAGGTTTTAGAGAACGACAGTGAGAGACTGTTCAAGGGAAAAGTAGTGCACGCGAGACAAGACAGGACACAAGAGGCTAAGCAGGGAAGATAAGGGGAAGGAGGAGAGGAGAAAAGTGCGACCGCCTTCACCGAGAGCCAAGTAAGAGAATGATGAGTTATTTAGGTCTCTGCAACTTTTGCAGATGTTGGATACCTGAATATGCACTGCTGGCCCAACCTTTGCAAAACCTGATCTATGGCAAACACTTAGCTCTGAAAGATGAAATAGAATGGACACCAGAGGCAGATAAAGCATTTATTGACATAAAACTTGCCCTGCAAACAGGCGCAGTTTTAGCTTTGCCTGACTGTGACAAGCACTCTCCTTCCTGCGGAAGTAGATGGTGCCGAACACAGCTGTATGCAGAAGCTAACTGAAAAAATGAAACCCCGACCAGACATTTTTAGTACACTGCAGCCTACTGTTTTAGAAGCGAAAGCCCTTACTTCCTCTTTTTCAGCACAGAGTGCAGAACTAGCGGCTATCATACGTGCATGCTGCGCAATGGTCGAGAAATAGAAATATATATAAATATTCACACTGACATTTAATTGGTCCTTCGAGCCGGATCATATCATAGTCGTTTTGTGCACATAGACACAGCGGTTTTGAGCCTCAATTTGGTACTGTATAACGGCCATTAAGCTAACGGCAGGAGCTAGAACTGTGGCTATTATTATCCATTTGGTGAGGAAACATGTTCCGATACATGTATATTAAGCACTTTAGTATCATGGTTTATTATTTAGTCTTCCCTTCCACCACGTCACATTAAGCAGTACAGAATGTGAAACATTTATGTTCATTTTCATTGCAAAGTCAAAATCACACTCGTGATTCTTTCCCCCCTGTTTTCAGGGGTGACACAACTGATGAAATCAAAAATCTAATTATCAAAAGCATTGTACAATAAACATTGCTTTTTTTTTTTTATTTTCTTGCACTGCCACCACCTGGATTGTAAAAGAACATTACACTATATCTGTTGCAAACTGACAATCATAGCTGGACTGGCCATCGGGCATACCGGGCATTTGCCCGGTGGGCCAATGGTAATCTTTCGTTTCTATGGGCCAATGTTTTTTTTTGTTTGTTTTTTTTTCCCGTAAAGGTGAAAACAGTGAAAGATGGTGGATTGGACAGATGCTGGCAAATGTGTTAAAATAACTCACTTGTTTGGTAGTGGCTATGGTGGAGCTTTCACAGATTCAGTAAAATTAGCACGTGGTGGAGGCCAGCAGGTGGATGAGGGAAAGAGGAGGCTGAGGAGGAGAGACCCGAGGCGGCCGCCGGTCCGAGTGTCAGGTGAACTGAACTTCAGGTAAGAAGTTATGACCTGCAGTCTATCTGGGTCAGATATGAACCAAGTTTTGGTGTAGTTCATTTTCGTTGTGCTGACTTTTTACAGTCAGTGACAATAACTCGTACTGTGTACTAGCTAGCATGACGGAGTTTCTATACTGCTGGGCAGGGGCTATGATGTTACTGATAGTGAACTTTATTTTATTCATAAGGTTAGTTAGTAGAGTTGCCAACTGTCCCGTAAAAAACGTAATCCTCTCGTATTCAGAGTTAATATTACGCGTTTCGTATTGCGCTGAAAACAAAGGCGATTTGTCCCGTACTTCAGCTAGAATGGAAAAAAAAAGACACAAAGCTGGAGTTATTCTGTGTCTTTACGCTATCAGCTGCCTCTTCTCTCTTTTTTTTTTTTTTTCTCTCCTTTTGCTACTTCAATCACGAAACTTATAAATGATCAGCTGATGATCTGCCGCAAGTCCTGTCTCTGTTGTTTGTTTATTGCCCACTTTGCGCCAGAAAGAGGAAACCAGCGGAGGTCGCATTAAACAACAGCAGCACGTTTAAGCTTGATCAGCTGTTGTTAGAATTTGTTTAATATTACTTTCTAGTATCAGCTGATGTTTGTTGGAGCCACAGCTGTAAAAGCTGTTGGTCATGATATCGGCTTAAATATCCTGGTGAGAGGGAAACATGAAGATGAAACCAGGAGATGTCCTTACTGAATTATCAGAGCTTAACAGGTGATGGAGAAACAGGTTTACCTTTTAGGTGACATGAATGAGTTGAAGTTATGAACTGTTTCTGAGAGACAAATAACAGCAGGATCCTTTTCTAAGTAGCGGACAGCTGGTAACTAGTGATGTGCGATACCACTGATTTCCGATCCGATACCAAGTAATATTCAGGGTGGTATCGACGATACTGATCCGATACCGATACTTTATTTTATTTATTGTATCTCAAATTATAGCGTCATAATGATTACAGGGCATCAGATTACTTCTTCTTATCACTTAATAATGCAGAATTCATCATATAGAAATAAAAAACCTGAAGTTGTGCGCTATTTGAACACCTTGCCTGCCTGCAGCACTAAAGGACTCCGTGAGAGACGTCTGTCTCGCCCTAGCAGCATCTGCCCCTCTCCTCCTCTTCAGTTCGCCTCAACATACACACCTCATATTCTGCGATATGATTTACTCTGAGGTGTTTGACAAGGTTAGTGATGTTGCCACAACCATACATGCCAACCCTCCCAATTTTTCCGGGAGAATACCGAATTTCAGTGCCCTTCCCGAAAATCTCCCGGAGCCACCATTCTCCTGAATTTCTCCCGATTTTCCACCCGGACAACAAAACTGAAAAACCATATCGCAGAATTCATAGCGGGCCCAGCCAATTCCAGTTTCCTTTTGTTTTGTTTTTTTTTTGTTTGTTTTTTTTTTTTTTTTGTTTTTTTTTTTTGGCCTGTCCCGTTTGGCTCTTTTGCCATCAGAATTGTTGTCTAAAGGCAAAGAAAGATGCCTAACGGATTTACTTTACCAAACTGACAATCCCAGCCTTGCCGTAATGGTCCATTTGATTCACCTTTTATTGTTTATTTTATTTTCACTTACTGAATACGGGACAGACTTGACTGGGGGAAAGAAGGGGAGAAAGAAAGAGGGAAAGAGAAACAGCTGAGAAGAGGGACGGGGGAGAAGGGCAAAAGACAAAAACCAACAGAACGGGCAGAGAAAAAAAAATTCCAGTTTCCAACAATGGTGGCAGCTACTTAGTTTTAATATCACTCTTATTTGTCTTTCTGGGTCGCAAAAAACTTTTAACATATTTTTAGGTGAGAATGTGGCTGTGTAAACTTCAAATATCTGAGCCAACTGACACATTGTTTTCAAACCCCCGCGGTCTTTCGCTACTCGGGTTAAACATGATATATAAGTCACTTTGATAACTTAAAAATGTTATTGTTTGGCTTTTTCAGTGTTTTATTTGTTCGTGAGTAAATCGGTTTGGCTGAGATTAAAGTTATTAGATTAAACTTTATTAATCCCTCAGGAGGGTTCCTCCGGGGTTTTCACACAGCTGAATAAACGTCAAACAGAAGTGTGAGACGGTCGAGAGTTTACGTCAGCGCCCGGTTGTATTCACCCTCCACCGAGGGAGCTCGTGACGTACAACCCGGCTTTCTTTAGACCGCGAAGGCCAGGTCTTCAGGTGGACCCATATGGAAAAGATATGTATAAATCTTATAAAGTTTGTATCTGTCTTGTGTGAAACTTGTATGAAAAGCATATAAGTGTGAAAACAGATATAAGATCCCTTAAAAAATTATATAATGAAACTTGTATGTTTTGGATACTTACTAAAACAATGTATGAAAGTAATGTGAAAGTGGCCACTTTCATGAGTAAATCATGTAAGCCTTATTTGATTTACTCATGAAAGTGGCCACTTTCATGAGTAATCACATAAGTTTTTACTATTTCTTTTCCATATGGGGAAGCAGCCTCTGAATTTGGACACCCGTTTCCGGGCCGGCCAATAATAACAGTTATTTAACGTATTTTATCCGATAAATAAACCCTGTAAAATGTATTTATCACCCCCCCAACAGACCTTTTGAATGTCTCCCTAGTAGGCTACGGCCACAACACCTCACTCTTGGAGCACTTTTTTGCCACATGTATCTCAAACCACGTCTCAGCTGTTTGTGGAGGTAAATTACTTCCGCACAATTACGCTCAGCCATTGTTGTGAGTGCTCACGCCAAGGCGCTGCGAGACATTTATACAGCCGTATTTCGCACATGACTATGAAAGGCGGAAGAGGAAGTAGTTCCTTTGAATGTAGACAATCCGAATGTTATAGTTTCTTTCCACTGTGTTCCTGATAATGATAAACTACAAATTTAATCTAAATTACTAAAATATTGATATTTTAATGTGAGAATCGATTCTAGAACATAAATGATTGGTATCGGAGGAATCGATATTTCAGGATTGATCCGCACATCACTACTGCTAACTGTGCAGGGGCGGGTGAAGCAAAGTTTTGGCAGGGGGCAGGTAAGGCATTAACAGGAATAGGAGGGCATGAGGTTCTGGGGGCGCTCCGTCTCTGGGCTGGGGCCCGGGCCGGGCCTCGGGGGCTCGGGTCCTGGTTGGTGTGTTGCCGGGGTTGTGGGCGGGTGGGTGCATGGGGGCCCGGCCCTGGAGCAGGGTGCCGCCGGTGCATCGAGCCGCCTGGGGGGCTCTTCAACTGGTGGGGGGGATTGTCACATCTTGCAGGAGCTTTCTTCTCTCAGGAACTCTCTGCAGGAGGGGGAGATACAGGAGAGGTGGAGGAAGATCTCAGCCTGGGCGTTTACCGTCTTATGTAGTCTGGAAGATGTGTGGTTGGTGGGGTGGGTGCAGTTTTCTCTGTGGTGGGGTTGGGTGGACTGTCCAGGGCTCTGTGGAGCCGGGGGGCGCTACTGCACTGTCTGATGGGCCTGGGCCCCCCTTCCCTGGCGGGTCGCGGAGGGTGGGAGTGCCTACTGGGGTCAGCGGGGGAGCTGGCCCCAGGGAGGGGTTACCTGCCCCTCCCTTCCTTCCCTCCCCATCTCCAGCTGCCTCCCTCTTCCCGCTCCTCCACAACCACCCACACATGCAGGGCCTTGGAGTGGGGGTATGTCACCAGGGTGCAGAGGAGGCTACCCCCCCCCCCCCCCCCCCCGTCCCCTTCTGGCTGCCTCTGCCTCAATTTTATCCCACAACTTAGACATTCACATTATTCACACTCTCATTACACATACATATAGGATCTTGGGGGTGGGCACAATCACGGAGTCCAAATCACCATCAGGGTGTATACCTCACCCCTGACGTCGTTGCCCACCTCTCAATTTTAAATACACTTAGTCATTGAGGGTTAGCAGGAGGGACTATGCGCTTACCTGCTGCTCCTTGGCAGGTAGCTCCATGCCCTCCTGGGTTTTAATTGCACCTTAGAACACATATGCATCAACACTACAATGAGCGGGTGGAGGGAGGTTTGGAGTCTTCTCTCACCCCCATTCTCTGCGGCCTGCTGGAGCGGGAGGGCTAGTAGGAGGAGTTGGCCGTCCGACTGCGGTCTGGGGTGTGGGGCCTCCCTGCTGCTGCGGAGTCGGGGTGGTCTGCCTCTCCCCACCGCAGGGAAAAGGGTAACACCACCTGGGTCTGGGTGCAATTCCCCCCTCCAGGGGCAAGGGTACCTAGACCCGGTTTGTAGAGTACGCTTGGGGAGTGTGATTGTGTGTACAGCGTCTCTTTATGTCTGTCTCCACGTTGGTTGAGTGTGGAGTGAGTGCATATGAGAGCATGAGGGTGGGAATGGATGTTTGTGTCTGTGTGTGCCTGTATGTCTGTGTCTATATGTCAGGTTGGGTATCAGACGCCACCTCTCTGGGGACACCTCAGGCCCTCCAAGGTTTAGAGGCCTATCTCCACCCACCACCACTTCCCCTGCCGGTGGCGGACTCCCTCAGGTGTCGGTGTGTTGGTGGTTCTTTGTGTCTGGGGGTGGGCGTCCGGGTACACACCGGCTCACTCCTTGGCGGCCGCTTGTCGGGGCCTGGGGCCTGGGGCTCGCTCGGGCCCCTTTGGAGGTGGGGTGCCCCCGGCCTCTCGGCCTAGGGCTCGGTCACTCAGGCGCAGCTAGGGGCCGGCGGAGCTCACGGGCGCGTCACTGCAACTCCCCCTGACTTCTGCTCCGCGGCTGCTGGGCGAGCCCTCATCTGGGACTCTCCTCAGCTCTTACTGGGACAGTGGCGCGGCTGCCCCTCTGTTGGTCTTCCATGGTCTCTTGTGTTCTGGGGGCCTCTGGATGTCTGGAGTTTTGATCTCCTCCATACCCGCTTCACACCCTGGAGGACGGGGCTGTGGCCCCCCCACACTCCCTAGCAGATCATTACATGGAGAAACCTTTGGAATGCAAGCATGCTGATCCACACAGGTATGCACACATGGGTATTCACAGACGCGGACTAAAGCTTTCTTGGCTGCTGCCTCAAAGCACACTGTGCGCTGTCTATCTTGCGTGCTGCACAATATCGTTTATTACTTAGTAAATACTGATATCTATGACTAGCTAGTTTATTGTGATGGTGCTTTGTTTTCTCTATTATGTTGCTCTTTGTTGTTTGCTGTCTCCTCTGTTTGTTTTTGTTTGTTTGTTTTTTTTTTCTCCATACAGGTGACCCAGGAGTTGTTTTTTTTTTTTTTTCTCTCTCTTCCCCCCCTTTCTCACCGTCTCTTCTCCCCTTTGGTTTTCTTTCTTTCTCTCCCCCTCTCTCTCTCATTCATTCCCCCTGTCCTATTTATTAAAAAAAAAAAAAAAAATGACAAAGGATGAACTGAAGCTCTGCCATCACGTAATGTCGCATACTGCTGTTTCTGATGTCATTTAGAAAAAAAAAAAAAAAGGAATAGGAGGGCACAAAAAATACATTTCTTTCTTATTCTATTTTAAAATGTCTAGCTTTTAACAAATAATTATTCGAATCTTACAACCAAAGTTTTCATCTGATGTCACATGTATAGAAATCCATTATTGTACATAGTAATTTTTTTTCAGGGTCCCAACATAATTTCTTCAGAAGTAAGTACTGTATATCATCGGTGTTGGTCAAGTTACTTGAAAAAAGTAATCAGTAACTAATTACTGATTACTTCATCAAAAAAGTAATCCGGTTACTTTACTGATTACTTATTTTCAAAAGTAATTAGTTACTTTTTAAAAACATGATTTACAACCTGAATAGGTGATAAAGCGATAGATCTTTCAGCCCAATTCTACTTTTTCTGTTTGTTTTTTTTTTTTGTTTTTTTTTTCCTTGGAAGTGACATCAGAAACAGCAGCATGTGACATCACGTGATGGCGGAGCTTCAGTTCATCCTTTGTCATCCCTTTTTTTTTTTTTTTTTTTTTTTTTTTTTTTTTTTTTTTAAATAGGACAGGGGGAAAGAATGAAAGAAAGAGGGGGAGAGGAAGAAAGAAAACCAAAGGGGAGAGGAGATGGTGAGAAGGGGGGGAAGAGAGAAAAAAAACAAACAAAAAAAAAAAAAAAACTCCTGGGTCACCTGTATGGAGAGAAAGAAAAACAAAAAAAAACAGGGGAGACAGCAAACAACAAAGAGCAACATAATAATAATAAAAACAAAAAAGCACCATCACAATAAACTAGCTAGTCTTAGATATCAATAGTTACTAAATAATAAACGATATTGTGCAGCACGCAAGATAGACAGCGCACAGTGTGCTTTGAGGCAGCAGCCAAGAAAGCTGTAGTCCGCATCTGTGAATACCCATGTGTACACCTGTGTGCATACCTGTGTGGATCAGCATGCTTGCATTCCAAAGGTTTCTCCATGTAATGATCTGCTAGAGAGTGTGGGGAGCCACAGCCCTGTCCTCTATGGTATCAAGCAGGTATGGAGGAGATCAAAACTCCAGACATCCAGAGGCCCCCAGAACACAAGAGACCAAGGAAGACCCACAGAGGGGCAGCCGCGCCACTGTCCCAGTAAGAGCTAAGGAGAGTCCCAGATGAGAGCTCATTCAGCAGCCGCGGAGCAGAAGCCAGGGGGAGTTGCAGTGACGCGCCCGTGAGCTCCGCCGGCAGCCAGCTGTGCCTGAGTGACCGAGCCCCAGGCCGAGAGGCCGGGGGCACCCCACCTCCAAAGTGGCCCGAGCGAGCCCCAATAAGCCGCCGCCAAGGAGTGAGCCGGTGTGTACCCGGACGCCCACCCCCAGATACAAAGAACCACCAACGCACCGATACCTGAGGGAGTCCGCCACCGGCAGGGGAAGTGGTGGTGGGTGGAGATAGGCCTCCAAACCTTGGAGGGCCCGAGATGTCCCCAGAGAGGTGGCGTCTGATACCCAACCTGACATATAGACACAGACATACAGGCACACACAGACACAAACATCCATTCCCACCCTCATGCTCTCATATGTACTTCACACTCAACCGACGTGGAGACAGACATAAAGGGACGCTGTATACACGATCACACTCCCCAAGCGTACTCTACTAACCGGGTCTAGGTACCCTTGCCCCTGGAGGGGGGAACTGCACCCAGACCCAGGTGGTGTTACCCTTTTCCCTGCGGTGGGGAGAGGCAGACCGCCCCGACTCCGCAGCAGCAGGGAGGCCCCAGACCGCAGTCGGACGGCCCACTCCTCCTAGCCCCCCAATTCTACTTTTTCTGCATAATCCATCATACATAATGTAATCAAATGGAAAAGTCTTTTTAAAACTTGTTTTGTTAGTTTTAATCTTTTAACTTTATGCATCAAGTAAAAATTTAATTATATGCCCCATTCTCTGACTTGAAGAAATTAGTTTAACATTTAAACCTATTTTCTGCACATTCCAGCACATAAAATAAAATATTTTTTGTGTTTACACTCACTCTTTCAAATAGATGCAAGTAAAACACAGCAGAAAATAAATAAAGTCAAAGACTAGCGGTCCTGTTGCTCTATTTTCACCTGTAAAGCAGGAGTGGCGTAGGCGGAGGTTTACCCTGGTGCAGGTGTGCCGGAGCGGTCAGTGGAAGAATCCGCAAGTTTCTCTGTGAGTTTCCCATTATGTCGTAGCGCACTCGGTGCTTGTGTAACCCACATAAAAATAAAAAGAACTGCATTTATAACTAAATTGGAATCTTAAATTCCAACCGGAGTGTGTCCGTGAAGGCATCGCGACGCGTTGTGACGCACGCCACACCGCGAGTCTGCACATGCCTGTTGTGACCAATCACATTCGCAAGGCACCGATATATGCCTTCCGGGTTGTCGCCTCGAAACGATGCGGGGGAGAGGCGTTAGCGGATGGAAGCAACAGGTACGTGGGGCGAGCGCTTTTCGCTGTTTACTATCTTGACTTGTTTTTGAATTAATTGTGGATTGCGTTCAACAGTATTTTGATACCGCCGCGGGTAGATGCGTGGGGCTCGTATGTGACATCGCACGTAGTGAATGGTGAGTTGAGTCTGAATGTTTGTTTGTATTTGTAACCTGTATCGGTATGCCAGTGCTATTAGCTGATGGGATAGCTAAGGCTGAGGCTTACTGCATTACTACTACTCTCACTTTACGTGGCTGTAGTTTTGTTATTTGAGATTGTCATTTATTTTAATTCATTACAATGGTTGGATATGTATTTGTTGTATTTTCTCATGAACTTTATTGTGTACACTGGAACTAAAGCTAGCTTGGGAAATTTAGATGAATTTTGCTAATAGTGGTCCTGTGATTATAGTGCAGGCTAGTGGTGCCCTGGAGAGACCACAGCGACACCACTACTTTGGATGGCGAGCTAGGCCCAACGAGCCAGAACCCCAGCTACAACTTCCTGCGGTCTGGTAGGAGGCTGCTGCGGCCTACACTCTCCCCCCTGGTTTTCAGTCCCCCAAATCTCACTTTCGAGATCTCAGTCTTGGAATCTCAGTTCTGATCATCACACTTCCAATTTCAACCTGTTACAGACTGTCATACGCGTTGTACTTACATCAATCATGAAATAGCAACTTTATGGACATTGTCTGTCGGGGGTTGGAGGAGGTTGCTGCACCACTGTGCAGCGGATATTTTACAAGCTTGAATTATGTTTTATCTTTTCCCTGTCTGCAGAATTTGTAAATATTGGTATTTGGTAATTTCACTTTATTTTCACTATAAATAATAACTGTAATCACAATATCTGTGGTTGTATGTTTATTGTACTTCACTCACCTCCTAGAGCCGAATCTGATATCTTCTGAATTAGCCCAACTACTCTTAACCAACTTAAATTATTTTAGCTTATGTACTTGCTACACTTGCTTGGAAGTTTAGGGGGTTTTTTTCGCTGTAAAAAGAAGTTTTCTTCCCACGCCTGAGCCAAGGTGTGAAACTGGGTGTGGGTCCCAATCAGCCACCCACGCCCAGTTTCACACCTTGGCTCAGGCGATTAGAGGATCATCAGGGGGTCCTTTTGTCCCTCTGTGGGGGGTTACTCCCACTAGGTTTATATCTGGGACTCTCCACCATTTGACCTTAGAACTGAAGAAGCTTCTCGGATGAGAGGTGAAACGTCTTCAAGCAACTTAAAGAAGTCCAGACGCTTTTCTTTGCAAGCTCCTTTGACTACGATGACCTGGATGACTGAGAACCTTCACAGACATATTGTCAGATGAGATTAAATGTAACAGCCAGTGGCACATTAAACCTTAAAATGGTGAGCAGTGTTTTGCTTTTATTCTGGGGATTTGTGTGACAAAACTATGCATGAATTGCTTCAAGGTAAATTTCTCTCATTTAGTAGGTTTTCTAATTGGCAGTGACATGTATATAAACCTTGACGTATACAAATGTACTGTTAATGATGAATCAGTTCATACTATTGAAGAAATATAGTATCATCATAATTCAACTATTTTTAGATATTGAATTTATAACACAGAATTTTTATCCTCCAAATTTCCTTGCAAAAATATTCACCTGCAAAAATTCACCTGCAAAAAATTTACCATTAAATATTCACCTGCAAAAATTCACCTGCAAAAAATTCACCATCACATATTCACCTGCAAAAGTGATTAACTTGAATGATCCAAGCCAGAGCAATCAGCACTAGATTGAGTCGAGCGGCTCTCAGCCAATTAAATTACGCTGTTTGATCACATGACACTGTTAGCCAGCAGCGTGTCTCCTAAAAGAGAGCTGTTTAAAGGTGAGTGCGTTTTTCTCCTAAATAGAGATCATTACAGAACGCCTAGTCCTACTTAAAATCCCATTCATTTTTCTTTTCTTTTATTATCTACTCGAACTAAGGAAAATGTTTGATTAACTCCAAGACAATATCCACGCCTTGCTCTACATGCTAGCATCCTGCTAACCGAGCTAACCTTTACATCAGGGGTGTCCAACTCAAATACACAGTGGGCCAAAATTCAAAACTGGAACAAAGTCGCGGGCTAACGTTAATATTTATTGAAATATATTTATTCCTCCAGATATGAGAATGAATCTTTTCTTATGGACTCAAACACGTTTTGCTGAAAAACTGGATATGGAACAAGCAAAGCTTAATACTAAACAATATATATATATTAGCTGTATAATACCACAAGGCCATCTCTGATAGTAATTTGGTATGGCTTCGCGGGCCAAATGTAATTAGGCTGCAGGCCAAATTTGGCCCGTGGGCCAGAGTTTGACACCTATGCTTTACATGCTGTGCTTTAGAAAATAGGATACTCGGTACAAAACAATACTTCGCAGATATTGATAGATAGACGAACACTGCAAATATAATGTTGGAAACAAGAATGGCATTTGGTGAAGGGGTAAAATACACCATGAATAAAGCCATAGAGTGAATGGCTGCCTTGGTTGCAGAACGGCCTGATTTAATGACAAGAACGGGGAAGAGTGAGGTGAAGTGAACCAAAGCCACAAAACACGGTCAGACAAGGCGGGAAAAGGGCAGTGATCTGTCCGTCAGTATGAAGTTGGTGTGTGCTTTGGTGAACAAAAACTCCAGACCGGTAGCAGGAAGATGGGAGACTCGTGTTTCACTGAAATAGTGGTGAATTAAAACATCCTTTGTTGGGGAAATTTAGGTGTAAATATTAAAACAGAAATATAGGATTAATATAACATACAATTAGGGATAAATGTAAGGAACACAATCTAAATTATATTGTAAAGTCATTAAAACAGCATACTCTGATTAAAAGAAACATGTAATTGGGTAGGATAATAATAATAATAATAATAATAATAATATTGAGAAACACGTACAAGATGGGCATGTATACTTGTACCCAGAATTTAACAACTATAAAGTTGCAGCATGCCAGACCATCTTGATTGAATGTAACTTTGCTCCGCACAAGTTTTATGGTAGACATATTCATATTGGTATCTAATAAATGATTAATTCTTAGATTTTATCGAACGTTAATTTATAAATTGTTTCTGTCTTTATGTGTTTGTTTCAGATTATGCAAGATGAAATTATTCAGTCAGCAAGACACTTGCTGCAGTTGCAGACATCATCCAACCGAACCATCCGTTCAGCAAGAAATGACCAGGTGAAAAAGTCATAAACTAAACACTCTGCATGAGCATGGAATTTAGGATGCAACTTTATATCTTACCTGCTCTACACTCAGGGCTTGAATTAAAACAACAGTCAATCACATAAAAAATACTTTTGGTAGTTCTTTTTTTTTTTTTTCCCGATATTTTTATTAAAGTTTTTGCATCGACTTTTACAAAAGACAAATTGAACAATATGCCGTTTTCTTTTTAAAGAACATAAAGCAATATAAGACATACACTCCCACCTCATAATTATAGCAGTACCAGTGGGTGTACAAACAGAAAAAGGAAAAAATCCAATCTAATAATACTAGTAACAAACCCTAGGGTACAAGACAACAGTTCCTGAGTGTACAAGGGAGATGTGGAGAGTATCCAAAACCCCCACCTCCACACAGACACATAAAAACCAAAACACACAAACAAACAAAAAAAAAAACAAAAAAAACCCCCCACACATGATAAGTGGTCAGCTTAGTTATAGGGATAAATCAATTCTGTTAGAGAAAAGAAATATGTATAAAGTAGTTAAATAAATACCATCATAGGACGCAGGCACAATAGAATCCATATACTTAAGCTTAGGCCTCTTACTTGAACATAAGATAAGAAAAAATAAAATATGATAGAGTCTGAGCTGGCTAATTGGGAGCATTGCGAGACCGCAAAGTCTGAACATGGTCAAAAAAGGGTTGCCAGGTCTTAAAAAATTTGGCCGTAGACCCGCGCAGGGTGAATTTAATCTTTTCGAGTTTGCTAAAATGCAGAACGTCTCTGATCCAGATTTCCCAGGATGGGGCAGAAGGGGACTTCCAACATAGCAATACTACTTTTGGTAGTTCTGTGCCTCTGTCTCTCTCCTCCAAACCCAGATGGCTGCTGGTACTGAACCGGGTTCTGGTTCTGCTTGAGGTTTCTTCTTGTTAAAGGGGAGTTTTTCCTTTGCACTATCGCTTCATGCTGCTCAGTGTGAGGGATTGTTGAGGTTGAGTCCATATGTCCTGGGAATAACTGTTGGGCAATGACACCATGCAATCTTCTGGGATTCCTTAGATAAAAAACCTGTGAACCGCACTTGTCCTTGGTCTTCACAGCTCACCTTTTTACAGTTTATTGAATCAAAATGCTCCAGTTTAGGCTTAGACATGATGTCCAAAACTTGAGGATAACTCTGGCCAATCTAATTCCAAGTAGAGGCTATTATGTTTCAAACGTGCTTGATTAGAAATCTCAGTCAATCCTACATCAATCAAAACAATGCCACCAGGCATTTATGGTGACAGAATAAATTAAGCGAGTTATTTTCATAAGTATTACAAAAATTTAATATGTGAAATGTAACTTAACACAAAAAATTTTAAATGTCTTTTAAAATCTAAACACATAAGGAGTGTAGATAAAACACAATGTAAACTAAATTAACCCTTTAAAGCCGGTCAGAGCGGGCACGCTGTTTTGCGTAACTATTTTTAAATCCCGGTAGCACTGCAACCACGTAAGCTAACGCAATAATTTTTTTTGCATATGAAACTGGAGGAGTTGTACTTACATCTTATGTCATCTGCTTGTCCAAGGTCATGGTTTCCTTCCACATATAGCTTTGCAAAAATTGCATAAAAACCACTTGCAGCAACAAAAACATAATATTCCAAAAACACGCTTTGCCGATCTGATCAGCTGTTCGTAACACTTCCTACGTTGGAATAGACGTCAGCGCGAACTATCACATGTCCGCCATTACCTGCCCAAAACCGGAAGTGGCGTCATTTTCGCGGAAATGTAGTTTTTTTTTTTTTTTTTTTTTTTTTACCTTGATGGCCTCACCAGCCTAAACTGGTGTTTTTAAAAGTTATCTTTGACTTTATGACTTTCTGAATAGTTTCTGGGATGCTTAGAACTCAAATTGCACTGCTGGAAATAGTTTATTTTGATGCACATGCTGTTTAATTTGCATTATAATATTTATTTTCATTTTTCCTGCAGTATATAAAAATTGTGTATTTCAAAAATAAAACTATGAAGACACTCAAAATAAATTTCCTGTGGTGGGAAACTATTTTGTGCAACTTTTTGGAATTTACAGTTTTGAGGGATAAACCTCTTAACCTTCTTATTATGTTAAGGGTCAATTTGACCCATTCCAGTTTTTGTGTTGACCAAAGTACTGGTCATCCTTTCTTTTTCTTCATGAAAGCTTATGACTTTTCCTTATCTGGGGTCATGAACTGGTGTGTAAAATATGGACACTTTGATGTGTCCTGGAATGTCTCTGCAGTGTTTGTATACAAAGATGATGTTGCGGGTCATTTTGACCCGCACACTTTTATGTAAGTAAAAAGTTGTTCAGATCCAAAATAAACATTTCTCTTTGATGTACTTTGTTTTGACTGCTTCTGAATATACATTCAGACCCAGGTGTGCATGCAAAAAACGTTCTCTCCCCTATTCTTTTCACTGTTCTCATGTCATTTCAACACACCAAAAATGAGCTCCAGAAGGTTGACGACTGAAGAAGCTTTATCACTGCTTTTCAACTGGGATAGTGATGAAGAAGAAGATGTTTCAGAGACTGAGGACAATGTTATTGATGATCCAGACTGACAATTTTCAGACGAGGAGGAGAGTGTGCCGCCATCTCTACATCAAATGAAAACCAAGGAATGCAGCAATCATCATCCACAGAGGAGACATGGACATCTAAAGATGGTAATATAAAATGGTCATTATCACCACACCGAAGTCAAGGCAGGCTGTCATCTTCTAATATCATCAAAATGACTCCTGGTCCTACAAGATTTGCCATCACACGAGTTGATGATATTCAATCAGCATTTCAACTCTTCATATCCCCTCCAATAGAGAGGATTATACTGGACATGACTAACCTGGAAGGGAGGCGTGTATTTCAAGAGAAATGGAAGCCACTGGATCAGACTGACTTGCATGCTTATATTGGAATTCTGATATTAGCTGGAGTATACAGGTCCAAGGGAGAAGCAACTGCAAGTCTATGGAATGAAGAGAATGGAAGGCCAATCTTTCGAGCAACAATGTCTTTGGAGACATTTCTCAAGATATCTCGTGTGATCAGATTTGACAACCGTGAAACCAGAGCTGGTCGACGTGAAAGAGACAAACTTGCTGCAATCAGAGATGTATGGGATAAATGGGTGGAAATTCTACCTTTGTTGTACAACCCTGGTCCCCACGTTACTGTTGATGAGCGCCTTGTCCCATTCAGGGGTCGCTGTCCTTTCCGACAGTATATGCCCAACAAGCCGGCCAAGTATGGCATCAAAATATGGGCAGCCTGTGATGCAAAATCTAGCTATGCATGGAATATGCAAGTGTACACTGGAAAGCTACCTGGAGGAGCATCTGAGAAGAATCAGGGGATGCGTGTGGTGCTGCAGATGAGTGAAGGGCTGCAAGGGCATAACATCACCTGTGACAATTTCTTTACATCCTACTGGCTTGGAGAGGAACTTCAGAAGAGAAAGCTGACTATGTTGGGAACAATCAGAAGAAATAAGCCAGAACTTCCCAGTGAAATTTTGAAGATGCAGGGAAGATCTCTGCATTCCTCAATATTTGTTTTCACTGAGAAAGCAACAGTTGTTTTATATTGCCCAAAGAAAAACAAGAATGTTCTTGTCATGAGCACAATGCACACAGATGCATCTCTGAGCACAAGAGAAGACAAAAAACCACAAATGATCCTAGACTACAACTCCACCAAAGGAGGAGTGGACAATCTTGACAAAGTCACAGCGACATACAGCTGCCAGCGCAAGACAGCTCGTTGGCCCTTGGTAATTTTCTACAACATTTTGGATGTGTCTGCTTACAATGCCTATGTCCTGTGGACTGAAATCAACCAACATTGGAATGCGGGTAAATTGTACCGACGTCGCCTTTTCCTGGAAGAACTGGGAAAAAGTCTTGTCACTCCCAAGATCCAGATGCGAGTCAGACCAGCTCGATCCCCAGCAGCAGCAGCTGTCATTGAAAAGGTCAAGTGTGCACCATCCAACCAATCTGCAGTGGATCCAGTGGATACAGGTGTAAAGAAACGAAAAACGAGAAGACATTAAAACAAGCACTGTTTGTGAGAAATGCAAAAAGTACATCTGCAGAAAGCACACAGTCACATTCTGTCCATCATGTGGACAAAATTGAAAATGTTGAACACTGAAAAACTGAGAAAATCGAGCAAGTTCAAAAGAAATGTGTTTGTAAAGAAGGAAAAACTTTTACTAAATTGTTCTTAAAAAGAGTTATGGTAATTCAAACTGTATTGTATGTCTGTGTTCTAAATGTTTTTCTAATGGAAAATAAAGTTGCTATTGTTTTATTGTACTTTTTTGACAATTCTGAGTGGATTTACGCAGCACGGGTCAAAATGACCCGCAACATAATCAATGTGATTTTTTTTCAACATAATACAAGGGTTAAATTTCTCTAACTAGAAATATATGTTAAAAAAACAAAAACAATTTTCAACTTTTTTGTAGTTTATTGCACTGTTTTGCAATTTATGTAATTACTATGCACTTAATGCAGACATATTATTAAAATTTGGGCTATAATGGTTGTATTTATGTATAGCAACTTGAAATGCTCCCAAAAATGGCTCCACAGCATGTAAAAATATAATATAAGCACTGGCGGACTTGGTTCTATGGTAGGTCTTAAAGGGTTAAAAGTAGGCTATTTATAGAGCTCCTCTATAGTGTGTCAGTTGAGGGCTGTCAGGGGAGCCCATCTCTCTTTAAGAGGAGCCGAACTCTGTCTAGCTCCCCCGTAATTCCAACCCTGTGTATACTGCAGTGTTAGTGCTGTGTTGAATTTGTATAAACAAACTAAAAAAAACTATTCATAATAGTCTCTTTTAAATAATTTTGTTAAAATCTTTGTGACAGGTCTTTTCCTGGTATTTTTGCAAGAGGAAAGGGCAAAAGGCGGTTCCCTGCTACATCTCTGGTGCCTGCTAAGAAGCCTAAACCTCTTGAAGTGGTATTTTATTTGCTCCCAAAACAAATGGAGAAGACCCCCAAAGAACATGAAAAATATATCCACACACAGGCAGGGATGGGTCAAAGAACAGCACATCTTGATGAGAGCACAACATATGAAGAGGTATAAACTTATTCTTTTTATTCACTGATCAAAACTGAGAAGTTTTCGCTTAATAAAAGTGTTATTGAAGGTGACCATCACTGCAAGTCACAGGTGGCATTTACAAAAAATAATATTATTATTGGATATTCATTATTAATCATGAAAATGGAACTATAAAGTTTGGATTGAAAAAGATTTTTTTATTACACCATGCCTTTATATTTATCTGTCTCGCTCATGTCAGACAAAACTGACTAACTTTTTGTCAATATCAAATAAACTGAGAACTAAAAGGAAATTCTCAATCTCTCCTTGTTGTATAGCTTAGCTTTTCAAACAGTTTTAACAGTTACTTTAGTCTGACAAAAGCCGAATGACGAATTAGCGCTTCCAGTCAGAGACTGAGGCTACGTCCACACGTACACGGGTGTTTTTGAAAACGGAGATTTTCCGTTTTCATTTTAAAAAATAATCCCGTCCACACATAAAGGGAGAACGCCGCTATGAACATGCCAAAGCAGCAGGTGGAGCTAGAATCCTAACCGTGCAGAAATGTTGGCCAATCAGAAGTCTACAAGGCTCGGTGGGAAAAAGTAAACAAAGCTGGGGCATAGAAGCAGAACAGAGTCGTATGTGTGGAGGGACAGTAACTGTGTGTATATGTAAGCATTTAAACACTGCAGAGAGTAGAATTAACAGTATTGTAGAAATTCATTTCACTGAAACAATAACGTGGCGCACAGTGTGACGTCAAAAAATGCGCAAACCTTTGGCGCTGCGTTTTCTCCGTTTTTCTAGTCCACACGTAAATGCAAAAATGGAGTTTTCAAAAATATCCACCCTGGCCGGAGTTTTTGAAAATCTTCGTTTTCAGTGACCAAAAACGCCATTTACGTGTGGACGAAAGGTGCAAACACATAGAAAAATCTGCGTTTTCAAAAATACCCGGGTACGTGTGGACGTAGCGCATGCACCAGTTTATTGTATTTCCAGACTTGCTTTCGGCACAATTTACAGTGCACCCTACTCTGTTTTTTGTCAGACTTGAAATAGCCGAAATACCTTCACACTACGGAACTTCTATGGCTCTTCCGTTCGACAATCTCTCCGGCATTGGAACCATCATCTGTTTTCTCTTCGGTAACCTTCGGTCACGCTCGGTTGATTTTTCTAGTCGGCACACTCATTTCCTCCATTACCCGGGCGGTGCGGTGGCTGGCTGCTTCCCAAACAAATACACATGTGCGGCTTGGCACTTGGCACGTAACAAGTCTCGTGACGTGACGCTGCGGCTGTGATTGGTTCGGTTCTGCGCTACTTAATTTGGATTGGCTGTTCTTTTTTTTTTTCCTTTTTTTTTTTTTTTTAAAGAGGACAAGAGCGGCGAGGTCTATCGCGATAGTTTAATTTTTCTATCGAGAAAAAGTTATAACGCGATACATATCGTTATCGTTCTATCGCCCAGCTCTAGTATGGCTACAAGTGTTTTTGTATATTTTTTGTCCCTCTCGCTCCCCTCTCGGGGAGAGGGCTCTACCGGGGCGGAGTCAGAGCCTCTGGCTCCTGCACCTGCGAACGATCAACTAATCAACGCTCTCACTACTTAAGGCTGCCACTGGGAATGCCTTGTCGCTGGATTATTGTGTAACACTTGTCAGTGTCTTCACTAAGGCTCATGCTTCTCTCTGAGTTTCCTTCATGCCGTGATTTAACCTGCTCTCTTCTCCCTGTATCAGACCCTACCTGCCAGCTTAAGGGCCGCCACTACTGTGAGAGTAAGACCTGTGTGAAAGAGCTAATCCCAAGCGTTGGAGGAGGATTGCTGTAAATAGCCTGCCTGTGTTTCCCTCACCGTGCCTGTGTTCCCCGGAGACCCCCACAAGCTACCTGTTTCGTGTATTAATAAACTGTGAACTTTCGATCTCAGTCTGCCTACGAGTCCCTCCTGAGCCTTGACAGTCTCATTCTTATCCACATTTTCATTTTTAAATATTTTTTCTTTGCAATGTCTAAAATGTAACCCTCCAAAAATGTAAAATTAAAAAGCTTTAAGTCAACATTAAAACATTTGCTACTAGGCCATGTTCTTTTCCCTTAAAGCTTTTTAAAGTCTACCCTGTGTAGAAGTCACTGTATTTTACCAAACCTAGGAAGCGTTCTGGCTCTCTTTCCCTGACAAATAAACCCTTCATTAAATCCTTTTACCTAACTTGTTTGTTGTTGATGCCCCTTTTTGTCACACTTTGAAATGGGGCTCACAGAAGTGAAAAAGAAATAGAACACATAGACATGAAATATGTTCTGGCTTCTACAACATGTCTTCACATTTTATCATTTCTACAGATTGGTCTTAAATTTAAATATGTGTTAAATTTGTTATTAATTAAGGTGACTTAGGAAGCATAAGAAGTCTATTATTCCACACTGGCATGTATATAAAAATTGGTTTAGATTGGCGTAGAGAGGTTTGAGGTCTTCACTCACCCCGGTTCTGTTAGCCGTCAGGGCTGGGGGGCTGGGAGGAGGTGCTGGCCGTCAGACTGGGGTCTGGGATGCGGGGCCTCCCCGCTACTGCAGATAAGGAGGTTGTCCGCTTGCCTCCACCCCAGAGAGAAGGGTTACATGTCCTGGGTATAGCTGCGGCTTGCCCCTCTGAGGGCGGGGATACCGGGACCTGGGATATAGAGTATGTTTGGGGAGTGCGACTGTCTGTGCAGTGTCTATTTGTGTCTGTCTACACGTTGGGTGAGTGCCGAGTATTTGGTGGTGCATATGAGGTGGGAATGCATGTCTGTGTCCGCGTGTGCCTGTTCGTCTGTGTCTATATGTCAGGTTGGGTCTTAGACTCAACCTCTCTGGGTACATCTCAGGCCCTCTAAAGTACGGAGGCCTATCTCCCCTCACCACACTCCCTGCCGGTGGCTGATGCCCTCAGACGTTGGTGTGTTGGTGGTCCTTGTCGTCTGGGGCTGGGCGCTCATGTATGTACCAGCTCACTCCTGGTGGCTGATTGGTGGGGCCGGGCGCCTGTGGCCCGGCTGGGCTCCTTCCGGGGGGTGGGATGCCCTCAGGCCTCTGGCCTCTGGACCTGAAGCTCGGTCCTCTCTGGCACAGCTGGCTGCTGGCAGAGCCCGCGGGCACGCCACTGCAACCCCCTCTGGCCTCTGCTCCGTAGCTGCGGGGTGACCTCTCCTTTGGGGCTCTACTCAGCTCTTCCCAGGAGGGTGGCAAGGTTCCCCCCCCTTTGGTGATCCTCCTCGGGTCCTTGTACTCTGGGGCCTCTGGATATCTGGGGCCTGGATCTCCTCCATACCTGCTTCATACCCTGGTGGACGGGGCTATGGCTCCCCACACTCCCTAGCAGATCGTTACATGGAGAAACCTTCGGAATACAAGCATGCTTATCCACACAGGTGTGCACACGGGTGTTCACAGACGCGGACTACACCTTTCTTGGCTGCTGCCTCAAAGCACATTGTGCGCTGTCTATCTTGCGTGCTGCACAATATCGTTTATTATTTAATATCTACTGTTATCTACTGCTAGCTAGTTCATTGTGATGGTGCTGGTTTTTTATTATGTTGCTCTTTGCTGTTTGCTTTCTCTTCTGTTTTTTTTCTCCATACAGGTGATCCAGGTGTTTTGTTTGTGTTTTTTTTTTTCTTTCTTCCCCCCTCCCCTTCTCACCGTCTCTTCTCCCCTTTGGTTTTCTTTCTCTCCCTCTCTTTTTTTCATTCTTTCTCCCTTTCCTATCCCCCAGTCATGTCTGTCCCGTTTGTAGCAACTGAAAATAAAATAAAATACATAATTATAATAAAGGTCAATCAAATGGACCAATATGGTAAGGCCATGATGATTCACTTGGTAAAATAAATCCGCTTGGCATCTTTCTTGGCCTTAAGACAACAATTCTGATGGCTAAAGATCCAAACGGGACACAAAAAAAAAAATTGGTTTAGATAAAAATTTGTTTCGGAATATCATTTATCTGCCACTGTAGCTGTAGCAGCTGGAGTGCTAATGACTTGGATTGAGGACATTATTGAGCAGCAAAAGGAATACTTTAAGGACATACTCCTTCCACTGACACGTCTTGGATAGAGAAAGCAGAGTCTTGGGACGATAGGGACAACTCGTCCATCACCACAGGTGAGGTCACTGAGGCTCTGGTTGTTGTTAGGCTTTCTTCCAAACCAATCAAACTTTATTTATAAAGCACTTTAAAATAGCCAGCACAGGACCAAAGTGCTGTAAATAAATTAAAAACAATAGAATGAAAGATAACAGAAAAAAATAAAACAACATAGAATAAACTAATAAAAATAAACTAAAAACTAACATGTTACAAGGTAAAGTCAGGGTGAAGTGGTGGATTTTCAGAAGTGATTTAAGAGATTTACTTCCTGTCTTCACTTCAGAATCAGAAAGGGTTTTATTGCCAAATGTTGAGCCGATTTACAACATTAGGAAATTGCTGCGGTGCTTCGGTGCAAACATACTGTTATAAATTAAGCTTAAATAGACATGAAAATAAAAATGAGAATAAGAATTAAAAGTGCTAAGTAGATAGATAGATATATACATGATATATACATGAGTGCAGGTAGTGATCAGTGCCAAACATGGAATGATGCAGTGAACACAGCGTAGGGTCATGTGTTAGTGGTGGGAACAGTTATACGGTTATTGTTCATGTGTTCAACAGCAGAGGGGAAGAAACTGTTCTTATGGCGAGAGGTTCTGGTGCGAATGGCCCGGAGCCTCCTGCCTGAGGGGAGCAGGTCAAACAGACTGTGTCCAGGGTGAGAAGGGTCAGCTGAGATCTGAGCTACACGCCCCAGTGTCCTGGAGGTGTACAGGTCCTGCAGAGATGGGAGTCTGCAGCCAATCACCTTCTCAGCAGAGCGCACAACACGTTGCAGTCTCTGTTTGTCCCTGATAGTGGCACCAGCATACCACACACGGTGGAGGAGGTGAGGATGGACTCGATGATTGCAGTGTAGAATTGCATCATCGTCCGTGTTGGCAGGTTGAATTTCTTCAGCTGCCTCAGGAAGTACATCCTCTGCTGGGCTTTCTTAATGACGGAGGTGATGGTGGGCTCCCACTTCAGGTCCTGGGTGATGGTGGTACCCAGGAAGCGGAATGAGTCCACAGAGGTGATGGGGGTGTCAGTCAGGATGATGGGGGGGAGTGGAGCTGTGTGCTTCCTGAAGTCCACAATAATCTCCACTGTCTTCTGGGCATTCAGCACCAGGTTGTTGTGGCTGCACCAGGACACCAGACGTTCAACCTCCCTCCTGTAGGCAGACTCATCCCCGTCCGAGATGAGTCCAATAACGGTGGTGTCATCTGCAAACTTGATTAGCTTGACAAAGTGGTGGGTGGAGGTGCAGCAGTTAGTATACAGGGAGAAGAGCAGAGGAGAAAGAACACAGCCCTGAGGGGAGTCGGTGCTGATGGTCCGGGAGTCCGAGACATTCTTTCCCAGCCTCACATGCTGCTTCCTGTCCGTCAGGAAGTCAGTGATCCACCGGCAGATGGGATCAGGCACATTCATCTGGGAAAGCTTGCCTCGGAGATGGTCTGGAAGGATGGTATTGAAGGCAGAGCTGAAGTCCACAAACAGGATCCTGGCGTAGGTTCCTGGGGAGTCGAGATGCTGCAGGATGAAGTGTAGGGCCATGTTGATGGCGTCATCTACAGACCTGTATGCAAACTGCAGGGGGGTCCAGGAGGGGGGCCGTGAGGGTCTTGAGATAGGAGAGAACCAGGCGCTCAAAAGACTTCATGACCACAGATGTCAGAGCCACGGGTCTGTAGTCATTTAGTCCAGTGATCCTAGGTTTCTTGGGGACAGGGATTATGGTAGAGGACTTGAAGCAGGCAGGCACATGACATGCCTGCAGTGAGGAGTTGAAAATGCCAGAAAACACTGGGGCCAGCTCGTTTGCACAGTGTCTAAGGGTGGCAGGAGACACACCGTCTGGGCCGGGAGCTTTTCGAGCATTCAGACTCTTAAACTGCTTCCTCACACCTTCTTCATGAATATGAAGAGTTATGGTGGGAGGAGGTGGTGTGAAATCCTCTTTTGTGTGGGGTGAGGAGGGGGGTGTTGTAGGTGAAGTGTTTGAAGGTGGTGATGGCTCTATGGAGGGGGGAGAGGTGGGGGAATGAGTGTCCAAAGTGTCTCTATTGTTGGGGCTGTTGGAGGTGTGAAGGCTGCCTGATTGCTTCACTGTGCAAGCTATTATTTAAGGTAGATCAGTAATGGCATTAAAACCAAAATGAAAGAGAGGGCCTTGAGCAGGGTGCTGGTTCATAGCCTCTAAAGATGAATAGCACAGGACTTCTATAAAATTAATACAGGTCAGAACAAAAGGTATTCCACAGCTCATCCGTGAATCCCCCCAGAGGTAGAGAAAGTTTACAACCTTTATCTCCTCTTACAGTTTCACCTAAAGATTGCTTCTAGCCTTTTTCCCCTTTCCTGAAAGGCCCCACCACCTATCCCACATATATACAATTAAGTGACACAAAAGGGATATTACTAAAACATGTGAACAATAGATAAAATAAAATGCATTTCCATCACAGAATGCTTAACATAAAAATTTTTTTCACAAATACGATTGAAATCATACTGTCTTCATAAATATTTACAATATATTTTTAGATTTTGGTTTTATATTTATAAGTGATAAATATGTATAAATTGAAATTGTTGTGACTAAACACTTAAACACTCATTCTCATTCACTGTGTCCACCTGGGTTACAAATGTCATTACGTTAAACTTTCTTGTAAACTGACTTTGATGGACTTTTTGAAACAAGCAGCGCAAAAACAAAAGAACTTCTGGAACATTGAGTTCCAGGGTGGAGCTGGAGTTTCATTCCTAAAACAAGACAGTTAGGGTGGTAGGTAACTACGGAGCCCCGCAGGGGACATGGGAGAAAAAAATTAAGACGGACTTTTGCAAGATCTCGCAAAACTTTTAACAACAGATCACAAAACAAAAATTATAAGGTGTGCTCTTGGTATGGCCTGTTTCATCCAGCGCGACTTTGCATCACATATAAGGCTGTGGAGGAAGGCAATGATTATGTCAAAACTTTGATTTCTAGTTGAGCCTCAATAGCCCCTCAGTTTGGTGCTGTAATGCTGCTAAGGGTTTACGCTCTCATTAGGTTTAACGCCACCTGTGCTTTGTTTTCTTAAGGTGTTGCATTAGTTATTGTGCTGGTTCCTTTCATTTTCATTATCATATAATGAGACTGAATTATATAATATACTCTCAAACTTCAGATCGGTCCAGTACAATGTTCTCTAAGTTTACTGCATTGATTTGCACAGGACTGGGGGTTTTTTTGGTTGTTTTTGTTTAGTTTTTTTTTTAAATTTAATTTAATTTAATTTTTGGTGTTTTGTTGAAATGTTCACCTTCTGAGGAAACAATATTTTGTACTGTAAGATTTTTTGTTTGTTTGTTTGTTTATTAACGTGTTTTTTGTTACGCGCACACTATTATACAGTAGGGAAGTTGGCGAGAGGTTTTTTTTCCTCTCTTGCTTTTATTTTTATTCAGGCTCCAGTTAGTCCAGTCACTTTGGTGAATCATTTTTGCTACTTTGGGGTACACTGCTGTCTCCTTTGTTCTGTTCTGTAGAGACTTGGGGTGTATTTGTGTTCAGTGTTACTTGAACTTGTTTCTTGTTGTTGTTGTTTTTGTCTTCTTCTTTATGAATGGTTAATGGTAATATAGACCCCAGCATTGCTGGGTCAAGCATGCCTCTTAGATTCGTTAGTTGGAATATCAGAGGTATGGGTAATCCTGTTAAGTGATCTAAGGTTTTCACTCAATTGAAACACCTAAATTCTGATATAGCATTTGTACAGGAGCTTCATCTTCGCATTAAATATCACTATCAGTTATATTGCCCTTGGGTGGGTCAGGTCTTCCACTCAAATTTTAATTCAAAAGCTAGAGGAGTGACCATTCTCATTAATAAGAAAGTTCAATTCTTTTTGACCAATGTTATCGTTGATAGGAATTGTAGATACATCATTGTTGTTGGTACCCTAATGCAGAAAAAGGTTTTGTTGGTAAATGTATATGACCTGAATTTTGATGATGCTGAATTCGCTAATAGATTGCTGAGTAACATCCCCTTTTTGAAAACTCATTTGCTGATCCTTGGTGGTAATCTGTATTGTGTTTTTGATCCAATCTTGGATTGATCTAGTCCTCGTAATTTGACTCCATCATCTGTGTCTAAAACATTCTCAGATTTTATGAAACAGAATGTGTCATGAACTGGCTGTGTGGAGGCAGATGAGGACCCAAACACAAAACCCACGGAGACAGGAACTGAACTCAAAATCACTGCTTTATTGCAGGCCTTAAAACGAAACAGAACTAAACTGGGAATACTAACAGAAGACCGAGGGAACACAGAAAGACACACAGGTTCGGGGAGGAGACATTGACGACGTGACACTGAACTGAGGGAAACATGCACATAAATACACAGAGGGTTAACGAGGGAAGTGGGAGCACACAGGGAACACAGCTGACAAAGATAATCGTAATGGGACAGGGCAGGAGTGAACACAACATGACGCATACTGACGAGAGACTGTCAAAGTAAAACAGGAAGTACACAGAGGTGCAGACAGGAGGAGAGAGAGAGCACGGGCATAGTGGGCTGGGGAAACATGGAATGAAACACGAGGTGAGACGAGGGCTCACAGATACATAGAGGGGCACACGGGATAAAAGTCACAAGGGGAAATCAAACAAGGAACAAAATACAAAAAGGCATGAATACTAAGACTGCTGGGCCAACATGGCCCAGGATCATGACAGAATGATCTTATTGATCCATGTAGATTTTGCAACCCTTCAGTCAAAAATATTTTCTCCCACGTCCACCATACTTATCTCAGGATTGATTACTGTTCGACAGAGCTTTTAATTTGTGTGTTAATTCTTCCGACTATTCTGGTATTGTAATAACCGATCATTCACCTCTGCTATTGGATATTTAACTCTCTACCTATCAATGTAGCCCACCACTTTGGAGATTTAACTCTCTCCTTCTGGCAGTTAAAGAATGTTGTGAATTTATTTCAACTTCTGTCGAGGAGTTCTTGTCCTTCAATCAAAACGCTTCAGTTTCAGAGTCTTTGCTATGGGAGACTCTTAAATTCTACTGACGACAGACCCAGGATAATATACGTAGAACTCTTCATGTAATACATCAGATACAGACATCTAAGAGTACAACCATGCTTATGAGTATTGATGCAGAAAAAGCCTTCGACTCCATAAATTGGGACTTTCTATACAAAGTCTTGGATAAATTCGGCTTACATAAGGGAATTGTTGATACGGTGAGGGCATTATATACTAACCCCACCGCAAGAATTAAAGTTAATGGTTGTCTCTCAAATAGCTTTGTTCTGCAGAGAGGAAATAAACAAGGCTGTGCTTGGTCCCCGCTTCTGTTTGCTTTGTATTTAGAACCTTTGGCACAATCAATTAGACAAAATAAAGATATTAAGGGGATTACCATTGCGGGACAGGAACACAAGCTTGCTTGCTATGCGGATGACATATTGATATACCTAGATCAGCCTACTAACTCCCTGCCTTCGTTGATGAATCTACGCCAAAAATTTGGGAAACTCTCTGGCTATAAAATTAATGTCTAAAACTCAAATTCTCAGTTATAACTAGAGATGGACCGATCCGATATTACGTATCGGTATCGGTCCGATACTGACCTAAATTACTGGATCGGATATCGGAGAAAAATAAAAAATGTAATCCGATCCATTAAATATCACGAAAGCACCTCACAAAGCTTGCAACACGCCGTAACTCACCTCAGAACGTTAGCACGTCGGAGCAGTATGCATCACGTGATAGAGCAGCTGTGGCGTGCGGGACCTGTCGGTGGTCTGGATAGCATGTGGAGCTTCGCTAGCAACCCGGCATTTCATCTCCGACAAAGTTATGCCCGAGAGAAGTAAAGCAAGTGTGTAAGTCCATCTCTGAATGTTTGTAAAGCATTCCTGCTTTACTGCCTCTCCTGCTGCTACTTCAATCATGAAACTGCTTAACGATCAGCTGATCGGCTTTTCTGTCGCGAGTCCGTGTCTCTAGTTTGCTTTTGGCCCACTTTGCACCAGAAAGAGGAAACCAGCGGCTGAACAACAGCAGCATGTTTAAGCTTGATAAGCTGTTGTTAGAATGTATTTATTATTACTTTCTACTCGAGGATCTTTTTCTACGTAGCTGACGCTGGTAACTGTGCAGGGGCGGATCTAGCAAAGTTTAGCCAGGGGGGCCGATAGGGCATTAACAGGGAAAAGGGGGCACAAAGACATACTTTTCTTTCTTATTCTCATTTAACATGTCTAGCTTTTAGTAAATAATTATCTGACACCCAAAGTTTTAATTTGATGTAAAATGAATAGAAGTCAATTACTGTATATAGTGACTATTAAGTCTAATATATATATACCCTAGTAAGCTATAGTACTTTTTCCTTTGGGAAGGTACCATCTGTGCAGTCTGCAATTTTGTTGAAGAAAGATGTTGAATCTATTTAATATTTCTTGAAAAATAATTGATTTCTGTGCATTTTTTTTCACACTGCATCAAATTAAGGTTGATTACGTCGATTAAGCATCATGAGGTGGAGCGTGAGGGGTGGTTCCCTATTTTTTATTTATTTATTTTTGTTGTTGCTGGGAGTTGGAACCCTGTTAGTTAGGTTGCTTAATATTTATGCTAAGTACTCTTTAAAATACCAGAATAGGGAGGATGGTGTAGGTTTAAGTTTATTAGATTGATCAGTATTGCTGAACTATGAAATATTTTTTTTTGCATACAGGTATAACAGAATAGCTTTAGTGTAGTTGTTGTTTTAAACTTGAGTATGACCTTATACAAAATGCAGCAAGATATTTAAAAAACAGTTTTGTTGATTAAAAAACACTATATCGGATTCATATCGGTATCGGCAGATATCCAAATTTATGATATCGGTATCGGTATCGGACATAAAAAAGTGGTATCGTGCCATCTCTAGTTATAACTATAGCCCTCCTGCTCACTTGGTTGTTCAATATCCAATGAGTTGACAAGCACAATCATTGAAATATTTAGGAGTTGTTATTCCCAAGGATTTAACTAAACTATTTGAGGAGAATTTTGGTTCCCTACAAAGGAGAATAGTGGGTGATATTAGACGATGGAACATGATCCCCTCTCTTTCTCTACACTCACAAATTGAATCTATTAAAATGAATATTCTGCCAAGATTATTATACTTATTCCAAACACTACCAATATCTATTGATTCAAGCCGTTTCAATGAATGGGATAAAATAATATCGCGGTTTATACGAGGGTGGGGGGGAAGCGGCCGAGGGTTTGTTTTAAAACTTTACAACTACATAAGAAGGCGGGAGGATGGGGGTTGCCGTCACTAAAAAATTATTTTCGGGCTGCTCAGCTGAAGACTGTGGTCAATTGGTGTGATACAAGCTACCAAGCACACTGGAAGACTATTGAGGAGAGCATGTTTCCCTCTCCAATACAAGCTGTCCTGATGGATTCGAACATTCGAAAATGTATTGACACGGTTTGCAATCCCTGGGTGTCGTGCACACTTAATATATGGAGAAAAGTCGTGAAAGAATTTAAACTGGAACAGGATTTGGCTTTATTTAAATGGTATGCATATGACTCTGACTTTGTCCCGAATAAATTGGACTCACGTTTTAAAAGTTGGTCTGCTAAAGGGTTATCTACATTCGATAGTTTGATTAAGGATGGGAACTTTATTAGTTTTGACACACTGAAACAGAAATACAATCTAGAAAAACAGGATTTTTATCGATACCTGCAAATAAGACATTATATAAAGACAACAATCGGTGTGATGTCAAACACTAATGCGGAACTGGTAACTTTGTTCAGACAGGCGTACAGTGGGGATGTCGATACAAGACTCATTTCCTTTTGGTATAATTTTCTTAGAAATAAGCTTCCCCACTCAACTGATTATGTGAAGATGTTATGGGAAAAGGAGGGAGGGATGTGTATTTCAAGGGATGAATGGACTCAGATGTGGGAACGGCAATGGAGGAGTACTTCCTCCAAGAGCTGGAGGGAATTTGGATGGAAGTCTTTGATAAGGTTCTTTATTACTCCGTGTCAAAAGGCTCATTATGATGGGACTCCTCCTGTGTGTTGGAGAAACTGTGGACACCAATGAGCACATCACACCCATATTATGTGGGACTGTCCTGTGCTACGGACTTACTGGAAAGACATTCATGGTACATTACAAGGCATTTTTGACTGTACATTCTCTTTGGACATGAAGACAATCTTTTTGGTTGTATACCACAGAACTGGTCTAAAAATGATACATGTCTGTTAAGAGCTTTACTTGTTGCAAGTAAGAAAAGAATAACTAAGAAATGGTCCTTGCAAGATATACCGACCTTGTCATTATGGTGGGAAATTACGCTAGAGATTTATAGGATGGAGGAAGTAACAGCTCATGTCAATGACAAGGTGGGTTGGTTCCATTTGTGTTGGGATAAGTGGGTCCTATACAGTATGCCAATACCCATAAGCCGAATCTTCTTTTCAAAGCTTGAAACCACCAACCTAGCTAACTGGTCACTCCTGACTGTTTTTTCTTTTCTTTTTTTTCTTTCTCTTTTTTCTTTCTCTTTCTTTTTGCTTTGTTTTTCCCTTGTAAATTGTGTTGATTAATGCCTGTAATCACCTTCGTGAAGTAATATTTTAGAAATAAAGATTTAAAAAAAAATGCTACCTGAGAGGTCAAATTATTTCTTACTGTGTTTATGCTAATAAAAAGATTAATGCCAGGCTTAAAGACCTTATAGCTGCAATTAGTAACCTTGATCAAAGTTATACACTGAACCCTTCTCCAGAATTACTGAAGCAGTGCTTTGTTACTTCGCAGTCGTGGCTCATATTATGAATATGGCGACAAGGCTAGTCATTTGTTGGGACATCAGTTACCACGTCAGGCCTCCTTGCGTGTGATACCAAGTATTAAAAACTCTTATAACATTATTACTACAAATCTCTTGGAAATTGATTCTACCTTTAGAACATTTTACTCTTTGTTGTATAAGTCCGAATTTCCTACGGACAAAGCTAAAACAAATGAATTTCTGCATAATCTTTCAAACCCCGTTATTGGTACTAATATTGCTGGGCAATTGGACTCCCCAGTTTCTGCTGAAAAAGTATTAAATGCTATTACAGCTATGCCAGGGGTATCCAAACTTTTTTCACTGATGGCCACATACACAAAAAATATAGGAGGGGCTGGGCCACTTACTAGAAATTAGGTATATAACCTTAACTATAGAGTATTAAAGTTAGAAAAATCACTTAAAAGTGGTCGAATATATGTTATATTGTTGAATATAATTAAAGACAAAACTGCCTTCATCACAGCTTTCCATAAATGGATCTTTATTGATTTATTCAGAAAAAGCTTTGGTAGCTCATTCTTAGAACAGCAGCCTCAGATTTCTTCCTAGACAGAAGATTTACAGTACAGAGAAAAAACAATAAAGGAAAATGGGATGTGTACATTTCAAGTTTATTATTTAAGTTATTAGGCTTAGCAACACACCTATTAACGTTCGTTTGAAACCATTATCAACATTAACAGACTGAACTGGACTTAATAACAGGAGTGCATATAATTTTAGTAAATTATTCTGGTGAGTATCAGCTGCGCTGGGTATGTAAATCGGGCCATCCAGCCGCGGTGCTGATCGTACGCCACTCGTGCCAAAACTCCGGACAAATGTCACTTGATCAAAGAGCAAATCTGCAACAGATGAGATCAACTGACTTTGCATGTGCGTGCGCCGTGCACAGCGGTGTGTACTCTGTGTGTTAACAAGAAAAACGCATATAAGAAAGTGGTGCGCAAAAGCAGGGTAGTGACAGAATCGATGCGCATTATTGATATTTGAAGCAGGTGTACCTGCACATTAACACACGGGTACTGTGGAATATATTTTTTACTCACCTAAAGCGCTCGTGCTCTCGTCCACTCCCCACAAAAAAATAGCAGCTGTGCGGTGTCTGTGGCATTGGTGCTCTCATCACGTGCGATGGAGTAATCAAAAGCACAAGCTTTATCAGACAGTTGCAGTTTAATGTTCGCTGACAAGTCTTCAATGCGTCGCACAACTGTATTTCTGGACATGCTGACGTTGTTGAAGTCCTGCACTTTTTCCGGGCACATTATTTCGGTGACTTTAACGAGGCAGTGTTTTATGAGGTCTCCATCTGAAAAAGGCTTGCCATGTCTTGCGATGAGTTGGGCGACCTCATAGCTCATTTCTAATTGACTTTTATAAAACATATATTGGTAAATTGCTTTTATCTGTGTTTAATGAATCCTTGGAAAGGGTTCATTACCACCTACTTTCACACAAGCCACTATAGTGCTCTTTCTCAAAAATGACAAGGACCCACCTCCTGTCGTTCCTACAGGACATTATATCTGCTTAATGCCGATGCATTAATGCCGATGGTTAAAGTAATTGCATCTCGCCTAGAGGATCTGCTTTCTAGTATTATATCTGAAGAGCAGAATGGCTTTATAAAGGGACGTCAATTGTTTTTTAATACCCGTACAGTCTTTAATGGTATTTAGTCAAAGCATCTATCTGAATTTCCCGAACTTGTGATTTCTTTAGAGTCTGAAAAGACTTTCGATAGGGTGGAGTGGGAGTACTTGTTTGTAGAAATTTGGATTTGGCAATAAATTTGTTTCTTGGATTCAACTTCTTTATTCGTCCCCTAAATCAGAATCAGAATCGTGTTTATTGGCCAAGTATATGTGCAGACACATACAGGGAATTTGGTTCCGGTAGATGGTGGCTCTCAAGCACAGCAATGTAAATCACACACACACACACACACACACACACACACACACACACACACACACACACACACACACACACACACACATACACACACACGTGTCTATATATACACATTACACATACATACACAGAGCTGTGTAAACCAACTATAAATAACGAATCTAAACTTATATACATAAAATACAGAAATGAATGAGGTGGAATGAATACTACAAAATGTACATAAGGTGCAGCTGCAGTCTGGCAGTGTGACAGGTCAACTGTTAAGAAGGGAGATGGCGAGGGGAAAGAAACTGTTCCTGTGTCGGGTGGTCCTGGTCTGCAGGCTTCTGTACCGTCTGCCAGAGGGCAGCAGATCAAAAAGTCTGTGTGCAGGGTGTGAGGGGTCTGTGATGATTTTCCCTGCCCGTTTCCTGGTTCTTGAGAGGTACAGATCCTGGATGGAGGGCAGGGGCGTGCCGATGATCCTTTCTGCTGCCCGTACAGTCCGCTGCAGTCTGCTCCTGTCCTGTTTAGTGGCTGCTCCATACCAGACTGTGATGGAGGAGCACAGGACAGACTCAATGACCGCAGTGTAGAACTGGATCAGCAGCTCCTGTGGAAGACTGTACTTCCCCAGTTGTCTCAGGAAGTACATCCTCTGCTGGGTCTTTTTGAGGATGGAGTTGATGTTGGTCTCCCACTTCAGGTCCTGGGAGATGGTTGTACCCAGGAACTTGAAGGTCTTCACAGTTGACACAGGGCTGTCTGATATGGTGAGGGGGAGCAGAGTTGAGGGATGTCTCCTGAAGTCCACTGTCATCTCTACAGTCTTAAGAGTGTTCAGCTCCAGATTGTGCTGACTGCACCAGAGTACCAGCCGCTCAACTTCCTGCCGGTATGCAGACTCATCACCATCTTGAATGAGGCCAATGACAGTGGTGTCATCTGCAAACTTTAGGAGTTTGACAGCCGAGTTCTTGGAGGTGCAGTCGTTAGTGTAGAGGGAGAACAGTAGTGGTGAGAGGACACATCCTTGAGGGGCACCAATACTGAGGGACCGAGTTTCAGAGGTGATCTCCTCCAGCCTCACTTGTTGCTTTCTGTCTGTCAGGAAGCTGGTGATCCACTGACAGGTAGCTGGTGACACGCTGAGCTGGGAGAGTTTGGAGGAAAGAAGTTCAGGCACAATGGTGTTAAAAGCCGAACTAAAGTCCAGGACCCTGGCATATGTTCCCAGGCGGTCAAGGTGTTGCAGGATGTAATGCAGCCCCATGTTCACTGCATCATCCACCGACCTGTTTGCCCGGTAGGCAAACTGCAGAGGGTCCAGCTGGTGGCCTGTAATGTCTTTCAGATGGGTTAACACCAGTCGTTCGAAGGATTTCATGACCACAGACGTCAAGGCGACAGGTCTGTAGTCATTCAGTCCTGTGATGGTGGGTTTCTTGGGAACAGGGATGATGGTGGAGCGTTTGAAGCAGGAGGGAACTTCACACAGCTCCAGGGATCTGTTGAAGATGCGAGTAAAGATGGGAGCCAGCTGTTCAGCACAGGTTTTGAGGCAGGAGGGTGAGACGCCGTCTGGTCCGGGGGCTTTCCTGGGCTTCTGTTTCTGGAATAGTCGGCTCACATCCTGAGTGTGTATTTTGAGTTTCAGGGAGGAGGAAAGGGGGGTGAGAGGTGTGGTGGAGGTCGTTGAGTCTGGATTGGAGAGGGTGGTGGTGGTCGTTGAGTCTGGATTGGGGAGGGTGGGGGTGGTCGTTGAGTCTTGATTGGGGAGGGTGGTGGTGGTTGTTAGGTCTGGATTGGGGAGGGTGGGGGTGGTCGTTGAGACTGGATTGGGGAGGGGGAGGGTGAAGGGAGGAGAGGTGGAAGGTGTGTTGGGGGTCAATGTCTGAAGCAATGTCCATGGGGAGGGGAGGGTGGGGCGTGGGAGTCTGTCTGTCTCAAACCTGCAGTAGAAAGTGTTTAACTCGTTGGCCAGGTCTTTGTTTGCTTCAATAGTGGGTGGGGGGCGTCTGTAGCTGGTGATTTCCTGCAGGCCCCTCCACACTGACGCAGGGTCGTTGGCTGAGAGCCGTTCTTCCAGCTTCTGGGAGTAGATGCTTTTAGCTGCTTTGATCTCCTTGGTCAGTGTGTTCCTGGCTTGCTTGTACAGAGCCCTGTCACCACTTCTGTAGGCGTCCACTGTAGGTGGTGTTACCCTTTTCCCTGCGGTGGGGGGAGGCAGACCGCCCCGACTCCGCAGCAGCAGGGAGGCCCCACACTCCAGACCGCAGTCGGACGGCCAACTCCTCCTCCTAGCCCCCCCGCTCCAGCAGGTCGCAGAGAATGGGGGTGAGAGAAGACTCCAAACCTCCCTCCACCCGCTCATTGTAGTGTTGATGCATGTGTGTTCTAAGGTGCATTTAAAACCCAGGAGGGCATGGAGCTACCTGCCAGAGAGCAGCAGGTAAGCGCATGGTCGCTCCTGCTAGCCCTCAATGTCTACGTGTATTTAAAATTGAGAGGTGGGCAACGACGCCGGGGGTGGGGTGTACACCCTGATGGTACTTTGGATTCCGTGTATCGTGCCCACCCCCAAGATCCTATATGTATGTGTAATGAGAGTGTGAGTAATGTGAATGTCTAAGTTGTGGGATAAAATTGAGGCAGAGGCAGCCAGAAGGGGACGGGGGGGGGGGGGGGGGCAGCCTCCTCTGCACCCTGGTGACATACCCCTACTCCAAGGTCCTGCATGTGTGGGTGGTTGTGGTGGAGCAGGAAGAGGGAGGCAGCTGGAGATGGGGAGGGAAGGAAGGGAGGGGCAAGTGACCCCTCCCTGGGGCCAGCTCCCCCGCTGACCCCAGTAGGCACCCCCATACTCCGCGACCCGCCAGGGAAAGGGGGCCCAGGCCCATCCAGACCGGGGCCCAGCGCAGCAGCGCCTCCCGGCCCCACAGAGCCCGGGACAGTCCACCCAACCCCACCACAGAGAGAACTGCACGCACCCCACCATCCACTCTTCTTCCAGACTACATAAGACAATAAACACCCAGGCTGAGATCTTCCTCCACCTCTCCTGTATCTCCACCTCTCCTGTATCTCCCCCTCCTGCAGAGAGAGCCCCTGAGGAGAGGAAAGCTCCTGCAAGATGTGACAATCTTCCCCACCAGTTGAAGAGCCCCCCAGGTGGCTCGATGCACCGGCGGCACCCTGCTCCAGGGCCGGGCCCCCATGCACCCACCCGCCCACAACCCCGGCAACACACCAACCAGGACCCAAGCCCCCGAGGCCCGGCCCGGGCCCCAGCCCAGAGACGGAGCGCCCCCAGAACCTCACGCCCATCCCGGACCCACCCAGGGGCAGCCAGGCTACCAGGTCAGTAACCCACGTCCGTCAGCACAGACCCTCCCCTAGCCCCACTGCACGCAGCCACGAGGAAACAGTCACCTGAGAGCCAACAGAGCCCCTAACCGGACATGACTGCTACCCCGGGTTGAGCCCCCCAAGGAAGATGCCTCCGGGGAACCCCCCAACGCCCTAAGCCTGTCCCTACCCCCACACCAATCACAACAGTGAAGGCGGGACCAAACTATGACCCCCCACCCCCACTAGGTGATGGAGCTGATCAAAGTAGCCCAGAGCAATTGATCTGATGTGGTGGCAGAGGCTGTATCAAGACTAATGTAATCTAATAGATAATTTCTATATTGGTTAGAATTAAGATTGTTTTTACCAATGATGTTTATGCTGATTATTTTGCGCTGGGTCGTGGTTGTCGTCAAGGTTGCCCTCTGTCACCTCTACCCTTTGCCATTGCCATCGAGCCTCTGTCCATCACATTGAGATTTTCCTCTGTATTCAGGGGAATCATCCATAATGGAATTGCACATAAGGTATCATTGTATGCGGATGATTTGTTATTATATATGACAGCGATTCATGACAACTTCAGCTCGTTTTCAGGTTATAAATTACATTTGGGGAAAATTGAGAGTTTTCCCATTAAAACGGCAGCATGTCAACTTCAACAGTCCGAACTACCCTTTTGTCTCAGTCCATTGGGGTTTAAATACTATGGGATTAATGTAACTCGATCTCTATCCGTCCAGCCTCGTGCCACATCTGCTGGAGGGCCCGAGGAGCTCGTCCGGCCTCATACCTCGTCAGCTGGTGGGTCCGAGGAGCCCACCCAGCACCACACCTCATTAGCTGAGGGTCCTGGAGGACCCAGCCAGCACATCCTTATGTCTGCTGACGGTCCGGGGAAATCCGTTCAGCCGTCACCTGCTGTATCATCCCCCGCGTCGTCTACACTGCCGCCTGCAGCATCCACATCGCCGCCTGCAGCATCCACATCGCCGCCTGCAGCATCCACATCGCCGCCTGCAGCATCACCACCGTCAGATTCTGCAGCCGCCACGTTGCCGTCAGGTTCCGCAGCTGTGTATTCGTCCACACCTGGTCCGGCCTCCGTGTCATCGTCCACGCCTGGTCCGGCCTCCGTGTCATCGTCCACGCCTGGTCCGGCCTCCGTGTCTTCATCCACGCCTGGTCCGTGTCTTCGTCCACGCCTGGTCCGGCCTTCGTGTCTTCGTCCACGCCTGGTCCGGCCTTCGTGTCTTCATCCACGCCTGTTCCGGCCTCCGTGTCTTTGTCCACGCCTGGTCCGGCCTCCGTGTCTTCGCCTGCTTCAGCCTCGTCTGCTTCAGCCTCGTCTGCTTCAGCTTCGTCTGGTCCTGCCTCGTCTGGTCCTGCCCCATCTGGTCCTGCGGTTGCCACACCGTCATCAGTTCCAGCTTTCCAGGCCTCTAATTGGGCGTCATGGCCGTCGAGGCCGGCCTCATGAGAGAGCTCGTCGGCCTTCTGAGAGAGCTCGTCGCTGCCGCTGGCATCGCGGCCGACCTCCTGAGACAGTTCGTCACTGGCATCACGGCCAACCTCCAGACCTGCTCTGTGGCCGGCCTCCTGATTTGTTTTATCTGCGTCGCTGCCGTTGCCGTGTGCACAGTCGGCCCCCAGAACTGTTTCCCCATCATGGCTGTTGCCGTCCACATGGTCGGCCCCCTGAACTTTTCGTGGACTCATGGTTTGACCCTGTGTAGTTTTTTTTTTTTTTTTCAGTTTATTTCTGGACTTGTGCTCCTTTTGTTGTGTTTCCTTCACTATTGGACTTGACATTCTCAGTGTGGTGTGACAAGGGTATAAAACAGGTCAATCATTCATACTTTGATAGTTTTGCCAATTTGTCTTCTCGTTATGGTCTCCCTGTTACCCATATGTTTTGCGATTTTCAAATTCGAAATTTTGTTGCCAAGTGTTTCCCAAATTTCCCCTCTTTACCTCCAGAACAGCAGTGGGAAACTACGCTATCATTTATTCCTCATCACAGAGGAATCATTTCGAAACTCTATGATACTATCCTGTCATGGTCTGGGTGGGTACCTGCAGGTCTCCAACAGCGGCTCCTCCTCCTTTAGGCGGAGTTCGGTTGCTCCTCCCTGGCTGACCACCTGTGAGCATTATTCCGGCAGTATATCAGACCTGCGCACTCAACCGTTCATCGCCTGAGTATCTGCTATCCCCATGTTAGTCAAGTGGAGCATCATTGCTCTGTCCAGAATCCGTGTGATGACTTACCTGTTCTTCTTGTTCTCAGAGGTAGCACCTGGAGTGGAGGTCTTGTCTCTGCTTGGGGGGGTCTCTGTTTTAGAGTGTATTTTTTTTAGTTGTTTTTTTTCATATATAAGTATAATTACTTAGACAAATTAACATTTTGTTTTAAGTAATTTAAGAAATTGTAAGAAATATTTTTTTATGTATACCTTAGTTTACTTGATATTACTGTAATCGTGTTCTTATTTCTGCATTTAAAAAAATGTTTTCATTATCATTAGCTTTCTGCTTTTCATTAGTATCTATTGATAGATGTACCTTAAAACAGATCTGTGTAATGGTCCTCAAGTTTTACTTATGAATCATTGTTAAAAGATAATAGCTGAGTTCACACCCTCAACTAATGTCATAGATCCTAAATATAATCTCACTCTAAAGTCTTAATGACTAGCTGTCAGTGTTAAGTCCCTAAAAATGACTCATGTTTACAATTTGAAAGATGAAAGAAAAGCAAAAAGTGAGTAATTGAAATATCCGTTTTTGTCAGTTTTTGTCCTCTCAGATTCATGTGCAGATATACTGACCAACATGTGAATAAAAACAAAAAGCAGTACTATTTAAATATAATGCATTAAAATCCAAAGAACAAATGTAATAACCAATTAAACTAAAATATTGTTTTTTTTAAGCCATGCTCTTTTATATCCTCAAATCTTTTTAAAGGACTCAAAGTCTTCAAAGTCCTGCCAATATGGACGTCACTTTAAGCCCTTTCAGTCTACTTTCGATACTTCTGATGTAGCTTTTGCCATTCCATTTCATTCAGATTTTTTTTTGTTTTCAATTCTTTTTTTTGTTTGTTTGTTTGGTTTTTTTTTTTGTGTCCCGTTTGGATCTCGTGTTTTGTTTTCAATTCTAACAGAAACCTCGAGGGATTTGTATTGACATTCTGAATGTAATTGTTAATTATGATGTGCAATTCCAAACACAAAAAAGTCTCCAAATGCATTACAGAATTTTTGTAGTGCCATCTTTCCTGGTATTAAGGGGCTATTTATGTATCCCTAGCCAACATGCCTATTTCAAACTTTCTCACTGAAAGAATTTAATATGTCCTTCTTAATGAATAAATAATCCAGTAGGACTGTGTAAAGCTTTGGTTCTCATCAGGACTGTGTTCTGTCACCCCTTTTTATTATGTACACCAAAAGCTAGAGGACATCTTATGAGAAGAGATTTATAGTTACGTTTTCTGATGACACTTTACTCTTGTCCTTGCTTCAAGGTTCTGAGTTTGTCCATGGTCCTCTTTTACCTGAATTTGTGAAATGGTATGATGATAACTATCTGGACTTAAATGATTAAAGGAAGTGATTATTGACTTCAGACACTGAAACTGAGTATAAAGTCAGAGTTACTCAAAACACTGATGTCCAGATTTATAAGACTGCACTATCTTTGACCATCAACTCAAGTTCGATGTGAAGACAGATTTCATCGTAAAATGGAGTCAATAAAGACTATGTATCTGTATAGGAGGCTGAACTCTTGTAATAAGAAAAATTTTATTGCTCATTTGTTGAAAGTCTTTTAACATTTTCTTTTATTTGCAGTGTTTTGTCTGGTAAGGTAGTAAGGATACAAACTTCCTCAGCAGTATTGTTAACACCTGGTCCAAAATCACAGGGGTCAGGCAGACAGATAATGAATGACAGAAAATCAGGTGATAAAGAAGGCAAAAAACATCATTATCCATCCTGAACATGTTTTGTCATCTGAGTTCATGACTTCCTTCTCACAGCTAGCAAGGCAACCACATGAAGATGAGAGAAGAGGACCCAAATACAGACAAAGGAGATGAAGGTGGATGTTTAACTGAACACAAGCCTTTATTTGTGGCTGAAATAAAACACTACAAAACAACTAGTTAAAACTTAAACTGGGGACAGCTAAACAAGAAACTGGAAACATAGAACTAAACATCCTGAAACCTGGAAACATAGCTGGTGAGACCCTGGGTAAGAAGAATAGAATGATGAAACACCAGGGATGATACACAGATGCTCTGATGAAGAACAGAGGTAAACACAAACCAAATATACACACAAAGTAATGAGGTGAATGCACAACAGCAGGAAGACATGGCTGAACCTAATAGACATGACGAGACAGGGAGGAAGCAAAATAGAATACAATGACATAGGACACGGACTTTGCTTTTTTAGAAAGGATCGAAGCAGAAGAACTTCCTGGTATAACTCTGAAATGCGCCCCTTGAAGCAGAACACTGGTAAGCTGGACAGGAAATGGCATCTCACTAATTTAGACAATCCTCACTTGGCTTGGAAAAGTTGGCTGCTTTATTCAAAAAAAGCCATCTGTGAAACTAAAACATCTCACTATTCATCACAGACTGAAGAAAATAAGAACAATCCTAGATTTCTCTTCAGCACTGTCATGGTCCCTGTGCCTCCCTGGCCAGCCCAGTGTGGCCACAAGTGTTTGTTGTTTTTCTCTCACTCTCTCTCTCCTACCTGTCTGCCTGGGCGGAGCTCTGGTTGGGCTCCCACCCTTGGCCCCACACACCTGCAGCTGATCTCGAGTGAATTTCAGTTCTCTGGCTCTTCTTAAGGCTGGGGCTCTGAGCTATTCGTCGCTGGAATATTGAGTAACTCTCGTTAGTATTGCCTGGCTTCTTTGCGATTCTACTGTTCCCGTGTTCGCCTTCGACTTACCCTCGTCTGTGTAAATAGGTTTACCTGGATCAGCCCTTTTGTGATCCCTGGACCCCGTGAGTGTGAGTGAGCTGCTTGTGTGGAGACTGTTTGGACGAGGAGCAGAGTGAGTGCAAAGAAGTGTGTCTCCCCACCCTGGTGTCCCCCCCCCCCCCCCCATATTCATGTGTATATAGCGCACTAGTGTGATTAATAAAGTGTCGTTGAACCGTGCTACCTCAGTCTGCGCCTGAGTCCGTTCCACTCCCGTGACAGAATATTCCAGCCACCATGGACTCAGCAGATTCAGCTTCCTCCCCGTCTCCCTCCGCCCTGGTCACACTGGAAGCGATCTTACAATGCCACGAGCAAATGCTTGTTCACCTCAGCGAGAACTTCGCTGCCTTAACACTAGCAGCTGCTCAGCGCACTCCATTGCCGGAACCCTCGCCTACCAGCGAACCCGCCCAGGCATCATCAAGCTCCGCAGTAAGTGCTGCCTCACCGGTTCTAGTCCCGGCTGTGTGTGAGTTTCATCTCCCCACACCTGAGCTGTTTTCAGGGGATGTAGGGAAGTGTGCGGGTTTTCTTATGCAGTGCTCACTCCAGTTTCGCCAGCGGCCTCATGCCTTCTCTAATGACGGGAGTAAGATCTCATATTTTGTTCAGTTGCTACGAGATCGTGCGCTGACCTGGGCACAAGCTGTGCTGAGCGCTAGTCCCGAAATTACCTATGATGATTTTTTGTCTCTGTTTCGGAGTGTTTTTGATAAGGGCTCCACTGCTGCGGCGGCTGGGCTCTGCCTCATGAATCTGAAGCAAAGTAAGCGGAGCATGGCAGATTTTTCAGTTGACTTTTGTACACTAGCGACGCAAGCGGGGTGGGGGCAGGAAGTATTAAAGACGGCACTGCTAAATAATGTGAGTGAGGCGATTAAAGATGAACTGATGGTGCGTGAGTTACCCTCCTCTTTAGGTGCGATCATGTCCCTATGCATCCAAATAGACGATCGCCTGCGTGCACGGCGAAGCACGCAACGTCGCTTCGCTCAGCCTTGGCCACCGAGGGACGCCTCACCGGGGCCTGGAGCGGCATGCGAGCACAGCGAGGTTGAGCCCATGCAACTTGGACGTTCGCAGCTCTCGCCCGCAGAACGTCAACGGCGTATGGCCACCCGTGAGTGTTTATATTGCGGCCGTAAGGGTCATTTTGCCTCTTCATGCCGGGCACGGGCAAAAGGGCGCGCTCGCCAGTAGTTGAGAGAATACTGGTGGGCGATATAACGACTAAAAGTTCTCTCCCCCAGCTTATGTTACCTGCGAAACTCACCATTAAGAACGTTACCCACTCTCTTCAAGCTCTAGTGGATTCAGGTGCTGAGCAGAGTTTCATTGACGCAGCTCTGGCGAAAAAGCTAAACATCACACTACACGCCCTACTCGATCCACTTGCTGTCACAGCCCTATCTGGGCAGCGCTTGTCGGACATAACCCAAATCACAGAACCCCTGTCTCTTACTCTCTCGGGTAACCACTCAGAGCGCATCGAGCTTTTTGTGTTTCAAGCACCGCGCACCCCCCTTGTATTGGGTTATCCATGGCTGCTCCAACACAATCCGCACATCGATTGGAAGAAAGAGAGAGTAACCGGGTGGAGCATTGACTGCTACATGAACTCCAAGCTCCAAGCTGCACCTGCTCCAACCACATCTCAAGGGTCTGACCAGCCGGTCGAGCCTCCGGATTTGACCTCGGTCCCGCATTTTTATCATGATTTGGCTGAAGTGTTTAGTAAAGACGGGGCACGTTCACTTCCCCCTCATAGACCGTATGACTGTGCGATTGATCTCCTGCCTGGGGCTCCGCTTCCATCTGGTCGTTTGTACAGCATTTCTCAGCCAGAGAGGGAGTCTATGGAGAAATACATTCCAGACTCTCTCGCTGCGGGCATCATTCGGCCGTCGTCCTCCCCAGTGGGAGCTGGGTTTTTCTTTGTTGCTAAGAAGGACAAGACCCTTCGCCCCTGTATCGACTATCGTGGGCTTAACAAAATCACAGTTTGTAACAAGTATCCTCTGCCCCTTCTTTCTTCTGCTTTTGAGTTACTTCAGGGTGCCACGATCTTCAGTAAGTTGGACTTGCGCAACGCCTACCATCTGGTGAGAATCCGTGAAGGGGATGAGTGGAAAATGGCCTTCAATACTCACCTGGGCCATTTCGAGTACCTTGTGATGCCGTTCGGCCTGACCAACGCCCCGGCCGTGTTCCAGGCTCTTGTTAATGATGTTTTCAGAGACTTTATTAATCGATGTGCTTTTGTCTACTTAGATGACATTCTCATCTTCTCCAAATCTAAAGCGGAACATGAGGTCCATGTAAGGGAGATCCTGCAGCGCCTGCTGGAAAATAGACTCTTTGTGAAAGAAGAAAAATGTGACTTCCACATGGATTCAGTGGCATTTCTGGGCTACATCATCACCAGAGGGGATTTGAAACCTGACCCAGCAAAAGTTCAGGCAGTGTTGGACTGGCCCAAACCACCCGATCGCCGGCAACTTCAGCGCTTTCTGGGGTTTGCTAACTTCTACAGACGTTTCATCAGGGATTTTAGTAAAGTTGCTCTGCCTCTCTCTAGGTTAACGTCACCCAAGGTGCCATTCCAATGGGACCGGCTGGCTCAGGAAGCCTTCTCTCACCTCAAGGAACAGTTCGCCACCGCCCCGATCCTCGCCAGCCAGACCTCTCCCTGCAGTTCGTCGTGGAGGTGGATGCATCGGAGTCTGGAGTAGGGGCCGTGCTCTCCCAACAGTTCTAGGGTAAGCTCCACCCCTGTACCTTTTTCTCTCGTCGTCTTTCCCCAGCCGAGAGGAATTATGACATCGGAGACCGCGAACTTCTGGCCGTAAAGCTGGCTCTGGAGCAGTGGAGACACTGGCTGGAGGGGGCCGCACAGCCGTTCATTTTATGAACTAATCATAAAAACCTCGAGTACATCCGCTCGGCGAAACAGCTCAACTCACGGCAGGCCAGGTGGGCTTTGTTTTTCACCCGGTTTAATTTCACCATCACTTACAGGCCAGGCTCCCGTAACGTTAAACCAGACGCTCTTTCCCGGCAATTTGCCCCAGTTGGAGAGGAGTCCGACCCTGGATCTGTTCTGCCTACTTCCTGTATTATTGGAGCCGTTACGTGGGAGATCGAAGAGCTCATCCGGGAGGCACAAGACACCGACCCTGATCCTGGCACGGGCCCCCCCGATCGACTCTTTGTTCCGGCGGCTGTCTGGTCCCGAGTGCTCCAGTGGGCTCACACGGCCCGTTTTTCCTGCCATCCAGGAGTTAACCGTACCACTGCATTCCTGCGCAGGTATTTCTGGTGGCCCGCCCTCCTTAAAGACTCATGGGAGTACGTAACCGCCTGCACCACTTGTGCTCAAAATAAGCACTCCAATCAACATCCGTCTGGACATCTGCAGCCACTCTCCACACCCAGCCGACCCTGGTCCCACATCTCTCTGGATTTCGTCACTGGTCTGCCACCATCTGCAGGTAACACTACAATATTGACCATCGTTGACCGTTTCTCCAAAGCTGCCCATTTCATTGCGCTTCCTAAGCTCCCTACAGCCTTGGAGACTGCCCGACTCCTCACCACACATGTTTTTCGGTTCCATGGCATCCCTGAGGACGTTGTCTCGGACCGGGGCTCTCAGTTCACGTCGTGGGTGTCGAGGGAGTTCTGCTCTGCCATAGGAGCCAAGGTGAGCCTCTCCTCTGGCTTCCACCTGCAAAGCAACGGCCAAACGGAGCGCATCAACCAAGAGTTGGAGGCCGCCCTCCGCTGTGTCGCCTCTCATAACCAGGCCACCTGGAGCGAACACCTGCCATGGATAGAGTATGCTCACAACAGTCACACATCCTCTGCTACCGGCGTGTCACCCTTCGAGGCGTCTCTGGGATACCAACCACCTCTGTTTCCCATGGTTGAAGGTGAGCATACTGTTCTGTCTGTCCAACATCACCTCCGCAGGTGTCGCAGGGCCTGGCGGGCCACTCGGGCGGCTTTACTCCGGACGAAGGAACGGAATAAGGCACTCGCGGATCGCCACCGGACGGCCGCCCCTGAGTATGTGGTGGGGCAGAAGGTATGGCTCTCCACTCGATTCGTGCCCTTACGTGCCGAATCTAAGAAACTCACCCCCAACTTCATTGGCCCGTTTGAAATCAGTGCTGTGATCAACCCTGCATCCGTCCGCTTGGCACTGCCACGCAATATGCGTATTCATGATGTATTCCATGTCTCTCAGGTTAAACCAGTGGTCTCCAGCCCGTTGTGTCCTCCTTCCAGGCCCCCGCCGCCCCCCCGGCTCGTGGGTGGCCAGCTGGTTTATGCCGTCTCACGCATCTTGGACTCCCGCCGCTGGGGTCGGGGATTTCAGTACCTGGTTGACTGGAAGGGCTACGGGCTAGAGGAACGTTCCTGGGTGCCCCGGGCGGCTATCGTGGGTAGGGGTCTGCTCCGGGACTTCCACCGCCTGCACCCGGGTAAGCCTGGTGGGTCGCCGGGAGGCTCCCGTTGAGGGGGGGTACTGTCATGGTCCCTGTGCCTCCTCGGCCAGTCCAGTGTGGCCACAAGTGTTTGTTGTTTTTCTCTCACTCTCTCTCTCCTACCTGCCTGCCTGGGCGGAGCTCTGGTTGTTGCAGTTCTCTGGCTCTTCTTAAGGCTGGGGCTCTGAGCTATTCGTCGCTGGAATATTGAGTAACTCTCGTTAGTATTGCCTGGCTTCTTTGCGATTCTACTGTTCCCGTGTTTGCCTTCGACTTACCCTCGTCTGTGTAAATAGGTTTACCTGGATCAGCCCTTTTGTGACCCCTGGACCCTGTGAGTGAGAGTGAGCTGCTTGTGTGGAGACTGTTTGGACGAGGAGCAGAGCGAGTGCGAAGAAGTGTGTCTCCCCAGCCTGTTGATCCCCGGGACCCTGGTGTCCCCCCCCCTCATGTGTATATAGTGCACCAGTGTGATTAATAAAGTGTCGTTGAACCGTGCTACCTCAGTCTGTGCCACTCCCGTGACAAGCACTGTAGCAAGGCTGAATTTTAGCATGTATATTTTCCTTTCCATCCAAAGATACAAAATCATATGAGACAAAAGGTGCATGCATCTCATCAATACAAGCAGGTGGCTATATGCTGTTGGCAGCAGTACAGTTGACTTCACATACACAGAGGAATCTACAGATATACAGGGAAGCTTAATTAATGGACATTCATCTTCTCAATGTCTGTTACTGATACAGCAGTGACTGACTTTAGTAGGATCAAACTTTCCACTCACATGACCCCTGGAGATCTATTACATTTACACCTAAAATTCTCCTTTTGCTTCCATTCTGGGTGCTATTTTCTCATCATTTGTCAAAAATATTAATTGATCAAAACAGAGGCTTCAGAAGCTGTGTTCACCATACATTCTTCAATATAAGTGAAGCAGGTGAGCAGGCAGAGTCCCCAACCAAAATACACCATGGACAACACATAAAAAACAAACATCCTTGGAAAAAAAGAAAAAAAAACCCATCAACTATTGCTTATGAAATAATTGCTGTTATTACCTGTCGGCAAACACAACAATGTGCCCGCCAGACAGAAAAAGATGCAAAACTATCACCAATACTGTATAATGGATAACCAATTTATTTATTATAAACTGAAAAAAGAACAAGTTGAGTCTTCACATTAGATCCAATCACAGAAGTCCACCTTTATACAGTCTAGTTGTTGAAAACTAGCCATGATAGCTGTTCTTATAGCTTGGTGAATTCAGCTGGCTAAATCCACAAAGAGAAGCAGCACAGGTCAGATGATCAGGGCTGAGCTGAGCAGCACAGAACTGAAAAGCTACCAAACTAAATCACTACAACTCAAACATGCAATCTTCCATAACGCTGCCTGTGTATCCCCTTTGTATCAATGTGGTGCCAAAACCCAGGCTTGGCATGACAGACCATTTGGCCATTTTACTAGAGTGCACAGGGTATGTTTCAGGTAATCTTCCAAGTTAGCATCTCGAAAAAGATACTGACTGAGTAGGGCACATTATTTATGTCTTACTCTTTAAAGAAGCTATACAGGCAACTAGGCATCAAGACTATTCTGACTCTAGGGTTTAGTCATAAATTGTATACCTTTAGGTTATTTCAACCTTATCTTTACCTACTCAAACAGCAAAACATCAAAGGAGACAGTGTAAATTTCTTATACATTCTGAAATGTATTCTAAATACATTTCACAAAATATAAATCTTTTTATAAACATACAATTTATATAAATAAGAAAAGTGCCAGTGCGTTTTATTTGGGGGGGGACCACATGCAGATCCACTCTTTACACATTATTATACATTTTTTGTGATATATATACTGTGTATGCTTTATATGAAGGGAAAACCAAAACCCTTAATTTACAAGCATTTAAAAAGTATAAGAAGAGCTGTTGTGGATAATTTTGTTACAAAGTTAAGTTATATAAAAGAGGAACAGTTAACAGACATGTAGGCAGAGACACACTTAAAAGCAAGAGGGTTTTTGTAGGGTCTTTAACTTAACAATTTAAAGCACCTCAAGGTGACTGTTAGTGTGGTTTGGTGCTGTATAAATATTTAATTTAATTAAACGGAACAGCATAAACTACTAAGCCTCTCAGATAAAGCACCCATTTTGTTTTTTCTTTTGCCTGTGTGTCGTTAGTTCAATTTTTCTATTTAAGTCTGTGTCATTCTGTTCACTACAGGGCCATTCCCACCAAGAAATATTTTCATATTGAAAAAAAATCGCAATTCTACTCTTTCTGATGTGTCCAATAAATAAAGAGCTGCAGTGAAAGAGATCATCTGCTGCTTGTCTTTCAAATGAAAACCAGCACAGATGCTATTGCTGGTTTGATATGAGCCATAACAGCAGCACCAGGGGGAAAACAGTGCTGAAATTAATTTTGTGGCATACTCCACTTGAAGCTGTAGTTGCAGTAGATGTAGTAGTTGTTGCAGTAGTTGTAGATGTTGTTACAATAGTTTTAGTAGTTGATGTAGTAGTTGTTGCACTAGGTGTAGTTGTTGGAACAACAGTTGTAGTAGTTGATGCAGCAGCTGTGGTAGAAAAAATGTACAAAACATTTTTAACCAAGTCACTCTAAAACATTTGAGACTTTTTGATCAAACATAACGACTATGATTACTCACCTGTGTCATTGACAAGGATGGAATCCCTTTCAATGTCAAAGCCTGTAACGTTTGAGGCTGTACTGTTCAAAACATTTCTAATCTCAGCTTTGTTTGGAACAGATGTGTTTACAAACTGAAGTTCCATCGTGTTGATGACTGATCCCTGCCTGTAAACACAGAGACAAAAATTATAGATTGGAATATTTAGGGCTTTAGGTGAGTGCTCTAAACATTATATGTCAAAATACTGAAATTACCTGAAGTTCACAACATTCAAGGAGACAAAAGAAGAAGGGAACGCCAATCTGTAAGGAGGTTCAATCTGCAGACACAAAGGAGAAGTTTAATTACTTTATACAGTTTTATCGTAAGTACATTATCCATCTTCTAGTGAGAGAAATGTATTGCGTTCTGTCTTGAATATGTCCTGTAAAGTCAGGCTCAATGTATGAGTTGGAGATGAGAAAGACAGTAGACAAGCGAAAGAAAGAGAATCTTTATCTGTATTTGTTAAAGTGAAAAGGTTTGTTCAAATATGAAGTGAGAACCAACATCTTAAGAGCTTGTCTCCTTTGAGAGAAGAATAAACATCCAGCAATAATACTGACGTAAAGTGCTTTGCCACAAGTACAAAAGACTGCGGATCAATAGCTCAAAAGCACATGTGTAAATCTTGGGACAAAGTGTTCCAAAGTTTTTAACAGTGCAAGTAAATCTCCAAAAGTTGATTCTGTTCATCTGGACGTAGCGTTTTGGATGAGTGAAACACAAAACACTACATCCAGATGAACAGAATCAACTTTTGGAGATTTACTTACCTGGATGATTGAGCATGCATCAAAGTGCAAGCAAAGATTCTATAGTTGACTTGTTCCTGCTGTAATTCAGTGAAATCCTGTATTGAGCATTTAGTACTTTAATAGCTGTTCTTTAGACACACCATTCATGCTACTTTCCACAAAGTAAAACACTTACCTGTGCCTTTATAGATGCAGCTCGCGTTTTAAAAGCTTCAGATAATGAATTCAACAAGTCTGTTGTAAAATTGCTTTGAATGGATCTGAATTCAACAAATATGGAAGTGGTGGAGGTCGGGGAAGAGGTGGTGGTTGAAGCCGTCGTTTTTGTGGTGGTGGCACCTGTGATTGTGGTGGGGGCTGTGGTGGTGGTGGTTGAAGCTGTCGTTGTTGTGGTGGTGGCACCTGTGATTGTGGTGGGGGCTGTGGTGGTGGTGGTTGAAGCCGTCGTTCTTATGGTGGTGGCAGCTGTGATTGTTGTGGGTGCTGTGGTGGTGGTGGCAGCCGTTGTTGTTGTGGTGGCTGGGGCTGTGTTGGTACTGGCTGCCGTCGTTGTTGTAGTGGCTGGGGACGTGGTTGTGGTGGCAGCTGTGATTGTGGTGGGAGCTGTGTTGGTAGTGGCTGCCGTCGTTGTTGTAGTGGCTGGGGACATGGTGGTGGTGGAAGATGTGATTGTGGTGGGAGCTGTGGTGGTGGTGGCAGCCGTTGTTGTTGTGGTGGCTGGGGCTGTGTTGGTACTGGCTGCCGTCGTTGTTGTAGTGGCTGGGGACGTGGTTGTGGTGGCAGCTGTGATTGTGGTGGGAGCTGTGGTGGTGGTGGCAGCCGTTGTTGTTGTGGTGGCTGGGGCTGTGTTGGTACTGGCTGCCATCGTTGTTGTAGTGGCTGGGGACGTGGTTGTGGTGGCAGCTGTGATTGTGGTGGGAGCTGTGTTGGTAGTGGCTGCCGTCGTTGTTGTAGTGGCTGGGGACATGGTGGTGGTGGAAGATGTGATTGTGGTGGGAGCTGTGGTGGTGGTGGCAGCCGTTGTTGTTGTGGTGGCTGGGGCTGTGTTGGTACTGGCTGCCGTCGTTGTTGTAGTGGCTGGGGACGTTGTGGTGGTGGCAGCTGTGATTGTGGTGGGAGCTGTGGTGGTGGTGGCAGCCGTTGTTGTTGTGGTGGCTGGAGCTGTGGTGGTAGTGGCTGCCGTCGTTGTTGTTGTGGCTGGGAACGTGGTGGTGAAGGCAGCTGTGATTGTGGTGGGAGCGGTGGTGGTGGTGGCCGCCGTTGTTGTTGTGGTGGCTGGGGCTGTGTTCGTAGTGGCTGCCGTCGTTGTAGTGACTGGGGACGTGGTGGTGGTGGTGGCAGCCGTTGTTGTTGTAGTGACTAGGGCTGTGGTGGTGGTGGCAGCTGTGATTGTGGTGGGAGCTGTGGTGGCTGTGGCAGCCGTTGTTGTGGTGGCTGGGGCTGTGTTGGTAGTGGCTGCCGTCGTCGTTGTAGTGACTGGGTCTGTGGTGGTAGTGGCTTCCGTTGTTGTTGTAGTGGCTGGCGCTGTGGTGGTTGTGGCTTCTGTGGTGGTTGTGGCTGCCGTTGTTGTAGTTGCTGGGGCTGTGGTGGTAGTGGATGTCGTCGTTGTTGTAGTGGCTGGGGCTGTGGTGGTGGTGGCTGCCGTCGTTGTTGAGGTGGATGGGGCTGTGGTGGTGGTGGCAGCCGTTGTTGTAATGGCTGGGGCTGTGGTGGTGGTGGCTGCCGTCGTTGTTGTAGTGTCTGGGGCTGTGGTGGTGGTGGCTGCCATCGTTGTTGTTGTGGCTGGTGCTGCGGTGGTGGTGGCAGCCGTCGTTGTTGTAGTGTCTGGGACTGCTGTGGTGGTGGCAGCCGTCGTTGTTGTAGTGTCTGGGACCGCTGTGGTGGTGGCAGCCGTCGTTGTTGTAGTTGCTGGGACTTCTGTGGTGGTGGCAGCCGTCGTTGTTGTAGTGGCCGGGGCCGTGGTGCTGGTGGCAGCCGTTGTAGTTGTAGTGTCTGGGGCTGTGGTGGTTGTGGCTGCGGTTGTGCTGGCAGCCGTCGTCGTTGTAGTTGCTGGGGCTGCGGTGCTGGTGGCAGCCGTCGTCGTTGTAGTGGCTGGGGCTGCGGTGGTTGTTGCAGCCATCGTTGTTGTAGTGGCTGGAGCCGTGGTTGTTGTGGCTGATGTGGTGGAAGTGGCATCCGTCGTTGTTGTAGTGGCTGGAGATGTGGTGGTTGTGGCTGCGGTGGTGGTAGTGGCTGCCTTCGTTGTTGTAGTGGCTGGAGCTGTGGTGGTAGTGGCTGCCGTCATCGTTGTTGTGGCTGGGGCTGCTGTGGTGGTGGCTGCTGTCGTTGTTGAGAAGGGCGGGGATGTGGTGGTGGTGGCTGCCGTCGTTGTTGTAGTGGCTGGGGCTGTGGTGGTGGTTGCTGTGGTGGTAGTAGTGTCTGGTGCTGTTGTTGCTGCCATCGTTGTTGTTGTGGCTGGGGCCGTGGTGCTGCTGGCTGCTGTGGTGGTAGTGGCTGCCGTCGTTGTTGTGGTGGCTGGGGCTATGGTCGTGCTGGCAGCCGTCGTTGTTGTGGTGGCTGGGGCTGTGGTGGTGGTGGCTGCCGTCGTTGTTGTAGTGTCGGGGGCTGTGGTAGTGGCTGCCGTCGTTTTTGTAGTGGCTGGGGTTGTGGTAGTGGCTGCTGTGGTGGCAGTTTCCGCCGTCGTTGTTGTAATGGCTGGGGCTATGGTGGTGGTGGCAGCAATTGTTGTTGTAGTGGCTTGGGCTGTGGTGGTTGCAGCCGTTGTTGTAGTGGCGGGGGCTGTGTTGGTTGTGGCAGCCATAGTTGTTGTTGTCGCTGCCATCGTTGTAGTGGCTTGGGCTGTGGTGGTTGCAGCCGTTTTTGTAGTGGCTGGGGTTGTGGTAGTGGCTGCTGTGGTGGTAGTTTCCGCCGTCGTTGTTGTAGTGGCTGGGGCTATGGTGGTGGTGGCAGCAATAGTTGTTGTAGTGGCTTGGGCTGTGGTGGCTGCCGTCGTTGTTGTAGTGGCTGGGCCTGTGGTGGTGGTGGCTGCCGTCGTTGTTGTAGTGGCCTGGGATGTGGTGGTAGTTGCTTCCGTCGTTGTTGTAGTGGCTGGGGCTGCGGTGGTGGTGGCAGTCATCGTTGTTGTAGTGTCTGGGGCTGTGGTTGTTGTGGCTGTGGTTGTTGTTGTAGTGGCTGGGGCTGTGGTGGTTGTGGCTGCTGTGGTGGTGGTGGAAGCCTTCGTTGTTGTAGTGTCCTGGGCTGAGGTGGTTGTGGCTGCCGTCGTTGTAGTGGCTGGGGCTGCGGTGGTGGTGGCAGTCGTCGTTGTTGTAGTGGCTGGGGCTGTGACTGCTGTGGTGGTGGTGGCTGCCGTCGTTGTTGTAGTGGCTGGGGCTGTGGTGGTTGTGGCTGCTGTGGTGGTGGTGGAAGCCTTCGTTGTTGTAGTGTCTGGGGCTGAGGTGGTTGTGGCTGCCGTCGTTGTTGTAGTGTCTGGGGCTGTGGTTGTTGTGGCTGCCGTTGTTGTTGTAGTGCCTGGGGCTGTGGTGGTTGTGGCTGCCCTCGTTGATGTAGTTGTTGGGGCTGTGGTTGTTGTGGCTGCCGTCATTGTTGTTGTATCTGCCGTCGTTGTTGTCATGGTTGGGGTTGTGGTGGTTGTGGCTGCCGTCGTTGTTGTAGTGGCTGGGGCTGTGGTGGTAGTTGCTGCCGTTGTTGTTGTAGTGGCTGGGGCTGTGGTGGTGGTTGCTGGTGTGGTGGTAGTGGCTGCCGTCGTTGTTGTAGTGTCTGGTGCTGTGGTTGTTGTGGCTGCCTTCGTTGTTGTAGTGGTTGGGGCTGTGGTGGTTGTGGCTGCTGTGGTGGTGGCGACAGCCGTCGTAGTTGTAGTTGTTGGGGCTGTGGTGGTAGTGGCTGCCGTTGTTGTTGTTGTAGCTGCTGTCGTTGTTGTAGTGGCTGGGGTTGTGGTGGTTGTGGCAGCCGTCGTTGTTGTAGTGGCTGGGGCTGTGGTGGTAGTTGCTGCCGTTGCTGTTGTAGTGGCTGGGGCTGTGGTGGTGCTGGTAGCCGTCGTTGTTGTAGTGGCTGGGGCTGTGGTGGTAGTTGGTGCCGTTGCTGTTGTAGTGGCTGGGGCTGTGGTGGTGCTGGTAGCCGTCGTTGTTGTAGTTGTTGGGGCTGTTGTGGTAGTGGCTGCCGTCGTTGTTGTTGTGGCTGCCGTTGTTGTTGTAGTGTCTGGGGCTGTGGTGGTGGTGGTGGCAGCCGTCGTTGTTGTAGTGGCTGGGGTTGTGGTGGTTGTGGCTGCCGTCGTTGTTGTAGTGGCTGGGGCAGTGGTGGTAGTTGTTGTTGTAGTGGCTGGGGCTGTGGTGGTGGTGGCTGGCGTGGTGGTGGTGGCACCTGTCGTTGTTGTAGTGTCTGGGGATGTGGTGGTTGTTGCTGCCGTAGTTGTTGTTGTGTCTGGGGACGGGGTTGTTGTGGCTGCCGTTGTTGTTGTAGTGGCTGGGGCTGTGGTGGTTGTGGCTGCTGTAGTGGTGGTGGCACCCATCGTTGTTGTAGTGTCTGGGGATGTGGTGGTTGTTGCTGCCGTAGTTGTAGTTGTGTCTGGGGACGGGGTTGTTGTGGCTGCCGTTGTTGTTGTAGTGGCTGGGGCTGTGGTGGTTGTGGCTGCTGTAGTGGTGGTGGCACCCATCGTTGTTGTAGTGTCTGGGGATGTGGTGGTTGTTGCTGCCGTCGTTGTTGTTGTGTCTGGGGCTGTAGTTGTTGTGGCTGCCGTCGTTGTTGTAGTGGCTTGGCCTGTGGTGGTTGTGGCTGGGCCTGTGGTGGTGGTGGCAGCCGTCGTTGTTGTAGTGGCTGGGGCTGTGGTGGTAGTTGCTGCCGTCGTTGTTGTAGTGGCTGGGGCTGTGGTGGTGGTGGCTGGCGTGGTGGTAGTGGCTGCCGTCGTTGTTGTAGTGTCTGGGGATGTGGTGGTTGTTGCTGCCGTAGTTGTTGTAGTGTCTGGGGCTGTGGTGGTTGTGGCTGCAGTGGTTGTTGTGGCATCTGTCGCTGTTGTAGTGGGTGGGGCTGTGGTGGTTGTGGCTGCCATTGTTGTTGTAGTTTCAGGGGCTGTGGTGGTAGTGGTTGCAGTGGTGGTGGTGGCAGCCATCGTTGTTGTAGTGTCTGGGGCTGTGGTGGTTGTGGCTGCAGTGGTGGTGGTGGCAGCCATCGTTGTTGTAGTGTCTGGGGATGTGGTGGTTGTGGCATCCGTCGTTGTTGTAGTGGCTGGGGCTGTGTTGGTTGTGGCTGCAGTGGTGGTGGTGGTACCCATCGTTGTTGTAGTGGCTGGGGCTGTGGTGGTTGTGGCGTCCGTCGCTGTTGTAGTGGGTGGGGCTGTGGTGGTTGTTGCTGCCATTGTTGTTGTAGTTTCTGGGGCTTTGGTGGTAGTGGCTGCAGTGGTGGTGGTGGCAGCCATCGTTGTTGTAGTGGGTGGGGCTGTGGTGGTTGTGGCTGCAGTGGTGGTTGTGGCATCCGTCGCTGTTGTAGTGTCTGGGGCTTTGGTGGTTGTGGCTGCCATCGTTGTTGTAGTTTCTGGGGCTGTGGTGGTGGTGGCTGCAGTGGTGGTGGTGGCAGCCATCGTTGTTGTAGTGTCTGGGGCTGTGGTGGTTGTGGCTGCAGTGGTGGTGGTGGCAGCCATCGTTGTTGTAGTGTCTGGGGCTGTGGTGGTTGTGGCATCCATCGCTGTGTTAGTGGTTGGGGCTGTGGTGGTTGTGGCATCCGTCTCTGTGGCTGGGCCTGTGGTTGTAGTGACGGCATTTACATGTAGTCATACAAATGTAAATTAACCTATTCTGAGTCACCATTCCCAAATCAGTCCGTAATATGTTTATGTCTTCCCAATTCAAATATCATGTCATGAATTCATTGCAACAGTTAACACAAGAAGTTTTAGTAATTCTTGTGTTTCATATAAATTGCCCACTCAAGTAATCTATGATACCCTGTAGAGCTAAATAATTTTTACAGTAGAACCAAGACTGCTGTCAAAGATGAGTGAATGCTGACCCAAAGCCAGCAGCCATCCCCTGTGCTTCAACACGTAACAACAGCAGCCATGCGCATTCATGCTACAGCCTTCATATTTCCCTCCCATGTTTTTTCAGTAGAATTACTGTGGTAATTGTTTTGAAGTCTCTTTGTGTTGCTTTTTTGTTTTGTTTTATCATATTGGTTTTGTGTTTATACATAAAAGATAAGAGATCATACGTGTTCTCATTAGGATAAGGATTTGGTTGGTTTTTTTTTTTTTTTTTTTAAATGACATCAGAAACAGCAGTATGCGACATTACGTGATGGCAGAGCTTCAGTTCATCCTTTGTCATTTTTTTTTTTTTTTTTTTAATAAATAGGACAGGGGGAATGAATGAGGGGGAGAAGAGACGGTGAGAAGGGGGGGGAAGAGAGACAAAAAAAAACAAAACTCCTGGGTCACCTGTATGGAGAAAAAAAAACAAACAAACAAACAAACAAAAACAAACAGAGGAGACAGCAAACAACAAAGAGCAACATAATAATAGAGAAAACAAAGCACCATCACAATAAACTAGCTAGTCATAGATATCAGTATTTACTAAGTAATAAACGATATTGTGCAGCACGCAAGATAGACAGCGCACAGTGTGCTTTGAGGCAGCAGCCAAGAAAGCTTTAGTCCGCGTCTGTGAATACCCATGTGTGCATACCTGTGTGGATCAGCATGCTTGCATTCCAAAGGTTTCTCCATGTAATGATCTGCTAGGGAGTGTGGGGGGGCCACAGCCCCGTCCTCCAGGGTGTGAAGGAGGTATGGAGGAGATCAAAACTCCAGACATCCAGAGGCCCCCAGAACACAAGAGACCATGGAAGACCAACAGAGGGGCAGCCGCGCCACTGTCCCAGTAAGAGCTGAGGAGAGTCCCAGATGAGGGCTCGCCCAGCAGCCGCGGAGCAGAAGTCAGGGGGAGTTGCAGTGACGCGCCCGTGAGCTCCGCCGGCCCCCAGCTGCGTCTGAGTGACCGAGCCCTAGGCTGAGAGGCCGGGGGCACCCCACCTCCAAAGGGGCCCGAGCGAGCCCCAGGCCCCGACAAGCGGCCGCCAAGGAGTGAGCCGGTGTGTACCCGGACGCCCACCCCCAGACACAAAGAACCACCAACACACCGACACCTGAGGGAGTCCGCCACCGGCAGGGGAAGTGGTGGTGGGTGGAGATAGGCCTCCAAACCTTGGAGGGCCTGAGGTGTCCCCAGAGAGGTGGCGTCTGATACCCAACCTGACATATAGACACAGACATACAGGCACACACAGACACAAACATCCATTCCCACCCTCATGCTCTCATATGCACTCACTCCACACTCAACCAAGGATTTGGTTGTTGTGTGGGAACATCGCCTATAGTTTTATATTGTTAAATGTTATATTACAACGTGTTTTAAGTCATTTTACAGAGAAACGCAAAAAGTACTGTCAAGAGTAGTGCAATAAATACTTCCTCCTTGGAGTAATTAAGTTACATACTGCATTAAATACATTACATAATACTTTTTAGTACTTAATATATCAAGTATGCTTTTAAGTAAAATGTTCTGTGTAATATATGTAATGCATTACTCTTTTTTTCAGTAATTACGCAACACCGATACGGGCGGGAATTGATAAGAATTTTGCAATTATGATTCTATTATTATTATCACTTATCGATTCCTTATTCATTCCCTTTGGCTCCACTTCACGATCTGCAGACCATGTGGAGTGGAGAATAGTGTACCAAAACGCAGACAAAACGAAGCGTGGAAACAAACTTCATTTAACCTAGCCTAACCCAAACTGAAAAAGAGCTGTTTTATTTGATGCTGAGCAAACCAATAACAAACAGTAAATGTCAACTCTACTGAGGCAGCATGGAGCGGAGAGAATGTGGACTCAAATGCAGTTGATATCATATGGTTTCTCATCTACTAAAGAATCAAGAGGCGGTTTTTGCTGCTTTAGACAAACTAAGGCACAAGCTACTCATTTTAACTCCATTAGAGCTGATAAAACTCCAAAAGCTGGTGGCTATCCTTGACCCATGCAGATATTTTTTAACTTATTGGTACTGTTTCTCCAAAAAGCTCTGTAGTTGACAATTATTGCGTAGATTAATAATTACTTTCTTGAACTGTCTACTACAGGTTTGTGACTGAGCTTCTTGGAGGTGAGACATGTGTCTCATGTTCAGTGGTTCTACCTGCTTTCTGCCACCTGCATCACACCATCGAGGTCTCCTTTGATGACTTAAACTACATGGTGAAATTTAAGACTGCCCTCACAAAGGACCTGTCCCAATGTGTAGCTACACTCAACCATCAGTGGCTCAAGATAGCTACTATCCTTTACCCATGCTTTAAAGATTTAAAGTGACTTGCAAGGGGAAGAGGTTTGGACCAGCCTTGAGGCCCTGCTGCAGGAAACGTGTAAAGATGCCACCACAAAGGAGCCAGCAAAGGCAAAGAGCCTCCTCCTCTCTTCATTGTCTTCAGACTCTTATTCAGATGAGGAAGCCCTGTGTAACAGGGCCCTGAGTTTGTGCAGAACAGAATCCACCATTAGCAAGAAAGACTGCCCGCTGCAGTGGTGGTCCAGTCGAGCATGGACCCACCCACAGCTGTCTGTCCTGGCCCACAAGTATTTGATTAGTCCTGCCTCTTCTGTCCCATGTGAGAGACTGTTCTCACTTGCAGGTCACATAGTAACAAAAAAGAGAGCTGCCTTGAGAAAATGCGAACAGACTAGTTTGTCTAAGTAACTGGCTGAAATAGATGGACAGTAAATAAGCATGGACGTACTGTGAGTCCAATGGGTTTGCTATATTTTGCACTAAAATGTTTGATGAGCACACTGTTTTAGCCTAATGTACAAAATAATTTTGGCTAAGGTTATTCAGAGTTTAAAGGTGAAGCTGTTCAAATACCCTTTTATGTTTCTGGCTTATTTTGTTTAAAAAGAAAAACTGCACTTTATGTTGACAGTTTTCATTATTATTTAAAGACAATACCATTTTGAAAACGTACTTAAACTACTTAAAATAGCACTTTATTTTTAAGTCTGCCCAATTTTGGCCAGGGATATTATTTTTGTTTCTCTGTTTTGCAGTTTAAATATTTTTCCCCCAAAATTAAAAGAGCTTGAGTTTACAATATTCATGTCCATGTCTTGATTCTTTCGCCCACTAAATCCCTTTTAAATAAAAAAAAAAAACATTTGCGCTTTGGGGCAAATTTTCTTGTGCGATTAAATGCGATTAATCATGGTTAATTAATTACAATAACTTCTATAAAGTAGAGTAAGATAAATATGGTACCCTAAATATTATTATTTACTCTCTGACAACATCATAATGTGAAGTCTGGTTAAACTTTCAAGGGTCATATCACATTGTGGCATAGATAGCTGGCCAAAATTCATTACTGCATGAAAGGTCTCACTTCTATCCACATTTTCATGGAAAGCAACCTTTACCTATTATTCCTTCTGTAACACTCTAAAATAATCTCTTAATATAATTATTTTTACACTGAATTATATTGTTTCTTAAAATTGTAAAATAATAATAAGAAATTAGTTAATTGATTACAGTAATTAACAGAGCCGAAATGGATTTTCTCGGCCTTGAAAATGTTACAAGGTTTTATTTTATAGCTTAATGTTATGAGGGCTCAAAAACATTGGACAAAAATAGGAAATTTCAGCTTAGTAATTACATTTTAAGTTGTGGTAACTCCAAATACTTTAAAAGTATGAAGGCAATATTTTGTACTGCTTCATTGAATATGATAAGGCTGTATCAAAGCTGATTATGAGGGGGCTTAGTGGGAACCTTTTAACCTTTTTCAGAAATTAGTGATTTTAAATGGAATGATCCATGTGTGCTGTGTTACTGCATACTGCATACTGAGTATGAGGGACACCACTCAAGAGAGAGAAGCTTTCTCTCTTGACTCTCACAGACAAGAGCGAAAGAGACAGACAGAGAAACTACACTGTTTTTTTTTTAAAGCAAAACTTTCAACAAGTATGCAAAATGTCCTCATCTCATCTATACCACACTCAAAGTTGTTACTAAACCCACTTTTTGTAGAATTTTTTTTTTTTAAATGTAGAAATTTGGCTTCATCTTGCATCACTAAGTACAATTCACCTAGATTGTACACATTGAACTCAAGGTAATAAGTGCCTAACCATTAAAGTATTATAACAATCAGTGTTCTTACAGTCTACATATTGTCTGTAGCAATTATTTATGAGGGTATATATAGCTATGCTAAAGCAGTTCATTTATTTTGTATCAACAGTAAGTTTAGCATCACTTAACTTACCTATAAGAAGCAACAAAATTGATATCATCAGTCCAACGGCCATTGTTTAATCAGTTAAATCTGTAAAAGAAACATATGTCAAGGTTATGCGCACAGATAAATAAACAAATAAAAAAAAAAACGAGTTAAAAACTCAGGATAACAGAATTTTACAAAAATACAAAAGGTTTTGATCATTAACTGTACTCATCATAACACTTCTCAATAAAAAAAAACAGTGTATGACAATTTTAAAATAACATATGTAAAATAATTCATTAGGATTAGTTTTACAACTTAGTGAAAAAATGAAAAGTCATTTTCACAGTATATGAAATCTATTTTGTATATTGTACTTACCAAAACTGAGATCAGATGAAAATGTATTAATTCTCTTTTTGTTTTGTTTTTTATCTCCTGTAGATATTCACCTCTTTGCTCTGTTAAACCTTATGTTCACACCTCTTGTGACCTTATATATTTCAGAAGAGTGAGGGCTAATGACGTATGTGAGAGATGATAGAAGAGATGAAAAACGTCACATCACAGGATTCACAAGTTTGTCAAGTGATCAACCTGAAAGTTTCTTGGCTCAGGATCACAGCCTCTCCCTTCTTTTTGTTAGTAACCTCAGTTACTCATGGACATAGAGGCAGACAAACAAATAATGAAATCCAGTAGAGCGAAAAGCAGTTGGAAGAAATGTAACATAATCAAAGTAAGCAGACATCTTTGTTTATTATAGAGTATGAGTTTTCAAAATGTTTTCACTGTACCTTGTAATACGAAACGTTTTTGTTTTTTTTAACTGGCCTTTTTCTGGCTTTATTTGATCTATTCAGTGAAGAGTGACAGGGAAGCAGACAGAGAGTGGAAAACGAATTTCCATGGGTCAGATTCAAACCCAGACTGCTCGCTCTCAACCATGTGGCAGCCTGCTCATCCCAGTAAGCTAAACCAGCAACCCAACACAGAACTTTTTAACAAAGTGATATAGTCTGATAATATGTTGTGAGCTCAAAGCATCACAAGTAAATTTCCTCATATTTTTCCAAGTAACTGAAAACTTATGAAGTCAATATTATCAAGTTGCAAAATTATAATAATTAACAAATTGAATGGCTCCGTACTTTGCTTTTAGTCTGTATAGTGAAAAAAACAGCATTTTTATATTTCCATTCTAATAGTGTTTTTACTATTAGAGATATTTCTCTCTACATATATACCACACTCATTTGCCCAAAAATGAGGACTGATAATGCATTCAAATTTAACTCCTTTCTCATATTTTCAAACGACAGTTTTCTTGAAGAGTTAAAAAAAAAATAAGGATAAAGAAACAAAGAAACAAGAACAAGACATTAAGAATATTGGTCCAGCTTAACAATTGTTTGTTATTTTTATGTATTTTATGCATTGCTACATCAACTCAATAAGCAGTTTACTTAGTAAATCATTAACTAGGCTAAAGGTTTAGTGCTATTGTCAGCTAAAAAAAATATCTAAAAACAGTAAATCTTTTCTTGAAATTCCATTGTCTCCGGTTAAGCCTTTAAAGTTCTATGGCATCGTAAAAAAAATTTTTGGAAATATTTGAGTTATGTGTAGTCTTCACATAGACACAATGTATACCCTGCTTACTCTGGTGTATTCCACACTCAAAGAAACAAACAGGCAGTATTTTGTACACTAAAATAAATACCAAATTATTAGGTCTACCTTGTACCTTAACTGCCTTTTGTTTTTTAATGCATTGGCACATGGCTCACAATATCTCAAACTCTAACATGAAAAAATGAAGCTCCTGGTGCATTTTTTGTGTTAATGTTCATGCAAAAGAAAGTTTGGAAATGTGGTTATTGAGTCAGCAGAGCATTTGTGACCTTCGTGCACTATGTCTCAGCAGTAAACAACCACTCTTAAATGATCTGTCATTTTGTAGCTGAATACGTGTGGTTCCTAAACACTTTAATTTTGCCATAACACCACTTATAGTTGATCATGTAATATCTAGAAAGCAGGAAATTTCACAAACTGACTTGAGATCAGTTAATCTGCAAAGATTGCAGCTGAGTCTGTTTGCAAGACCTGCCGGAAATAACACTGTTCTTGATTGGTGGCTTCAGTATTTAATGGAATCTGTTCCACTTTTGAGTTACTGAACCTCATTATGTGGGTTTGAATCAGCCAAGGAATATACAAATTATGGTATCGCCAATCAAAGCTTGCATAAGAGGAGAGGTGGAGGAAGATCTCAGCCTGGGCGTCTATTGTCTCATGTAGTCTGGAAGATGAGTGGATGGTGGGGCGGGTGCAGTTTTCTCTGTGGTGGGGTTGGGTGGATTGTCCCGGGCTCTGTGGGGCCGGGGGGCGCTGCTGCGCTGGGCCCCGGTCTGGATGGGCCTGGGCCCCCTTTCCCTGGCGGGTCGCGGAGTATGGGAGTGCCTACTGGGGTCAGCGGGGGAGCTGGCCCCAGGGAGGGGTCACCTGCCCCTCCCTTCCTTCCCTCCCCATCTCCAGCTGACTCCCTCTTCCCGCTCCACCACAACCACCCACACATGCAGGGCCTTGGAGTAGGGGTATGTCACCAGGGTGCAGAGGAGGCTAGACCCCCCCCCCCCCCGTCCCATTCTGGCTGCCTCTGCCTCAATTTTAATTTTATCCCACAACTTAGACATTAGAATAGAATATTCTTTATTGTCATTGTCACAAGTACAATGAAATTGAAAGATGTCTCCGGTCAGTGCAACATCACGAAAGATAAATACTTAAAAACTATAATAGATATGATATAAAAGATAAAAATACATATAAAATACAGTGTTCTCATACAGTAAATACACCCAAGCAATCCAGGCCTAAGGCCCCATACAGACACTCAACATACGACCTAGTTGATATATCACTCAAACAATCAATCACTCAGTCAATTTGTTAGCGCATCCAACAAAACATGTCTGAAAGTATTCCAACATCAAGGGCACAAATGACAACAGGGGCAATGAAAGTCATCTACTTTTAGTAGCATTGAGACATGATATTGCAATTGGGTAGAAACTGTGTTTGAGTCTGTTAGTCCTTGTGTATGTTGTTCTATACCGTTTACCTGAAGGCAGCAGTTCGAACATGGAGTGTCCAGGGTGTGAGGTGTCCTTTATGATGTTATGGGCTCTTTTGAGGCAGCGGGAACTGTGTAGGTCTTTCAGTTTGAGGAGAGGGCAGCCGATTGTCCTTTGGGCAGCATTGATTACTCCCTGGAGTGCTTTCCTCTGAGCCACTGTGCAGCTAGCGTACCATATGCCTATGCAGTACGTTAGTATGCTTTCGATGGAGGCTCTGTAGAAAGACACCAGCAGTCTCTGTGTGATGTTGTTCTTCCTAAGCACTCTCAGAAAGTACAGTCTCTGTTGTGTCTTTTTCAGTAGCTCAGAGGTATTCACACTCCAGGATAGGTTTCCCTCTATGCTGACTCCCAAGAAGCGGAAGTCTGCCACCCTCTCCACATAGTCGTCGCTGATGATTAGTGGTTGGATTTCTGTCTTGTGTCTTCTGTAGTCAATTATGAGTTCTTTGGTCTTTTTCGTGTTTAGGAGAAGGTTGTTATCCTTGCACCATGAAGACAGCCGCTCCACCTCATCTCTGTAGGCAGACTCATCTCCCCCAGATATGAGCCCCACCACAGTAGTGTCATCTGCGAACTTTACAATGGTGTTGCTCTGGTGGGCGGGGGGTGCAGTCGTGTGTATAAAGCGAGTAGAGCAGTGGACTAAGCACGCAGCCCTGTGGCGACCCAGTGCTTAGATTTAGGGCTGGAGATGTGTAACGTCCCACTCTCACTCTCTGTCTGCGGTCGGTGAGGAAGCTATTGATCCACTTACAGGTGCTGTGAGGAAGCCCTAGGTCCTTTAGCTTGGCGTCCAGCTTGTATGGAAGAATGGTATTAAATGCCGAGCTATAATCCACAAAGAGCATACGCACATAGCTTCCTTGCCTCTCCAGATGTGTTAATGCTACATTGAGTGCTGTTGCTATGGCGTCCTCTGTCGATCGGTTTGCTCTGTAGGCAAACTGGTGTGGGTCAAGGCTGCTGGGTAGGGCTGCTGTGATGTGGTAACGCACAAGTTTCTCAAAGCACTTCATCACCACCGGGGTTAGTGCCACTGGTCTATAGTCATTTAGGCTAGAGATATGAGGTTTCTTGGGCAAGGGTATTATGGTGGAGGTCTTGAGGCAGGGTGGGACGTTTGACTGTTCAAGGGATTGGTTAAAAATCCTGGTGAAAATATAGGCAAGCTGGTCTGCGCAGTCTCTCAGCACACGTCCTGGTACACCATCTGGGCCGGCTGCCTTCCTCGGGTTAACAGCCCGCAGGGTGCGCCTCACTTCATGCTCCTCCAGAGTGATGATGGTACTGCTGCTGTGGGCTGTATGGTGGCATAGGGTGCAGTGACCTAAAAGCGTGTGAAGAAGATGTTCAGCTCCTCCGCCAATGCTGGGTCACCTTCAGCCATACCTGATTTGGACTTGTAGTTTGTCAGCTGCTGGACACCCTGCCACACCAGCCGGCTGTTCTTACTCTCCAGGTGGTTCTCGATCTTCTTCCTATAGTCCGCCTTGGCCTTCTTAATGCCTTTTTTCAGGTTGGCTCTAGCCCTGCTGTAGCTCTCCCTGCTTCCGGACCTGAAGGCGCTGTTCCTCTCTTTTAACAGCTGCTGGACTTCCCGGGTCATCCATGGCTTTTGGTTGGTGTAAACCCGGATCTGCTTGTCTACTGTGACAGTGTCTATACAGTGTTTGATGTAACAGAGGACACTGTTTGTGAACATTTCCAGATCTTGATGTTGGAAGATATTCCAGTTGGTTCTGTCAAAGCAGTCCTGTAGCTGTTGAGAAGCGCCCTCTGGCCATGTTGTTACAATTTTAGTGATGGTCGACGCAGTTTTCCTGATTGGGGCATATGCAGGAATTAGGAGCAGGGATAAATGGTCAGATTGGCCCAGATGTGGTAAGGGTCTTGCCCTGTAGCCCTTCTTGATGTTGGAATAGACTTTATCTAAGGTGTTAGCCCCTCTCGTGGCACACTTCACATGCTGGTGGAAATTAGGGATAGCTGTTTTTAAATCCACCTGATTAAAATCACCCGCTATAATGTGCACTGCGTCAGGGTATTTATTGAGTTTATTGTTGATGTTCGTGTGCAAAAGCGCTAGTGCCACGTTAGTATTTGCATCTGGCGGTATGTAAACAGTTGTTATTGCCACAACAGTGAACTCCCGTGGAAGATAGATGGGCCTGCATTTGACAGTCAGATATTCTATGTCCGGAGAACAGTGACGGTCTATGATCACTGTGTTAGTACACCAGCTGTTATTCACCTATATGCAGATTCCCCCTCCTTTTCTCTTACCGGAATTGTTTGTTCTATCCTGGCGCTGTGCGGTGTAGCCTGCTAGCTCAATAGCAGAGTCCGGGATGGACTGATGCAGCCAGGACTCAGTGATCAGAAGAATACATGAGTTTTTGATGTGATTGTCCGTTGTTATTTGTAACCTTAGTTCGTCCATCTTGTTCACCAAGGATCTGACATTCGAGAGATATAAACTCGGGTCTAAAAGGCTTCCTCCTTAGCCTGGTTAGCACGCCAGCCCGGCAGCCTTCTTCCTCCTTCTCTCTCGTCGCCGTCTGCGTCTCCCTCCCGCCGGAATAGTAATCCAAGGAGCGCCCGGTCTCCTCGCTACTTCCTCTGGTATTTTGTGTGTGTGGATAAATTCCATGGTCACGCTCACACGGTAACTCATTCCGATCTTAAGAAGATCATGTCTGCTGAAGATGTTATTCGCTTGACTGATCGCGCACAAAACAAAACACAAAACGTACAAAGATAACCAAACACCACACCGACCAGTGGTACATCGAGCTGCTGCAACTGTGTGCGCCGCCGCCATTTTAACAGTTCTCACACTCTCATTACACATACATATAGGATCTTGGGGGTGGACACGATACACGGAGTCCAAATTACCATCAGGGTGTACACCTCACCCCTGGCGTCGTTGCCCACCTCTCAATTTTAAATACACGTAGACATTGAGGGCTAGCAGGAGGGACTATGCGCTTACCTGCTGCTCTCTGGCAGGTAGCTCCATGCCCTCCTGGGTTTTAATTGCACCTTAGAACACACATGCATCAACACTACAATGAGCGGGTGGAGGGAGGTTTGGAGTCTTCTCTCACCCCCATTCTCTGCGGCCTGCTGGAGCGGGGGGGCTAGGAGGAGTTGGCCGTCCGACTGCGGTCTGGAGTGTGGGGCCGCCCTGCTGCTGCGGAGTCGGGGCGGTCTGCCTCTCCCCACCGCAGGGAAAAGGGTAACACCACCTGGGTCTGGGTGCAGTTCCCCCCTCCAGGGGCAAGGGTACCTAGACCCGGTTTGTAGAGTACGCTTGGGGAGTGTGATCGTGTGTACAGCGTCTCTTTATGTCTGTCTCCACGTTGGTTGAGTGTGGAGTAAGTGCATATGAGAGCATGAGGGTGGGAATGGATGTTTGTGTCTGTGTGTGCCTGTATGTCTGTGTCTATATGTCAGGTTGGGTATCAGACGCCACCTCTCTGGGGACATCTCAGGCCCTCCAAGGTTTGGAGGCCTATCTCCCCCCACCACCACTTCCCCTGCCAGTGGCGGACTCCCTCAGGTGTCGGTGCGTTGGTGGTTCTTTGTGTCTGGGGGTGGGCGTCCGGGTACACACCAGCTCACTCCTTGGCGGCCGCTTATCGGGGCCTGGAGCCTGGGGCTCGCTCGGGCCACTTCGGAGGTGGGGTGCCCCCGGCCTCTCGGCCTGGGGCTCGGTCACTCAGGCACGGCTGGCTGCCGGCGGAGCTCACGGCGCGTCACTGCAACTCCCCCTGGCTTCTGCTCCTGCTGCTGAGTGAGCCCTCATCTGGGACTCTCCTCAGCTCTTACTGGGACAGTGGCGCGGCTGCCCCTCTATTGGTCTTCCTTGGTCTCTTGTGTTCTGGGGGCCTCTGGATGTCTGGAGTTTTGATCTCCTACATACCTGCTTCATACCCTGGAGGACGGGGCTGTGGCTCCCCACACTCCCTAGCAGATCGTTACATGGAGAAACCTTTGGAATGCAAGCATGCTGATCCACACAGGTATGCACACAGGTGTACACACGGGTATTCACAGACGCGGACTACAGCTTTCTTGGCTGCTGCCTCAAAGCACATTGTGCGCTGTCTATCTTGCGTGCTGCACAATATCGTTTATTATTTAGTACCTACTGATCTCTACTGCTAGCTAGTTTATTGTGATGGTGCTGTTTTTTTTTATTATGTTGCTCTTTGTTGTTTGCTTTCTCTTCTGTTTTTTTCTCCATACAGGTGACCCAGGTGTTTGTTTTTTCTTTCTTCCCCCCCTTCTCACCGTCTCTTCTCCCCTTTGGTTTTCTTTCTCTCCCTCTCTTTCTTTCATTCTTTCTCCCTGTCCTATCCCCCAGTCATGTCTGTCCCGTTTGTAGCAACTGAAAATAAAATAAATTCATAATTATAAAGGTCAATCAAATGGACCAATATGGCAAAACCATGATGATCCACTTGGTAAAATAAATCCACTTGGCATCTTTCTTGGCCTTAAGACAACAATTCTGATGGCTAAAGATCCAAACGGGACACAAAAAAAAAAAAAAAAAGCTTGCATAAACTGCCTAACAATAAGGTTCAGGACTGATTTAATACCGTAAACACTTGAACAAACATAAAGAAAGGCCTTTTGTCTGGATAAAAGTAATCATCCTTTATTAATAAGCATTATTTATCCATGAATGATGCTTGAGATCTAGTATGTTATGTAAGCAGCTGTTTTTACATTTATTTTAGAATCGAGCAGGTACATGTGCGTCACTTTCACTGTTGTTTATAACAAGGTTCTTTCTTGTGAAACAGCTTCATGCCAGTGAACAATCATGTAGACAAATGGCATCTATCACATTGTTTTCAAACCATTTCTAATCCACTCAGATTTAATTCTGACCTTTTAGTTTGTGATTTAAGGACAACTGACGTGTTCTACAAAGAAACATGAAACTTAATTAGATGTATAGCTACATGTAGCACTTAGTGCACTTTAGTTAATTCCTCTTAGCTTTTTTTAAGACAAAGTGCAGCAAATCGGAGAATATGAAAGAAAAATAAATCTGCAGCAGACAGTCAGTCGTACCACACAGTAATCCTCATGCACTACTGAGTTTATTAATCTTAATACATGTTGATGGACTCAAGACATTTTAAGACTCAAGAGGTTTATTGTCATTTCAAATGGTGTCACATGACTTTTTAATTTTATGCTTTAGAGTTGACTTGAAAAAATGTTCCAAGACTTGTGACTTGACTTGGACTTTTGTACCAATGACTTGGGATTTGACTTGGACTTGAACCTGTTTACTTGAAAAGACTTGATATTTTACCCCAAATCTAAAATTTAACACACACATATTATATAAAAAGTGCACACCATTAATTATTTCATTATTTCATTGATTCTTTCCACACTCCACTCCACTGTATGTGACATGCAAGAAGAGAATCACAGATGGAGATGGAACAACTTCCAACTTTGTCCGACATTTGAAGTTGCATAAAGAATGGTGGGTGGTACTTTTCTTTTGCTACGATGAGATAGCTGACATAGCTAACTTCATCTTATTAGCAAATGTTCTCTGGGCAACATTGATGATACAGTTTGGCTTTAACATTTATGATATTTTTGTCATGCTATTTTAAATCTGGTCCTACAAGCTCATTCAAGAATAACATGCAGCTTTTTAGTTCAGAATTGTCAGTGAATGGTGAGCGGGGGTCGACCAGAAAGTGGGCTCTGTACCTGAACTCAGGGAATAGAGTTTCTCTCTGTCTCCTTCCCATCATTAAACCCATAGATTTAATATAGAGTTTTGAGAAAAGTGTTTTAATAAACCAATAATCAAGTCACATAGACTTGATTATTGGGAAATAATTGTCTATTGTGGAAAACACAAAGCACTTTCCGACAGTAGTTGACGGCAAATACAGCAAATATGTCGCAGAACATCAAAAACAGAGAACCTTGCTGCTGAGAAACGTTCAATGTTAAAAACTCAGTTGAGCGACACTGATCATGTTTCAGTTACTGTGGACATTTGGTTGGACCAAAAAGATGAGGGGTTTCCTTGGCATCACTGTGCACTGGATAAAGAAAGAGACAGAGAGAATACAGTTGAAATCCAAACTGCTGGCCTTGGACCGCTCCAAAGGATTACACACTGGTGACAGAATCTGTGAGAAATTTTAAGCTAAATGTGACGAATACAACATCAAAGACAAACTAGACTATATTATTCGTAACAATGCTTCCAATATATGAAAAGCATTCACTGTGTACTTCCTCACTGAGCAAGGTGAGAAACATGATAATGATGGTGATCATCTTGACAATCCAGAGTTCTGGCATGATTGTGAAGACAGTTAAACTTGTCAGGTACTGACAGCTCCTGAAGCATTTGAAGTGTTGGAATGTGGAAATTTCAACATTGCTTGAAAAAACTGCCAGCTAGCAACGTCCCTCTCACCGGTAGGCAATGTTCCTTCTAAGCTGCGCACTTGCGCAATTGCGCACTGCTGGCAAGGTCTCTGCGCACAGAAAATCTGCGTTGCGCAAAAAAAAAAAAATCTAACCTGAATTTAAATCCCTGTAATGATTTTGTGGATAATTAAAGTCAGTCATATATCCACAAACACAACAAGCTGAAAGTCAGTGATGCTGCTCGGTTTGCAGTCCTGAATATCACGGCACAAGCAGAATTCACTGCAATGTTAATGTTAGCTATGTTATATTGCTGCCTCTGTTCGGTGGTGTCGAGCCAAACGGTCTTTAACGTGTGTTTGAACGAGCTGACGGTTCACTCGTTAAGCTGAAAGAAAGATGCTTTAATCGCAGGAGTCACACATGTGTTCATTGTACCATCTGGGAACTCTTCTTGTTTCGTAATAACACAAACACTAAATCCTCCTTCTTTTGTGCTGTTTTGTAGCAGTGTATACACCTGAGACTTTCACCTGTCTGTCTGTCCTGCACTCGCTCTCTGTTTCCTTCTCTCTGATTGTGTAATAAAAGTATGAACATGTGTTTATAAGTCACACTTGTGTTTGAATCCTGCAGCTTATCACACATTTGATTTCCATGTGTGACAACTGCAAGTGTCCAGAGTGAGGACAGACTGAGGGACCCACTGCTGCACATCATCTGTGAGGCTTTGCACCCCTGATGATCCACCAGGACAAACTCAACAGTGTGTGAGGAAGAGGAGGAGGAAGAGCCAGCAGCAGCTGACAGATGGAGAGAATAGACAGACTGTTCCCTGTTTGTGAAGGACTGCTAGAAAAGTTTAACATAACTAATTGTCTGTCCTGAATCAGTCTTATTAGGTAATGTTCAAATCATTTTATCATTCCAGTGTTTTCAGTGTGGGAGAAAGTACTCAGGGCCTTCAAGTTACACACTATGAAACGCAGCAACAAGTTTAATATTCAGAAACCTGAAGTATGTATCAGCAGCAGAATGGACCTAAAAATAAATGTTTGTTCCAGTTCTATGAAGCTTTGAGTATTTTGGATTAGTAGCACTGCTGTGTTTGTTGCATCATATTGCTGTAATTGTTTATATGCTTTATATATTCTGAGGTAAGTTTTTTTCAGTATTACAGTACACTACAGTACTTTAATCCATAGTTCCTGATTAATGAGGAGTTACTGAAGTACAAGCTTTTAAAAAAAAATTGTTACTGTCTTTACAGATGTGGCAAGAGACTGAAAACATGCTGTTGTTTGCACATATTTAATATTCAGCTCTGCACAGGAGCTGCAGCAGGGTGCAGCCTGTTGTTTTTACAGTGTAACACTTGTAATAAAAGTACAGTAACAGTAATTAGTGACTGAGTAGCCCGGAGCGTTTCTCTTGATTTCTTTTGTCAAGGTAAATTCATTCACCTGCACAGATTAGCTAAACGAACCCTGACAGCCGAGTCCTCATCTTAGCTAGCTTATGCTTAGCAAACTTATGGGAAAGGAGACCCCTTGGACATAAATTAGCGTGATGAGAACTATTGAAAACAAAAGAAAGAATCTTTGGAAAAAATTATCTAAGGAGAATTAATTAATTTTAGTCTGACCCCAGTCCCATCCGCTAACATGGAGGAGGTGGGGTTCATGACCTATACTGCAGCCAGACACCAGGAGGCGATAGAGACGTTTTGGCTTCATTTTTGGGGAGCTGTCACATCGTCCATGTTTTCTACAGTCAATGGTGAAAAGGTATCCAGCTAGGGCAGACATGATTCTGCAGGTCACCTGCCCAGTGGACAAAAAGAAATAAAATAGTTGTGTTGATGAATGATAACATGAAGAGTGTTTGGTGTTTCTCAGCCTGAAACAACTATAATGCTACTTTTCTGAGAATAATGAAAATGTGATGAGAGAGGAACACAAAAACATACAGAAAATGCATTAACTATACCAACCCGAAACGCATACACAATAAATGATACTCATGAAGACCAGACAGCATCTTAAGCATGAGATTCTGTTTGTCATCTTGTCCAAGTCACTAGTAAGATGAAAGTGATACATAAACTAGTGGACTGAATATTATAGGAGGACAGATGGTTGCATCATAGAGGAGAAAACAGAATGCTGATCAGAGGTCTTAAATGAGTGAGCTGAGTGAGCTGATTGTGAGTTTCTGGTGTGTGAAGAAGTTTTACCATGGCACACATTTGTACGGTGGCTGGGAAGTGCAAAGCGCAACAAATTAAAAATCCACAACAAATTAAAAAACAGCAACAAATTAAAAAACCGCAACAAATTAAAAATCCACAACAAATTAAAAAACGGCAACAAATTAAAAAACGGCAACAAATTAAAAAACGGCAACAAATTAAAAAACGGCAACAAATTAAAAATCCTTGACGGAAAGGGATTGTCTGAAATACCGGAAGTGACACAACGATTAGCCTTATGGAGAGTGATGTCATGAGAGGGGGCGTGGCCAGGTTTTTTGTTTGAGGTGCCATGTTTCTGGGCCGAACAAAGCGCTAGCGAAAGAGGAGCGAAAGTACACGGATGACACCAGCTATGGTTCGTACTTGCTGTGCGGTCGGTTGTAAAGTTAGATCGCACGACCGGCAAGGGAATAAGGTTGAAAATGGTTTATCTTTTCATTCTTTCCCCACCTGGAAGCAACATGAGGCAGCTCATGTATTGGATGTTACCAAAAGAAGGCGTCTAGTCTGGATAGCAGCTGTGAGACCAGCTGATATCCAGTTCTCTTCAATCTCCAAATATCTGTTGGTGTGCTCCAGACATTTTCATTCCGGTAAGTTATAGATATGTTCATATCACTCTTTATCGGTCTTTTAAGTCTGACATCACTAGCCGTGTCTTGGCTCAAACTCCCAAGAGCACCTGCAGGTCCATAAATCACATGATCACTGTGGCATCACTGAGTGTTGAAAAACTATCTAAAGTCTTTCATCTGCAATAAAATGATCGGCGTTCTGCTCTACCATGTGTAACAATTGAGTTTATCATCCAGGCATACATGAAAACGAAATTAGCAGGAAGTTAGCTCGCTAGATTGCATCTAAATACAATATAGCATGTCCTAACTGAGGGATTTTGGAAACAAATTAAAACGTACAGCTCTGCTAGGGTCACCTACAAGACACTTTTCTTTAATGTTACTATTACTCTCACAACCACACATAACTATAAGTGGTGCACAATTCTGAATCTGTCAACCCTTTTGCCAACAAAAGAAGAGGGCACTTCTTATGAGTGTAGAGAGGACGTGGAGAAGGCGTGTAAACTGAGGGATGACTTAACAAATGTGCCACTCGTTGAGGGAAAGGTTTGGTTTGTTGATGATTTGAGTTTTACGACAGCAGAGGGACAGACTAAAACAGGTTTTACTGTAGTAGACAGTGAGAAAGTTATCTGTGCAGGACAACTAGCATGTTTCATATTTGCTTGAGCAGCAGAGATGCTAGCTTTAATGGAAGCGTGTGAAGCTGCAGAGAAACAAGATGTGACAATATACATTGTTAGCCAGTATGTATTTGCTACTGTCATGGTCCTGGGCCATGTGGGCCCAGTATTCTTAGTTTTCATGTATTTTTGTATTTTGTTCTTTATTTAGGCCATGCTTCCTGGGTTGATCTGTTACGTTGTTCCTTATGTGTTTTCCCGTTGTGACTCTCACCCCCTGTGTGCCCCTCTGTGTATCTGAGCCCTCGTCTCTCCTTATGTTTTATTCCATGTTTCCCCAGCCCGTTATGTCTGTGTTTTCCCCGTGCTCTCTCTCCTCCTGTCTGAACCTCTGTGCACTTCCTGTTTACTTTGTGACTCTCACGCCTGTACATGTCATGTTCAGTTCACCCCGCCCTGTCTCGTTATGATTATCAGCGTCACCTGTGTTCCCCGTGTGTTCAAACTTTCCTCGTTTACCCTCTGTGTATTTCTGTCTGCGTCTCCCTCTGTTCGGCGTCGCGTTCTCCCTCATGTTGTGTGGATCTCCCTGTGTCTACCTTTGAGTATTAGTTTACGTTTTTCCGGTTTAGTTTTGCATGTCCTGTATTCTGTCCTGCCAGCATTAAAGCTGTGTTTCTTAAGTTTATCCCCGTGTTTGTGAATATTGCTATTGGGTCCTCCTCCTGCCTGCCACACGGTCGTACCATGACAGCTACAGTACATCTCTTTGTAGTGCAGTGGGTGAGACGAGGTGTGACAACCTCTACAGAGAAACCTGTAGAACACGCCAAACTCTTGCAAAATCTGCTGGAGGCAGTGTTATTACCCAGTAGAATTGCCGTTTGTAAATGTGCAGCACACACGTGAGGGCCCCTCGTCTCAATCCGGTGATGAAACCAACTGAGCCACAGGTACTCATCAGAATGGCTGGGAATGTGCTGTGCATCTTCTTGAGCCTGTGGACCCAGAGTGGGATGACAGGGAGCGCACTGGGACAGAGCAAACCACACCCAGTACCCGCATGGGTTTTCAACAACTACTGGTGGCAGTTTAAGAACACAACCGCTCACACAAAGAACGAGACCGATGGTTATGCTTGTGATGCCACTGGCTACACATTCTTCTGGACTGTGGCCATATAGCATTACTGGGAGCGAGACAGTTTGTTTGATTGCCTTAGAAACACATCCAGGAGTAGACGTACTTGGAACACTGCCAACTTTTCAACTGCTCTGAACCTGAATGGAAGGTTGATTCACCAGTAGCTGGGAAGGTGAACTGCTCTGGTACGACAGACCTGCTAGTCTGACTCAAAGAATCTGACTTGCTGCAGGACATTATACAGCTAAGCGAACTGGAAACAGGCCAATTGCCTATGTATATGAAGGGCAATGGATTAGTCCAAGTTGGAGATTTATCATGGAATTTGTGCAACGTCACCTATTCTTTTTGTCCTCTGCAAGGAGGATGTAAACAGAGAAGCCTTTTGTCTATATTTACATCATGAACACTTCTCTAAGCTGGTTGAGGTTTTGAGCCAAGAAGATCAAAATACCTTGATCCAATTTCCTTTACAAATAGTTTTCTGTGGTGACAACAGGACAGGAGAAGAGTTGTAAATGCAGATAGTTTACTAGTTGACTCTAACCCCCACAGGATGCCTACAGTGAGAAGATTTGGGGAATTGATAGGAGTCATAAAGAAGGGTGTTGACCAGGCTACAGCTTTGAAGTTAGCTAAGAGCCACATGGATAAACAATGAAGTCAACTGATGCGTTTAAATGCCTATGTCTGTATACAGTTGGATTGTAATGACATATGATTTTTGAGAATGATGATTCTTCTTGTTTGACTTTTGACATTCAGTTGTTTACTTGTAGAAATACATAATGAATCGCATGACAGGACTAGATGCACCACAAGGCTGGATAGCTTGGTTAATGTCTGGTCCTTGGTGGCATCTTCTTTTGAAAATATCAATTCCTGTTTTTGGACTGTTGACATTGATTTGCTTATGTATAGGATGCATTTTACAGTGTATAAGATCAATGCCAACTAAAATAATTCCTAATACATTTGTTAATTATGTACTTTTATAACAATATGAATTGACTGAAATGAATGACATGACAGATGCCTGTGTACTGTATAAATGACGCCTGCGCTGAAAATGTCAAGCACGAGGTGCATTGCTAAGAATATACTACACAGGAATAATTTGGAGCATAAAAATCACAACACAGGAGGGAATGTTAGAGTGAATTGTTAAATGTTGTCATTTTTATGTTTGCCAACTCTGATGAAAGGAATTCCACTGTCCTTCCCCCCAGATTCTCAAGGTTCTGGGTGGGGGGCTGTAGTGTTTTATTGCAGATACATCCTATCTGGAAGATCTGTTTTTGTGATGTTGCTCCTGCTTTTATGACCCTTTGGTCAGCAGGAGGTAACACACACACACACACACACACACACATTCTTACACACACACACATTCTCACATAACACACACACACAGTGCCTTGTCTTTGTTACCAAGGGGGGTTACGTGGGGAAGGTACGTGTTGTATATTATTGTTTATTGTGTGGACGTTGTCAATAAAAGGCAGCAAGAGGAGGCCGTCGTCAGGGTCATTTGTGATGAGCTGAGATAACGACAAGGCCTCCCTTGCAAGTGAAACGATCGATCGCTGTTGCCTTGTTTTTCTTTCACGGGAATAAGTCCTGGATATAGCGGGGTCTGAGTTTAGACCCAACACGTGGCCTACCACTTTGTGACAAAATTGCTGTTGTTCCTGTGATTCCTTCTATAACCATTGGGAACGCACTGGAATGAGCGACCTATTCTTTCACAAATGTTTGGAGAAGCAGTTTGCATACCTAGGGGCTTGATTTTGTACACATGTGGCCATGGAAGTGACTGGAAGACCTGAAATGTCGCATCAGTATTTAATGACTATTTGTTCCACTCTTGCAAGTTGAGTTATCAAACCTAATTACATAGGTTTGAATCAGGCAGGGAAATAACAAATTAAGAGATCACCAATCAAAGCTCACATAAACTACCTAACAGTAAGGTTAAGGATTGATTTAATAGCATAAACACTTGAACAAACAGAAAGAAAGGCATTTTGTCTTGATAAAACTAATCATCCTTTATTAATAGTGTCAGGGCTCTGTGTGCGGGCAGGTGGAAATGTGGATCCAAATGCAGGACTCCGAGACGAAATGTAACTAAAACCACAGCTTTTATTGCTGGCATGAAACAAAAACAGAAACCAAACCATGAAACCAAGCAGGAACACACAAGCAGGGTCTGAGGGTACGACGCGACACCGAGCATGGGAAAACACAGGGCTTAAATACACAGGGTAGTAATGAGGGAATGGGCCACAGAAGGGAGACACAGCTGGGGGAGATCAGGGCTAACGAGATGGGAGAGCTAAGCTGCACACACTAACATAAGACAAAGACTTTCACAATAAGACAGGAAACAAGAATTACTAAACCAGATGCAGACATGACACTGAGAGACAGACTAGACACTGAACAGAAACTGCAACACACATGAGAACCCAAAACCTAAGAACTGATCCCTCACCAAGAATAACAGAAACAGATCTATAATGATAATAACAAACAAAGCACCAGAACATCAGAAAACAATCAATAATGCAAAAATAAACCAAAACATAATAAACTCAAAATACTGGGTCCAATGGACCCAGAACCGTGACAAATAGGCACTATTTATCTATGAATTATGTTTGAGATCTAGTATGTTACGTAAGCTGCCGTTTTCACATTTACTTGTGTGCGTCATTTCCTTTGCTAGTTATAAAACAAGGTGTGGCTCTTTCATGTGACATAACTTCATACCAGTGAGCAGTCATGTCACTGCACTGTTTTCACACCAATTCTTATCTACTCTGATTAAACTTTTTTTTTCTTTGGACAGCGGTGAAGAGGGACGGGGATAAAGGGCAAAAAACAAAAACCAACAAAATAAGCAGACAAAAAATACATATATCAATCACCTGGATCAACTGTTGACAAAGAAAAAAGAGAAAACAAGCAGAAGAAAAAAAAGAGCAACATAATAAACAACATCACAATGATCTATGGGAATATAACAGTAAATACTAAATATTAAACATGACGTGCAGTGACGTGCCCGTGAGCTCCGCCGGCAGCCAGCTGTGCCAGAGTGACCGAGCCCCAGGCCGAGAGGCTGAGGGCACCCCACCCCCGAAGTGGCCCGAGCAAGCCCCAGGCTCCAGGCCCCGACAAGCAGCCACCAAGGAGTGAGCCGGTGTGTACCTGGACACCCACCCCCGGACATACTCTGATTAAACCTTGACCTTTCAGTGTTTACTTGAAAATAGCTAACATATATTGTTCGATGTAGTAAAATTTTATCGAAGGATACGAATGAAAGGTATTAATTTTTATTCCTTCCTGGTTTTGTCTGTGGAAATGTTCTACAAGCAAAGATGCAATTTTTTCTTCATTACAAGTATAGTTACAGTTACAATTACCATTAAATACATTAATTAATTAATTACACTTAACTGCTTACATGTAGAGTGTTTTAGTCAAAGCACAGTAATTTGAAATCTGAGAAAAATCTGAGAAATCTGGAGACAAGCATGCCTTTGAACATAAAGAAAATGTCTCTAAGATTGAATTATTTCTGCCCAGTCATAACAAATATTTATTCTGAACCATCACTAATGTAACAAGTGATAAATCTTCATTCACTGTTTCTTTCTTTTTTTAAAGAACAAAAGAAGTGTTGTAAAATAATACAAATATGAGGGAAAATTTAAAGAAAACAGTTTTTGGAAACCTAATTGTAAATATTAATGTTAAAAATTTCTCAAAGTAAATAAGTACTTATCAGTGTTTTTCAGTTGTAACAGAAGCGTATAGGTCATTGTCTGCATCAACGTACATGCCACTGAGGCCACATTCCTAGACTGCTTTTCAAAGTGGCTTCATTAAGAGACTAATAATGCAACAGGAACCCTCCATACATACATACATGAACTGGCTGTGAAGCAGGCAGAATTGGACCCAAATGCAGATTTGCAGACAGGACTTTAACTCGAAAACACAGATTTATTGCTGAAGATACTAAATTAAACTAAACTGGAATACAGGAACCTAAACTGAGCATACGGAGGAAAAACACCCATTAGGGAGAACCTGATGCAGGACAGAGGGAGACGCAGACATAAATAGACACAAGGGCAAACGAGGGATAAAACCACAGGAGGGAACACAGCTGAATTTGATCTAACTAACAAGACAGGGGGAAACAAAACTGATAGTCTCCTGTCTGGTGTGATGTTCAAAGTAAAACAGGAAGCACTAAAACGCAGACTCATTAACACAACATGACATAGGAGCTGTGAGGAAACAATGAGGGGGACACCGAAACAGCTAAGGGAGATGAGACACAGAGAGAGAGAAAGAGAGCAAGGGAGCAAGGAACTGAGAAGGCGAGATAGCACAAGAGAGAGAGCGACATGACGGGCTGGGAAAACATGGATAAACATGACAGACAGGAGAGACATAGAATGAACAGGAGAAGGGGGAACATGGGAACAGAAAAGGGAAACAAGACAGAAGGACACACACAAACACACAGAGAGACACACAGAGGACAAAAACACAAGGGGAGCCTATATGGACAAGAAACTAAACAGGGAATATAAGAAACTCATAATATACCAAACATAAGACTACTAATGAACCTAAACTAAACTACCTAAGGTCAACTGAATTACACAAGAGGTACATAATAACAGAAAACTCTTAAGTACAAAGAAACTAAACTATACCAATGGAGTCTGGGAAACATAAATCACTGCTCAAGATCACAACAATAATAAGTAAGCAAGATTCAAAAGTCCACAAACACAAAAAACTGGGTCAATGATCCACAATCGTGACATTTGGAAGCAAAATAATTTGTTTTTATAACAGGTGACCAAAAGAAAGCAGCATTAAAAACATTAAAATGTCATAAAATATTAACCTTCCCTTTTTGAACTAATCTTTATTTTTAAGTCTTTCTATTCTGTCATGAACTTTCAGTATTTAAACAGTTTGTTTCCAAAAGAGGTGAACAAGACAAAGAGCCAAAAAGAAAACAATTACTGTTGAAATTAAAAATATGATTGAGAATGTAATGCAAACAGTATTATTCAATAATACATAACATTTTCTGTGGTAACAAAAACATAAAAGATCGTTGTCTATGTCACTAGACATCATTGATGCCACATTCTCAGACTGTTTTCAAACCATTTTAGTAAAGGACTTATTTTCATGGTCCTGTGTGTGGCCCAGTGTTTTGTGTTTCATTTATGTTTCTTTATTATTTATTATTTATGGTTTTAGTTCTCTTGAGTTTAGTTTTTGTTTTATCTAGCTTCTAGTTTCAGTCAGTGTGCCTTCTCTGTGCCTCCCCCCCCCGTTCCACAGTTCAAGCCTCTGTCAAGTCATCTGTGTTAGACTTCCTGTTTTACTTTGACAGTGTGTCTGTTGACATTGTATTCCTGTTTGCTTCCTTTGTCTTGTTAGTTCTGATTAACTCTCAGCTGTGCTCTCCTCCTGTGTCTCATTCCCTTGTTATCCCTCTGTGTTTATAAGCCCTGTGTTTTCCTCTGCTCTTTGTCACATTGTACCCTCACCATACTGTGTTTTCTCCTCTGTGTTTCTGGTAACATTCTAGTTCTCTGCTTACAGTTTTGTTTTTTAGTTTCCCCAGCTTTTCTAGTCAGTGCTACGTGCTTTAGTTTCCTTCTTTTCATGTTCAAGTTCTCCAGTAAACTAAGCTGTGCTTTGAGTTTCATTTTTCCGTCTGTCAGTCCTGCATTTGGGTCCTGTCTCCTGCCTGCCACACAGCACAGCCTGACACTAACAATAGAAGAGAAAGCCTCTATCAGTATCTAAATAGCTTTTGTGTGTCCTGTACATGTTACGCATGTTTAGAAGGTCATCAAAGGGAAAAAGTCATACAAGGCTATGATTGTTGGTTTTGATTAGAATTGCAGAATACTAATACTGCACTACTGTACCCGCAGAAAGGCTATGAAAATAAACACTAAAAAAAAAGAAAAAGCTAAGACACTGTACTACTGATAGCTTAAGATGTCTGATATAAAACAAATGTTTCACATATATTATACAAACAAACCTTAAACAGAAGCACTCTTTTTAGAGCAGCTCCCTCTCTGGGCAGTATTTACTTTTTGTGTCATTCGCGAATGAGCCGGCTTTAAGAGCCGATTCTTTGTGGAATCGAGAAGAGCTGACTACTGTCAGGAAAGGGCCTGAGTTCAGCTCTTCTAAGAATGCATGCAGGTAGGGCCAATATTTTATTTTAGTGGACATTATTAGAAAGATTGTTGGTGTCAGATGCTGTAAAGACAGCAAGTGGCCACCCACCAATCCATATATGACTTCCATAACTGGAGGACTTAGCATCTAGCATCTAGACATTGCTTGGGGGTGTGAACACTGCTATTCTCTTGTGATGTGAAGCAGTAAGAATGATTCATGAGTAAAACTTAGGAACATGACATACATCTGTTTAAAGAGACAGTATTCAAAAGAGAAAAAACACAGGTCTTTAAAAATTAATTGCTCATTTTAAAAACGGCACTATTTTAATAGTTTAACTGAATAACATGTCAAAAACAGCTCCATCCCAATACATATCATATCAAAATCGAATATGGTAAAAATGGTAATGGCCTGTATTTATATAGTATTTATATTGTCCAAGGACACAACGACGGAGACTGTCCAAGCCGGGGCTCGAACCGGCAACCTTCCGATTACAAGGCGAACTCCCAACTCTTGAGCCACGATTGCTGTGAAAAAAAAGCTCAGTCCTCTTATTACATTTACAAATCATATGAAAATCATAAATGCTTTAAAGAAAACAAGCATAAAGAAGTAAATTGTCCAAGTGTATTGTGGTCAAGTAAAGCAAGGTACACATCAGGGGCGTGCAGAGATGTTTAAAAGGGCGGGTGTTCAAAGTTAATTAGAACTATGCTGAATAATAACAACCCACATTCATCAAGAATCTAATATGGAATCACATCACTGTCATTAGGTGGGGACTATGCAAAGCAAACACAGCCTATGTTTTACCTGATGGAGTACAATGTTGCTGTTGAAGGGTTGCTGCTGCTTCTGCTGCTAAGAGTGCTGGAGGGCAGACTGTGTCTTCTGGGAAGTCTTTCTGACAGTAAGAGGAGGCAAAAAGTGTTCTGAAAACATATGTCCTGTGTAAGTTAGATTGGGTATGTGTTCATGTGTATGCATGTGTGTGTCTCTGTGTTTTAGATTCTTAGTAAATGTGTGTTTGCAAACCTTTAAAGGAGCATATGGTGGTTGCAATGAAGAGAAGCAAGCTTATCCGCATTCGCTGAGGTTCTTGTGCTTGTGCTTTGATGTGACATTTTCTGTTGCTGATATTAATAATTAATTGAATAACAATTCAGAGTCTAGCCTAATGTGTCTACAGATCAGCTGCTGAATTTTACTGGCCCATATACATTTTTGCTGACCTGTGGAAAAGATAACTTTTATTTTGATATTCTAAACATTAATAAATATTAATACAATATAAATATAAATATATGTCATTGTTATGGCACTTGGCCTCATGTGGCCCTGCCTTCCTCTATGGAAATCAAAGTGTTCCAGGACTCATGGGTGATTGGCTGGCCAGGGACCTATGCCCGCCCAACTTCATGCAGATCAGAGTGCCACACACACCACTGGCTGCTGCAGGAGCCTTGAACACGACGGGCTAATGACGCGGCTGCCTGCATTTACCTGGGAGTATAAAAGGCTGAGGAGTCTTCATTCGTGGGGGACTTGTTGATTTGAATAGACTGTGCAGACTGTCCCTCCTACCTTTGCCTTTGTATTGTTGCCCTTTGCAACCTTTGTGATGAGTAACTACCTGTGAGATGTTTAGAAGATTAGTGTTCTACTGGTGTTATTAGTGTTATTTGAATATATGAGTTGTTTGTTATGTTTGTTTAACTCACCCTATTGCCTAGTGATGAGATGAGATATAGCCTTTATTTGTCAGTTGCAGGTCTTTTGCCCACAACCGAGATGACAGACCTTGCCGACCGTACATAAAATACACAAACATCACATTGGGGAGACAGGCCAGGCTAGGTAGCGAGGAAAAAAAAAACATCGAAATGTGTAACACAGAAGGATAATACAGGAATGCACAGATATCAACACACCATAGCACAATAAACACAGACAGCAACATGGGAAAGAGTTCCAGTGTGTACATCTGATCTGGGACCGCTGTAATCTTTCGACTGCGCCTCCAACTGACCCGATGTCCACATCAGAGGGGAGGTAAGCGTTGGAGGTGGCGTTGGATCCGGGGTAGGGAGGGTGATGCGTCAGTGAGTGCTTATCAGTATAAGTATATGTATGTGTGTGCATGTCCATAGTTCAGCTGAGACAGTGTCCTTCGTCCTGCCAGGCTAAGTAAACAGTCTTCCAGCCAACCCAGGTGGCCTTGCATGGAATGGAAAGGAACAGACTAAACACAGTCGTTATCAGGGTGTTTTGTTCAGCTCCGGCCTTGCAGCTGGCGCCAAAGGGGTATCCGCATAAGTGATGCTATTTTTTACTTTAGTGCGAACAGCTTATATGAATTTCAAAGCAGTTCTACAGTCCAATACTAGTCTCTCAATCTCCCATTGGAGAGCCGCGAGCTTCGCCATACTTGCGTTCTGTGATGTTGTCATTTCTTGTGCTCAAGGAGCCAATTTCTGAGAACTCACGGCAGTGTGCCTCCCCGAGATGTCATCCGATTTGCGCCCAGAGATGTTATTCCAGGCTAGCCCTTCCGAGATGTATCCAGTCTGCAGTCAGAGATCTTATTCTGAGTATTCATAGCAGCCGTAGCCTCTCCAAGATCTTATTCGTGCTGACTCAATGAGCCCATTTTGAGAAACTCACGCCTGTCCCATCGTTCCAATCCCAGCGGGCAGCCTTGTGGGGGTTTGAACAGCCGGTTCCGCTTTCTTAATTCTTCGATAAGTCAGGGCCAAGCCAGCTCTGATCAGCCAGAAGCCTGTTACCATGGTTCCGAATAGGTAGATATCTTCAGCACTAAGGCTCATCCAAGCCCAAACTTCTCGTTGAGAAAGGGGTGTCAATTGCATTTAGGGACCAGTTGATCCAATCCATAATTCCTCTTTTAGGTTTTAGAGAACAGACTGTGAGAGAATGTTCCAGGGAAAAAAAAAAACACGAGACGAGTGAGTTATTTCACTAACTTTTTTCAGTTGTGTTAATAAACCTTACGTTTTTCTGTTTATCTAACCCTCCTGTCTCTGGGCTCATTTATGTTACATCCCCTGTCGCCTAGCAGATCTGGGTCGTAACAGTCATAAAATTCTATTTATATTTTATATTAATCTAAACTCTGAAAAAGTAAAGTGTTAGTAAAGTGTTGAAAGAAAAATGGTCTAGTGCACTCGTTCCCCCCCTTTTGCTCGCCTCTGCTCACCACTGCAACAGGAAATGGAATGTCAGCCTTTAGCCTAATTTAGACATTTTGTCTAAGCTAACAGTTCATCTGTACCCCCATAGCTACTTAATAGCACCCTCTATGAGTGAATTCATATCTCCTACCTGCAGAAAGAAATAATGGTAATCAACTTATTTCAGATCAAGATTTAAATCAGAGTAAAGCTAGGATCAACCAGGGAAAGTGTCATGGTTCTGGGTCGGTGACAGAGTGCTTTGAGTTTATTATTATCATTTTGTAGTTTATTCTGATTTTGTATTAGTTCTTTGGGTTTGGTCAGCGTGTTTATTATCCCTACCTATGTCTTCCCTCTGTGCTCCGTTCAGGTCCCCGCGTTTGTGTTGTAAAATAGTCTGTGTGTTTCCTGTTTTATTATGTAGGTCTGTGTCTCGTTATGTTCATGAGTCCCAGCTGTGTGCCCACCCGTTCCTCGTTTCCTCATGTGCCTGCCAGTGTATTTTAGTCCCTGTCAGTTAGTTCTTGTTGTTGCATCGTTAACGTCGGTTCCCCTTGCATGCTGTGTGTTTCCTTGTAAGTTCTTATCCTTAGATTACCCAGTTTAGTTTGATGCTGTTCTGTATTCCTGCCAAGCCCACATTAAATCCAATCCAATCCAACTTTTTTTATATAGCACTTTTAAAAACAACAAAGTTGACCAAAGTGCTTTCCAATAATAAAACAGAGATAGCAGTTAAAAACCATACTTTAAGCATACAATGAAATCAATAAACAAAATAAATATATAGTTGAAAAAGATAAAAATAAATCAGTGTATATATTAAATATCAAAACATGAGTAGAATAAACAATAAGATATAAAATGAATAAGATTAACAAAGTAAAAAGATTAAGAATGACCAACAGCTGACTAAAAACTGACTACAAACTGACTCTGATAATACTCCTGGAAAGCCTTTGAAAAAAAGTGTGTTTTTAAAAGTGATTTAAACATTTCAAGTGTTGGGGCCAGCCTAATATGGAGGGGCAGTTTGTTCCATAGTTTGGGGGCCACAACAGCGAAAGCTTGGTCCCCTCGGTGTTTCAGTCTCGACATGGGGACAGCAAGGAGTGACTGGTCAGATGATCTGAGAGGCCTTTGTGGAGTGTATTGGTGTAAAAGGTCTGACAGGTAAGAAGGAGCCAGGCCATTTAAGACTTTAAAAGCAAGCAATAAAATTTTAAAATGAATTCTAAAATGGACAGGCAACCAGTGTAAGGAGGCAAGAATAGGGGTAATGTGCTCATGTTTGCGTGTCCCTGTCAACAGGCGAGCAGCAGCATTCTGGACCATTTGCAAGCGTGATAGTGAAGCCTGATCAATACTCTTGGAAATACTCTTTCCAAGTCACAAAAAGAAATAAAAGGTTTTACTTTAGAGAGCTGCCTCAACTGAAAAAAGCTTTTTCTCACCACTGTATTTACTTGTTTGTCCATTTTAAGAGCTGTGTCAAATTTTACTCCAAGGTTGGTGACAATTGATTTGACACACGATGTAAGAGGACCCAAGTCAGATGGAGGGACACCAGGTCCATTCGGCCCAAATATAATGACTTCAGTCTTCTTTTCATTAAAGTTTAAAAAATTCAGAGCCAGCCATGCTCTGATATCCTTAAGACATTCTAAAATAGGCCTGAGGGGGTTAAGACCATTGTGTTTTAGCGGTAGATACATTTGACAATCATCTGCATAAAAATGAAATGAGATTTTATGTTATTTAATAATATGGCCAAGGGGAAGTAAATAAATACTAAAAAGAAGGGGCCCAAGGATGGATCCTTGAGGTACACCACATGGGAGGGGGGCGGAAGATGAATGAAATTTACCAAGTGAGACTGAAAAACTTCTATCAGAGAGGTATGACTTAAACAACTCCAAGGCAGTGCCTCTAATTCCAACATGATGTTCTAGATGATAAATCAAAATATTGTGATCTACTGTATCAAAAGCTGCTGTGAGATCCAAAAGCACAAGTAAGACAGACTTCCCAGAGTCAGCAGTTAGTAAGATATCATTAAAAACTCTCAAAAGTGCAGTCTCTGTGCTGTGAAGTGCTTTAAAACCAGATTGAAATACCTCAAAAATGTTTTGACTCTCTAAAAAAGTCTGCAGCTGTGAGCACACTTCTTTTTCTAAAATTTTAGAAACAAAAGGAAGCTTTGAAATAGGTCTGAAATTACTCAACAAAGAGGCATCCAAGCCAGGGCGTTTCAGCAGAGGCTGGACCACTGCCTGTTTAAAAATTATAGGTACATGGCCTAAAGTCAGGCTGCTGTTTATAAGCCTTTGAATATAAGGTCCAATAGTGCCCCAAACTTCTTTAAAAAAGCGAGGGGGAAGAACATCACTGGGAGAGCCAGACTTGATTTGGGTGACAATTTTACCCAGTTTAAATAGAGACACAGGTTCAAAATGGCCAAAAATTGCTAAAGGCGTAAAAATAACAGAAGGGTCATAAGAAGGGTGTAAAATATGTGCTCTAATAGATAAAATCTTCTCCACAAAGAAATTTAAAAAAGCTTCACAAGTTTCAGCAGAAGCTTCTGTACAGTTGGTTTGGGGAGGGTTAAGAATAGAGCTTAAAATACTAAATAAGACACGGGGCTTATGGCAGTTGTCATTAATAACACCTGCAAAATAGGCGGATTTCTGGTTCTTGACAATTTTCTGATATCTATGCCAGCTATCTCTTAAGATATCATAAGACACTTGTAGTTTGTCTTTTTCCCATTTGCATTCTGCTTTTCTGCACTCTCTTCGAGCAGCCCGAGTGATGTTATTCAGCCACGGCTCAGACTTCAATTTAGGCCGCCTGACCCTCCGTGTCTGCATCCTGGTCTGGTCCGGCCTCCGTGTCTGCATCCTGGTCTGGTCCGGCCTCCGTGTCTTCTTCCTCATCTGGTCCAGCGTCGGGACATTAAAGCAGAGTTTTTGAGAGTCTTGCATTTTGGGTCCAATTCCTGCCTGCCACATTGCACATCATGACAGTACAACGCGACCATCAGATGGATCCAGCGGACTCACGTTTCCAGTATATCGCGCAGCTGTGAGATTACTGCCGGGACATAATTCACGTTAAGGACCAGTGTTGGTCAAGTTACTTGAAAAAAGTAATCAGTAACTAATTACCGATTACTTCCCTAAAAAAGTAATCCCGTGACTTTACTGATTACTTATTTTAAAAAGTAATTAATTACTTAGTTACTTAGTTACTTTTTAAAAACACGATTTACAACCTGAGTAGGTGATAAAGCGATAGATCTTTCAGCCCAATTCTACTTTTTCTGCATAATCCATCATACAAAATGTAATCAAATGGAAAAGTCTCTTTTTAAAACTTGTTTTATTAGTTTTAACCTTTTAACTTTATGCATCAAGCAAAAATTTTATTATATGCAACATTCTCTGACTGGAAGAAATTCGTTTAACATTTAAACTTATTTTCTGCACATTTCAGCACATAAAATATTTTTTTGTGTGTGTGTTTACACTCACTCTTTCAAATAGATGCAAGTAAAACACAGCAGAAAATAAATAACATCAAAGACTAGCGGTCCTGTTGCTCTATTTTCACCTGTAAAGCAGAAGTGGCATAGGCGGAGGTTTACCCTGGTGCAGGTGTGCCGCAGCGGTCAGTGGAAGAATCCGCGAGTTTCTCTGTGAGTTTCCCATTAAGTCATTGCGCACTCAGTGCTTGCTTGGAAGTTTAAGGGGTTTTTTTCGCTGTAAAAAGAAGTTTTCTTCCCACGCACAATGGACACTAATGTTTTTGTCACTTTTTATGGAATCAAACTCAAAGTAAGGTCAGTACTTCCACGCTTTAAATGCTGCACGCTCATACTCTCTCCCGCACTCATATGATCCATTGTTGATCTGCACACAGCTGTTGTCACAAACGTCGCACTCGCTTACGTCACTGTCATGAGACATTCTCGCAAAAAAATCACGGTGTTAGTAATGCAGTAACGCAGCGTTCCTACGGGAAAGTAATGGCAATCTAATTACCGTTTTTGCAATAGTAATCCCTTACTTTACTCGTTACCTGAAAAAAGTAATCGGATTACAACGCGTTACTGCCCATCTCTGTTAAGGACACACCCAAGAAGCTCACCCAGGTAGTTTTTTTGGACAACTTTTTGTCATCCACTACCTGCACGTTCGGGTTTGTTGGACGTTAAAAGATTGAAGCAACTAATAACAGCTCTGAGAGCCAGGATTTACTTTGAACTATTCGGCATGGGCGGTCCGGGCACGGAAGATTCAGCTGCCCTCCTGGAAGCCCTTGCCGCCTGGTATTCTCAGCGTCAGCATCTTTTTTCGTCACTGTTTATAGCCAAATCGTTCAATCCAGCCCTAAAAACTGAAACCACCTGCAGCTCCCACGCCGTCGCCACCTGCGGCTCCTACGCCGTCGCCTGCAGCGCCACCATCTCATCCACGCCTGGTCCAGCCTCCGTATCTGCATCCTCGTCTGGTCCGGCCTCCGTGTCTGCATCCTCGTCTGGTCCGGCCTCCGGGTCTGCATCCTCGTCTGATCCGGCCTCCGTGTCTTCATCCTCGTCTGGTCCGGCCTCCGTGTCTGCATCCTCGTCTGGTCCGGCCTCCGTGTCTGCATCCTCGTCTGGTTCGGCCTCCGTGTCTTCTTCCTCGTCCGGTCTGGCCTCCGTGTCTTCTTCCTCGTCTGGTCTGGCCTCCGTGTCTGCATCCTCGTCTGATCCGGCCTCCGTGTCTTCTTCCTCGTCTGGTCCGGCCTCTGTGTCTTCTTCCTCGCCTGGTCCGGCCTCCGTGTCTGCATCCTCGTCTGGTCTGGCCTCCGTGTCTTCTTCCTCGTCTGGTCCAGCCTCCGTGTCTTCTTCCTCACCTGCAGGGACAGGAAGAGACTGAACAGGCTGATCAGAAGGGCCAGCTCTGTTTTAGGATGCCCTCTGGACCCAGTGGTGGAGGTGGTGAGTGACAGAATGGTGGCTAAGCTGTCATCCCTGATGGACATCATCTCCCACCCCATGCAGGAAACTCTGACAGCACTGAGCAGCTCCTTCAGTGGCAGGCTGTGGCACCCACAGTGTGGGATGGAGAGATTTGGCAGGTCTTTCCTCCCCACTGCTGTCAGACTCCACAACAAAGACTCCAACTAATCAAGCACACACATCCATACATGTGCAATAACACTAAGTGCAATACTCTTTTTCTGACAAAGTTGTATTTTTACTCAGTTGTATAAAGCATTTGTATTCTATTTTTATCCTATTGTATACTTTATTCTATTTATTCTACTGTATATAGTATTTTATTTTATTCTATTCTGTACAGTTTGGTACAGTATTATATTCTTATTAATTCTAATTTTTGCTATATAACTTTTGCACTGTCCACTTCCTGCTGTGACAAAACAAATTTTCCACATGTGGGACCAATAAAGGTTATCTTATCTCATCGTTGTCTGTAGATTTTGTTAATTAAAATTCCATAACAACATTTGACGAGATCACTGATTAAAGCTCACATAAACAACTTAACAATAGGGCTCAGGTGTGATTAAATAGCATAAACACTTAAACAAAGAAAACATAATGAAACCTTTTGTCTGAATAAAACTAATCATCCTTTATTAATAGGCACTACTTATCTATGAATGATGTTTGAGATCTAGTTTGTTATGTAAGCTGATGTTTTCAAATTTACTTGTAGAACTGAGGAGGTACATGTGCGTCATTTTCATTGCTATTTATAAAACAAGGTGTGGCTTCTTCGTGTGACTACATTCATGTAGTGAAATGACATACATAGAGACATAACCCCATACAAGGAGAGAGAGAGAGAGAGAGATTAAAAAAAGAAAATAATAAAAATATGAGGGAAATTTTGAAGAAAACATTTTTCAGATCCAAACTAAACATTTCTGTAAGCAAAGAAATATTTATAAAAGTGGAACATTTTCAGTGGTAAGCTAAACAGAAAAGTAAAGGTCATTGTCTGCGTCAATGTGCATGCCACTGAGGCCACATTCCCCAAGTGCTTTTCAAAGTGGCTTCATTAAAAAGCTAAATGTGTGTGTGTGTGTGTGTGTGTGTGTGTGTGTGTATATATATATATATATATATATATACATATATAAACACCCAGCACGCCCCTGCGGGCGGTTTATCCTTCAAGCTCGGGTCCTCTACCAGAGGCCTGGGAGCTTGAGGGTCCTGCGCAGTATCTTAGCTGTTCCCAGGACTGCGCTCTTCTGGACAGAGATCTCCGATGTTGTTCCCGGGATCTGCTGGAGCCACTCGCCTAGCTTGGGAGTCACCGCACCTAGTGCTCCGATTACCACGGGGACCACCGTTACCTTCACCCTCCACATCCTCTATACCAATATATATATATATATATATATATATATATATATATATATATATATATATATATATATATATATATAACAATTCTGTAACTGTAACTTCGGTCGTTGCTGTGCTTTTTGGAAGTCGAATTTCCAGAGGAACCCACCCGAGGGATTAATAAAGTTCTATCTTATCTCTCTTATCTTATCTTAAATCACACCAGCCTCCACCAGTACATACCGTATCTTTCTGAGAAGGAAAACGTACGAGGAATGCACAGCATACCAGCACATTTTCGTTCCTGGTAATGTGCAAATGTTTGGATCAAAAACTTGAAGAAAAGTATAGATCTAAACTTAACATAAAATTATTTCACCAGGGCATGGCTTTCACCTTTACGTTGTTCTTCATTCCTGTTCATTAAAATGTCTTTATAAACACATCATAACTCACTGTCCTGAGTTAGGTGTGTCTCCTACAAGAAAAATGGATTCATTGCATCTGTATGTGTTCATTGCTTCAAGGTTTATTCATGTCCTGGCATGAATAAACCTTGTAGCAATGAACATCATCAAGTCAAGTAGGTCAAGTAAAGTAAGTTATACATACAAGCTAAAGGCATGAAATAAAATACCCTTTACGCTGTCTTCTTGGATGTCTTTTTGATAGTAAGAGGAACCAAAAAGTGTTCTGACAGCATTGTATTTCTTGTGTAAGGTAGATTAGGTTTGTGTTCATGTGTATGTGTTCTTGTGCATGCATGTGTGCATCTCTGTGTTTAAGATTTGTAGTAAATGACTTTGCAAACCTTTAAGCTTAGCACCATTGTCTGACATGCACCCTGTGTTTTGATGTGACTTTTTCTCCTTCTGGTATTAATAATTAAGTTTAATAATAATTCAGTGAATTATTATGAATCACTCCTGAATTTCCAGCTGGCCTGGAATATGACATTTTCCACAACAGACTTTAACAATTTGAATTTTTTTAAGCAAATAAAACCAGACAAAGTGTAAATATATTAAACATTATTGGAAATAAACAAACAAAGAAAAAAATCCAACTCAACACCCATTAAAATAGAAGTTAAAATATCATAAGCATTAACCAGGCAGTGGATAAGAGCATGTGATTAGTGAAAGTTAACCTAGACTACCAAACAATGTAAATAAAAGTTCTAGTTAAAGAAACACGTAATGAAACAATGAAACAAGCCTTTTGTACTCTTCAGTCTAAGCGGCGTTTATTAAAAGTAGGTATGCAGCAACAATCAGTTGCAAGGGACTTGTGCCAGTTTATATAGTTATCTAGTTACCTTGCATTGGTTTAATTACAGAATATAAAACCTTACACAAGATTAGGTTTATGAGAAAGGGCAGGACCTGTCTCAATGTTCAATTATCAAGCTACATGACATCTAGTTTTAATTCCCTTATTAATGATTAATGATGCATGACTTCATCTCATGCACTGACATCTCTTCCAGTCTCATATTTAAACTTGAAAAGTGATACATTCATTGAATTTACTTTGAATGTAGTTAAGAATATTATGTCTGATTCATTTTTCATGAAACAAGGGGGCAGTCCTCATTAGGTCCTGAAAGTGCTTGTCAGTTAATTTTCCAATTACAATTTAGTGTTACAATTTAGTGTCTAAAATTGGTGTACAATGTCAAAGAAAAAAAAATTGATAATGCAACATTTTCTTAAATGTCATTTTCTTTAATGCTTAAAGTCTATACTTCAAATACATTTTAATTGTTTGTTAATATTATATAATAATATTTTGGTCAACAAATTTATGTCCTGAGAGTTTAACAAACTGAGATGTTGGAAGGTGAGCGGAGTTTAGACATTTGCAGAGGGAATTTTCATGGAAGGAAATGAACTCAGTTTTTTAACTATTTGCATTCCATTAGAAGATTAAAGCCAGGAAGTTACTATTGACAGTAATGTTAGAGGAAGAAAATACCTAAAAGGATAATATAAAGAGATCAAGTCAGAGCAGTAATTATAGTTAAAGCCGGGACATTTCCAGTATCTTGTAGTGGGAAACAAAAACGAGTGTTTCACATTCTTTTAAGATACTTGTGAGTGGAGCTTAAGGAATGTATCAGGTACACACCTTCTTAATTAAAAGCTGTCAGCCAGACATCAACATTTTTTTTCCTTGCCATATATCCTCATTCCTTGAGAGATCAGTGTGCCAAGACTCCTAGAGTTAAAAACAAATTTTATTTTTGTTTTGGTATCTGGTCAAACTTAAGCTCTCCTCTGTCTGCCTGTCTGCGCTTCTCCAATATGGCGGGGGGTTTTGTGCCACTATTCTGAGCGCACGTAAAAAAAAGAAATTGCAGGTGCAAGTGTTGCATTTTGAGGAGAAATTTATTTTGAGCGAAGAAAAGCTATATTTGAGTGAACAAAATCCATTGCTGCGTGCAAAAAATGTATTTCAGTGTTTGATATTATCCACACACACACACACACACACACACAATAGCAGCCCCTCTCGCTCAGTTTTTGCATTTGTGGTTACTCGCAATGTGTTGCTTGCGCTCTCAATATTTCTGCCCGTGCGCGCTCAACTCTTTCTGTACACCGTAATATTTGTGCCACAAAACAAGCCAGTCACAGACTTGGATGCAAAAAAACCTGATTGGCTGTTTTGGTCTCCAATCAGCTTGAAATGACAAAATGCAATATCCCAGAATCCATTTCATCCAAAACTCAAATGAGGCAGTGGCGGAGGAGCACAGAGTGGCGGAGTTTGAAATATTACTCTTTCTGGGTCACAAAATAAACTTATAACAATACACCTGACAATTACATCCATGCTCTTTGGTTATGTCCACCAGTTCAGAGGTTTTGGTGCTGGATATGTGAAGACTCATAAAAGTGTCTGAAATGTAACATTCCAGCCTCCCCTCCAGTTTGCTTGTTGGGCAACTTGGATGACGTAACTACAGAGATTAATACAGCCCACGTTTCTCGCCGCCCCATGCTTTGCCAAGGAGACTGCCCTCGTGTTCTGGAAAAATAAAAATAATCTTAATTCTAACCAATATAGAGAGTGTTTGGCAGATCATATTAGTCTCTTTACAGCCTGGGAATTCTCTATGCGAAGCACACTGCAAATGCCCAGTAATTCATACAGCCCTTTTAGCGTGCAAGACATGAACGATGTGCCCTGGTCAGTCAACAACGTCATGCGTGACAAGCATGACAGTGCGTTCACGGCCCTATAGGCTGCCTGAACATAAACGACAAGTAGTTCAGGGGGAATTGGCTGAGATGCTGAAGCTGGGTGTAATAGAAGAGTCGCACAGTGTGTGGTTTAGCCCCATACTTCTGATCATGAACTTACAGTACAGATTTTTTGAAGCGTAAATTCTCAGTAAAGGAAAATTATACAGAAATGCAAAAGATTTGTTTTATTACTCACCTTTATAATTCTTAAAGAAAAAAAATATGAATGACTATTTTAAAATGATACGGAAAAAAAATTTCATTTGCATTAGTTTAAAAAGTTAGGGAAACTATTTATTCTAAAATAATAAACTCTATTTTCAAATTATTTGTTTTAAAACAGTGGCAGGTTGTGACTTCAATAATGATGGACAATGTCATGTAACAGGATTCACTTTGTCAAGCAGTCAGCCTGAAAGTTTCTTGGCTCAGGATAACAGCCTCTCCCTTGTTTTTGCTTATGACCTGAGTTATTCATAGGCATCATGGCAGACAAACAATTACTGAATTCTAGTAGAGTGAAAAGAAGATATGTGACATGATCAAAGGAAGCACACATCTTTGTTTATTAGAGAGTATGATTTTATAAAGACTTTTTTTTACTGTACCATGTAATACAGAACTTTTGTGAGTAATATATTTTATAGTTAATTCGTGTTAACAAGTTAACACAGATTGTATGAGGGTTACTCAGCGTTAATGAGGCTTAAATGTGCTAACGCTGTAATCACAACTAACGCAATTAACAATGAACCCAGACTGACTCCCTGAAATGTCTCTGTTAAATCATTTTGGGCAGTTTATCCAAAGTTTGTCCATTCTGCGCTCCAGATGGGTCGAGAGCGTCAAAAATTTTTAATCACGTTAATTGTGATGACCGCGTTAATGCCGCATCCTACTGCAAAATTTTAATATTTAACAAATGGGACATCTCTAGATTTTGCTTTTCGCTAATGAACTCACAGGTCATGAACTTGGAAGTCTTGTTCAGCTGCTACAACAATCTATCATTCTTTGGGTTGTCCATACTGATTTAATGGCCAGCAATTTGTACAGCTCATGTAGTGTGCGAGACATGAATAATGTGCCCCTATTTTGAGATGCTGACTCAGGAGATGACATAAAAAACCATTGCATTCCATAATCCATCAGAACTAATACAAGGTTATAGCCATATGCACTCCAGTGAAATGGCCCAAGGTAAGTGCGCTCAAACAGGATCTCCATTGATGGTAATGGGTGAAAAGGTGCTTCTGGAATAGCTGGCTGGTTAACACTGGTGTGTGTCCTGCACGTGATAGTCCGTGCAGGACACACACCAGTATATTTTTCCTCATATTCCATATGTCCCACCATGGGGTTAAAAATAATTTCTCAGCATCTTTTTGGCAACAACAACTGAGTGTGTTTCTTTTTGGTGAGTGTCATAACTCACTGTGTCTAATGAACCAAAATGAGGTTATGTCAGCGCTACGTTAGGGTGCACTTTATCACTTGGTCAAAGGCTGAGTGTAGAGTGCTATCATGAGACTGAAGTGAAGTGAATCGCTGGAGGTGCTGCTGTCTCGCCCTCCCAAGTCAGATGACCTTGCATCACCACTGTTTACAACATAGTCACTACATGTCCCCACATATTGCCCCAAGAAGTTATTAAACCCCAGCCAATGTGTCCCCAGAATCAAAGAATGCGTCAGGTCCCCTTAATTCTATTCTCATTGCCTTAATTCTCCAATAATGCCTCTCTTCAAACCAGAGTTTGGTAAATTATGATCCACCAAAACTTGGCATCCATCAAACCTGGGAGTATATATAGATACCTTTGCGTTTACTAGATACCTCAGTATCTTACTGGAACACTCTACATACCTCCTGAACCAAGGGAAGGTGTTGAGGGGCAGTTGACATGGAAAACCTGCCTGATTTTCATCAGTGGACACTGCAGGCAGAAGTGCACTGGTCGCTCACAACGCCAACTCCTCCTCAAGTTTCACTTGTCATATACAGGTAACAATGGCACATTACAATGAAACTCTTATTATCAGAGACCACTTAATATTGCAAATAGAAAAGTAAAATCGCACAAAACTAAGACTTAGATAAAAATACAAAAAATTGCTTTTGGCTGAAAAAAGATGTTACATGAGAAGTATCATTAGATTGGATACTTGCATATTTTTCTGCAAATACCTCTCCATTACATTTTCAGGGTAATTTTTTTTATTAGGAACATGTAAATGAACGTATTCTTATGTAGTGTTTTTCTACTCTCCTGGAGTATTCAAAGCACTTAATACATCATGTCACAGTCACACCCATTCACACAAGAATTAAACCATCCACCATTTATTAAACAAGCGTTGCAGTGCAACTGTGATCTGGGGAGAGAACATAGATATTTCATCATGATGAACACAATTGCAGTCCAAAAACCAGTGGCAACTTTTAAAAGACTCAAGTGTAAAGCCATACGACTGTATCTCCTGTTCTTTCAAGATATTGTCAGTTAGAAACTGAATGATATTCAGTGGCTCGGTTTCAGAGAAGAATTGGTTTTGTGTATAATATTTCGTCAAATTCCTGAATAAGGCAGACTCAGAGAGTTGAGTAGGACAATAATACGGCATTGAAAACAGCAGTACACTTAACTAGCAGCAGTGATCCTCAAATATTTTGAGGTAATTTATGCACAGTTAATGAATAAAGCAAGTAAGTCCAGGAGACTTATCTAAAATCTGGAAATTAGATTTACATGTAACCATGTGTGGCTAGATAGATGTGTATTTTCTATGTACTTTTCACAGAGACCATGTACACCATGTATTCCCTGCAGCTATCTAGATTAAAACAAACCAAAACAACAACAAAAAACAACAGTATCTTATACTCTAAAATAAATACCAAATATCAAGTCTACCTTTTTTTTTTCAAATGCCTTGACACATTGATCATCATATCTGGTGCTCTAACTGGTTCAGATATGCACTATAAACACTATATATAACTTCCAAAAGACTGTAACTACTCCACAGTTATCATAGCTGGAAATGTGGTTATTGAGTCAGCAGAGCATTTGTGATCTTCGTGCACTATGCCTCAGCACTAGAAAACCACCCTATGCAACTTTAGATGATCTGTCACTTTGTAGCTGAGTTGCTGTGCTTCCTAAAATCTTCCACTTTGCCATAACACCACTTACGGTTGATTGTGTAAAATCTAGGAAGGAAGAAATTTGACAAACTGACACGTTGCAAAGGTGGCATCATATTACTGTACCATGCTCAAATTGAATGACCCATTCTTCACAAATATCTTTTAAAGACAGACTGGATGGCTAGGTGCTGGATTTTATATACCTTGCAATGGGACTGAAAACATTTGAACTGATGCAGCTGTATAGGAATTTATTTTATTTATGTATTAATCACATTATTTTATTGTATTATGCCTTGGTGCCACTGGGTTTTAACATGTCTCACACTCATACAGTTAGACAGATGGTGGGGGTCTGGAAGTTGGGTGAAGCAGACAACTCCACAGGAAGAATCTTTTGTCTCTTCAGGGACTCTGGGAGGTAGCAAGGGAGTGTGAACCTTAAGGTGTGAAACAGCTGTGTACTGCCTTTTGTTCCTGAAGGAGGTATTTAACTGAGAGCCATGTTAGGCTCAAGGTGAGACTCTGCTGACCGTCTGCCAGCAGACAGTCAGCCCGCGATCATGCAGGCTCTCCACCAAGCTTGGTTTTCTGTTCTTTGTGTTTTTATTAAAGAATGTTAGCAACCTCTCACCACTTGTCTGCAGACTTTATTTAATGGAAAACTTCCACAACACAGCTTAAATGTGTTAAATGCAATGTTGGCCAACACCAAGATCAGTTGATCTGCAAAGATTACAGCTCAGTCTGTCTGCCAGACCTGCCGGAAAAACTCTTTTCTTGATTTGTATCTTCAGTATTTGATAATTTCGCCAAGCAATGGTATCACCAATCAAAGCTCACATAAACTACCTAACAATAAGGCTCAGGAATGATTGAATACCATAAACACTTGAACAAACATAAAGAAGAAAGGCCTTTTGTCTTAATAAAACTGATAATACTTTATTAACAAGCATTATTTATCCATGAACAATGTTTGAGATCTAGTATATTATGTAAGTGGCTTTCGCATTTATTTTTAGAATCAAGCAGATATGTCGGCGTCACTTTCATTATTGTTTATAAAAATATTTTTTTTTCTTGTGAAATAGCTTAATACCAGTAAACAATCATGACGTTGAATGGCATCTACCACATTGTTTTCACACCGTTTCTAATCCACTCAGATTAACTCCTCACTGTTTAGCATGTTATTTAGGGACAGCTGAAATATAATTAAATTTTCTACAAAGAAACGTGTTATTGGCAACATGGCTACATGTACACTTTATTTAAAACCACTTAAACTACTGGAATGGAAAACATTTTAACATATGAAAAAGAATTCTTGTGAAATATTAAAAGTATGAGGGGAAAATGATTAAAAACAGCATTTGAGGAACTAATTCTAAACATTTATGACAATATTTTGATAGATAAACAAATACTATTTATTACGGAGCCCCCGCAGGGGACATGGGAGGAGATCTCGCAAAAGTCCGTCTTAATTTTTTTTTCTCCCATGTCCCCTGCGGGGGCTCCGTAATAAATAGTATTTGTTTATCTATCAAAATTTATTACTATTATTATATTATTATTTTCTATGGCAAAAGATACATAAGTGCCGTAAAGCACATGGTCTACGTCAACTACATGCCATTGATCCCACATTCTCAGCCTATTTTTCAGAGCGGCTTCAGTAAAAGACTAATAACGAAACAGGAAGCCTCCATCAGTACATATCTCTTTAAGATGAAAGATGCATGTTGAGTGTCTGGCACACCCACACATTTTTACCAAGTGTGTTTTGACGGGCGACAAATGGAAAAATGTCATCACACCCAAATGTGATTGTTGGTGTAATTACAATTTCAACAGACTAATAATTTCAATAAGCAGACAGGCTGTCACACCTCATGCACAATTGAGTTTATTCATTTTAATATGTGTTGTTGGACACTGCTCAGTCTCTGACTTTTTAAAATGAACTTATTACTGTATTAGCTGTATTAGCAGTTTAAAAAAAAACAACTGTTCTATTTCACTTCAATGTGCATGCTGCAGGATTTCTCAAATCAAATATTAACATGTTAATAACTTTTCAAATAAACAGCTTGAGATTTCTGACATGAAACAAAATGTTTCACATTTACAAAACTAAACCTAAGAAACTAATGTTGTTTCCAAGCTTACAGTTACAATTTGTCTGAAACACAAATGTCTTAACTGTTCTGTTTCTGATGTGCTATCAATATACTAATCACCGTAAACTGGCCTCAACCATGGTAAAAAACAAACACAACATACTCTCATTTAGCCATAATGAAATGCGCGCACACACACACACCTTCTCTTATAGTATTGCACAGTTGATCTGTGGTACAAGTTATTAACCTTGTACAAACAAATAAATGCTGTCTTTTTGTCATTGCATATTTGATTGATGTCTCACTGTCAGACTGTGTTTCAAAGCTACTGATTACACACACTGTAAAATCTAATATTGTGTTTAATAAAAATATTAAGTAGGCTGAACTCAATTTTTAGCAATTTGTTATTAGAACTAAATTTAAGTAAGTTACCAGTACTTTTTATACAAAAACGCTGATCAACTCAATTTATTTGAGTTGTCTTAACTTAGAAAAACTAAGTAAGCTGGAAGTTTTGCTTCTCAGTGCGGAAGGATGAAACGACGTGGTTTGAAAATGCCACGTCACTACCGTCCTCCCCCCTAGCACGGATCAGTTCACATGTTCATGGTGCCAGCATTTGTTATGGAATATGTTGAGCAAACCTGGAGAAGCTTCAGCTCACGATATTATTGTTGTCATTGCTGTGGATCTTTACCTGATACACTGACTTGGTGAGTAAATGTTTACTAGTGATGGGCAGATGAAGCTTCATGAAGCACTGAAGCTTTTCATCCAATTGGTTCCTGCCCACATTTTATTCTGTAAAAACTAAATTTTCACTGCTTTTATGACCTTTTTAGTGGGGAGAACATAGCTAGGATTTCTTTGCGTAGCAATTTGGTTTAATTTTGAGATGGTCAATTTGTCTGTTTAAGGTGCCACAACATGAGATGGATGTGTAAGATATGTAGCTTTGAGTCAGAGAAGAGGTTGGGATTGTTAAAACACTACAGACTAAAGCATGGAAATGGTGGTCGCAGCCAGTCAGTCCCTTGTCTTCACACTGATTGCCCTTGCTTGTTTAAAACATTTAACGCCCTTAAGACCCATTTGTCTCGACACCATGTGAAGATGGTCACACAAAGTGGACCTCTTTCATTTACTTGTCTACTTTGCTGCTCTGTTTTTTTTTAATTCAGAGAAGCAGTATTTTGAGCATCTTAAAAACCACTTAAGGAAGTTTGAAGTAGTTGCATGTGTCTTCAAAAACTGCAACTTCAGTACAAATATTTATTCCACCTTTGCTACACATAGACACAGAAAACACCAGTCACACACCCTTGAGGATTTTAAAACTGAAGTATTAAAAAGCAAACCTAATGAACCCATGTTTGCTCAGGATGAGACCTGTGTGGAAGAGAGCTTAGAGCTTTGGGATGGGGAACCACAGGAGTTGTCTCAAGATATAAAAGAGAAATTTGGCCATCTATTTTTAAAGTTAGAAAGCATGTTCAATGTCCCATTTCATTGATGAAATAGTAGATGAGCTTCAGTTTATATCCACCTCTGCATCTGGTTCACTTTTAAGAGATGTGGTGGTGTCCACCTTGAAAAGCCATAATTGTGATCTGGATCCAGCCATTATCTCAGATTTAGTGAAAAATCTTTGTGAGACACAAAGGGGAGCGATCCAAGTTTCAGTCCAATGAAGTGAGATCTGGGTCTTTTCATCAAAGAACCAAAGATCAACATACACTGCATGTACACACAGCTGTGTCTAGTCCAGATCACCCTCATTGTTATGGTGTAAAAAAACAGTGTGCATTGTCAGAAAAACTTGAGCATTTTCATGTTACATCTAGTTACCCTCCAGATGTTTTACATGATCTGCTGGAGGGCATTGTTCCAGTGGAACTGGCTTTGGCATTTGATAACTTGATCAAGAAAAAATATTTTTCTCTCATGGAACTGAATGATGCCATTTCCAATTTCCCATACAAGTGGAGTGATGAAACAAATCGCCCTCATCTCATTCCTGCTAACTTTTCGACTCGAGAATCAGTAGGGGGCAGCGCACATGAAAATTGGTGCTTATTACGTCTTTTGCCTCTGATTATAGGTTTAAAAGTACCCCAACAAGAGCCTGTATGGCAGATGCTGATGACACTGAAAGACATTGTGGACCTTGTCATGTCTCGAGCCCATACTGAAGAAAGCATTTGCTATCTTGACAGCATCATTTCAGAACACCGAAGCAGATTCCTTGATGTTTTCCCCCAACATAAGCTCATTCCCAAGCACCATTTCCTTGAGCACTATCCTCAGCTCATTCGGGAATTTGGCCCCCTAGCTGCCCTCCGGACAATGAGATTCGAGGCCAAACACAGCTTTTTCAAGAAGGTGGTCAGACACTTTGGTTGTTTCTGTATAAATGATGACACTGGACGCAGCGTGTTCGGGTGATGTGTTCCAACTTTACTCCTAACCCGGAAGCTCCCCCCCACACACAGCCTTATGGGAACAGTAGTCTACCGCTACACCTCCTCCTTTTAGCTAAAGACATACTTCATAACGTCTCAAACAGCTCACTAGAACAGAAATGGGGAACATCATGAAACGTGAAAATTATACACATCCCTCATTTGTTCACTTACATTTAAACAAAACACATTGTAAACATCTCTAACAGCTTAACCCATCTTTGAATAGGGCATGAATGGATAACTTCAGAGAATTACACATCCAGTCTTTCAGGAGGTCTCACCACTCGACCAGATCTGGTAATAGTCCCTGTTGGTCTGAGGTGGCTCCTATTTCTCCTCAGAAAACCCCTGTCTGTTTCTACCACATAGGATCTTGGAGCACTGGCAGGTCCAACTACTGCTCCGGTAGTTCCTTCAGTGGTAATCCACACTTTCTGTCCTGACGATAGTTCCGGAAGCGGTCTGACTCTATGTCTGCGGTTGTAGTGTTTTGCCTGCTCACACCTCCCCTCCTCATCTTTTTTGCGAAAAGCCTGCAGGTCAGGCCACTTTGGCACCAGCTTTGCCACAGCCTGTGGCAGCATGGTCCGCAGGTGTCTCCCCATAAGCAACTGCGCCGGCGAGAGCCCATGTTCCAGTGGGGTGGCCCTGTACGCTAGCAGTGCTCTGGTGTATTCACAGTCCTTTTTCCACAAGTCTTTAATGGTACGAACAGCACGTTCTACCTCCCCGTTGGCTTGGGGGTACCTGGGGCTGCTCGTTTCATGTGTGAACTGGTACTCTTTGGCAAAGTGCTTGAACTGTTCTGATGAAAATTGCGGCCCGTTATCCAATACCACAGTCTCGGCAACACCATGTCTTGCAAAGGCTTCTTTTACAGCATTAATAGTGACCTCTGCAGTTGTGTGTCTCAGTTCAGCTATCTCAATGTACCTTGAGAAAAAATCAATAATCAGCAGGAAGTGTTTCTTTGACCACTCGAACAGATCCATGCCGACTTTTTGCCATGGGCGGTCGGGAGTTGCCAGCATTGGTTCACGGCACTGTAACCTATGTTTTTGACATGTTTCGCATCTGTCTACCATTTGACGTATTTGGGTTGAGATGCCCGGCCACCACACAGACTCTTTTGCTCTGGCCCTGCATTTTGAAACGCCCTGGTGGCCTTCATGCAAATGTGACAAAACCTCCGCTCTCATTTGAGGTGGTATCACAAGTCTCTCCCCTTTCATGAGAAGACCATGGACTAGATTGAAGTCCATTCTGTATTGCCAGTATCCCTTTAACTCTGGATCTAGTTTACCTTTTTCTGGCCAGCCTGTCCCACATTGATACACCACCTTTCTACACAGGTCATCCATTTCCTGCGCCAACTTAATCTCCTCCAGCCTTTTATCTGTTGCTGGGAGATGGGAAACTACACTGTCCACGAAAACCTCCACCTCTTTTTCCAGCTGAAGATCCCCAGCAGAAGGAGGCCCCGCCAGCGGTGCTCATGAGAGAGCGTCAGCAGTGACGAGGTTCTTCCCTGGAACATGGACAATGGTGAAAGTAAAGCGCAGCAGCCTGAGGCGGAATCTCAGGATGCGTGGAGGCAGGTCGTCCAGGGCTCTTGTGCTCAGGAGAGGGACCAGGGGTTTGTGATCTGTGATTAGAGTGAACTGTAGGCCCATGAGGTAAGATGACAGTCGTTCACACGCCCACGTTACAGCTAGCGCCTCCTTTTCTATCTGCGCGTAGCGTCTCTCTGTGTCTGTGAGACCTCTTGAGATATATGTGACCGGTCGCCAGGAGTTGTCAGACTGTTTCTGAGTGAGAACAGCCCCGACACCGTATGGCAATGCATCTGCAGCGACACGTGTATCTGCTGAGTTGGAGTACTGAGCGAGCACTTCTGGAGAGCTTAATATCCCTTTTAGTCTCCTAAATGCTGTTTCCTGTGGCTCCGCCCATATCCACACGTTTCTGTCTTTTAGCAGCTCCTTTAATGGTGTGGTGATTGTGGCTAATTGTGGCATAAACTTGGCAAGATAGTTGGCCATGCCCATGAGACGGCGCACATCTTCCACACTCTGAGGCTGCGGCAGCTGCTGGATTGCTGTTATCTTGTTGGGATCAGCCTCAATGCCTTTTGCTGACACTTTGTGTCCCACAAAGATTATTTGACTTTTAGTAAACTCACACTTCTCATTCAGAGTGAGACCCTCCTTCTGAAACATTTGGAGCACACAGTGCAACCTCTGGTCGTGCTCCTGCCTGTCTCTGCCATATACAAGCACATCATCGGCGTGACAAATCACCCCTTCAAAATATTCCAGCATCTGTGACATTCGCCTTTGGAAATGTTCCGGCGCCGATGCAATGCCAAAAGGAAGGCGGTTGAACTGAAACCTTCCAAAAGGCGTGATGAAGGTAGTGAGTGGCCTTGACTCTGGCGTGAGCGGAATTTGCCAGAATCCAGACCAGGCGTCGAGCTTTGTGAACACTTTAGCATCTTTCATCATCGCTAGTGTTTGATCTACTGCTGGGAGGATGTGTCTTTCTCTTTTGACTACTGTGTTCAGGGGTGTGAGGTCCACACATATTCTGGGGGGCTTTCCTGCTGGTCTGGGGACCACTACCATGCCAGAACACCACTCTGTAGGCTCAGTGACTTTGGAGATAACACCCATTTCTTCCATTCTGTGCAGCTCATTTCTCACTGCATGTCTGAGGGGAAGAGGAACGCGTCTTGGGGCAGATAGGGCTATTGGTACAGCTCCTTGCTCTATCTCAATGTGATAAGGCTCCCTCAGCACGCCTAAACCTTTAAAAACATCTGGGTATGCTGCCCTGAAATCTGTCACAGATTCCGTTACTGTGCTTACTCTGTACACAAGACCCAGAGCCTCACACGCTGGCCTGCTTAGCAATGGCTGTACTAGACCTGACACAAGGTAGACGTCTTGAGAAACACTGCGCCCTTTCACTGCTAGCTGTGCCTCGAAGCAGCCTTTAACATTGAGTGGGTTACTGCCCGGCCCTAGTAACTTCTTTCTGGGTCTCTGCAGCTTACCGTCCCTGTCTGGACTGTACAAACCCTCTGGAATATATGTGACATCCGCCCCTGTGTCAAGTTTAAAATATACATTTTCCCCATTTAACTTGACCTTTTCCACCCAGGGCTGTGACCTCCCAGTCTCTACTTCACCTAAGAACACACAGTCCTCTCTGTCTGCATCTTTCTGATTTTCTGTCACTTCCCGTAGTGCTGTAGCTTCACTACTGCGACAGACCGCAGCAAAGTGCCCTTTTTTCTGACATTTTCGACACTGTACCTCTTTGGCTGGACATTCTTTCCATGAGTGTTTGTTCTTGCGACCACAGCGGCCACATTCCTTTCCACTTTGTTTGATTGGCTTTTGTTCTTTCTTCTGCCACGTCTGCGTTTTCCCGCGTGTTGTATTTGTCCGTATTGTGTCCATGTTCAGTGTTTTCTCCACTGCTGCGCTGCTGTGAAGTATCGATTGTTGTTTCTTTACCGTTTCGCTCTGCCTAACTTTCTCAGTGGCTTTAGCAAGAGTCAACTCTGAGTCCATTTGCAGCAGCTCGGACAGTCTTTTGTCTTTTATGCCAACTACAATTCTGTCCCTTATGAGTTCGTCTTTGAGTGCTCCAAATGCACAATTTTCTGCAAGTTTGTGCACAGCAGTGATGAACGACTCTGTACTTTCCCCTTCCTGTTGCCGTCTGGAGTTAAACTGTGCTCTTTCAAAAATTACGTTATGTTTTCCTACGTAATGTTTGTCAAATGCCTCTTTGACAGTTGCATATTTCTTTTTGTCTGCATCGCACAGTGGTAAAACTGCCAAAACATCATCAGCAGCGTCTCCCATAGCGTACAGGAGTGCATTAACTTGATACTCGTCTGATTTGTTATCAAGAGCAGTTGCAATGCGAAATCTTTCGAACCTTCTGATCCACTTTGGCCATTCGGCAGGATGAGAAAAGTCAAATGTTTCTGGGGGTGTTATTTGTACCGTGGTCGCCATCTTGACGTGTGGATCCCTGGCTTCCTCGCGTTCAGAATCCAAGCTTTCCGGTGCGCCGACCTCGTCTCCTCCTTCCGACATGTGAAGCTCGTGCTCGACCGCACGCGCGCACGCGCCCTGTTGCTAGCGCCGGTCACAGCCTCGGCCACGCTTCACCTGCATGCCGGTCTTGTTCGGGTTACCGATGCGAAAACTTCTCTCGCAGTTAACTGCACCGTACTGTACTCGAAAAAGAAGAAGAAAAAAAAAACTGTGGAGACCGCCGTTCGCACTTCTGACACCACGTATAAATGATGACACTGGACGCAACGTGTTCGGGTGATGTGTTCCAACTTTACTCCTAACCCGGAAGCTCCCCCCCACACACAGCCTTATGGGAACAGTAGTCTACCGCTACAGTTTCAGGAATATTTTGCTGTCCCTTGCAAATAAGCACCAGCTCATGGTTGCATATCATCAATCACATTCTGTCAAACCATCACTTGTAGTCACAAAAACAACAGAGGTCTCTTTAGATGTGCTTAAGGATGATCTAAAAGACCTGGTGAAATGCAGATTCCCTGCTGTTACAGCTGTGCATGTTGCCAATAATGTGTGCAGTTTAGGCACCAACTATGCAGTGGGAATGTTGTTGTGTTGTGGTTCCACTGCAGGACTGCCTGACTTTTCTGAAGTGTTACAGATAATGGTGATTTGTAACAAACTGACATTTTTCGTGAGACAACAAAATACATGGTACAATGAACACCTGAGGAGTTATGAGCTGGAGAACACAGGGAGTGTGCAGTTACTTGAGCAAAGAGAGCTTAAAGATTTTCATCCTTTGGCTTTATACACCCTTGCAGGAAGACGCCTGACAACTTTAAAGCACCACATTTGCCGGTCCTTTTGAAATGTGAGGAGAGAAGCTTGTGAATAAATGTCTGTGTATTTCTCTTCTCTGTTGTTGCAGCTTCTTCCTGTTGATATGGCACCCTCAGCGAAACTGCGAATAATTTTTGGGGAGGATGATGTCCACAAACTACTTTTACCTGCAGCCATCCCAAGCACACTTCAGGACCTCAATGATGTTCTTCGAGAGACATTTGATATTACAGGACCATTCACTGTTATGTACCAGGACATGGATTTTGATGGTCAGTTCTTCAGTTTGACCTCGATTGAGGAAGTACAAGATAAAGCTAACCTCAAAGTAGTAAAAACTGAACCAGTAATCTTGAGTCTCACTACTGTGGACATGTCAGAAGTCGAATCTCAAGTTCGACTATCTACAGAAGCAAGCTCCTCCTCATCTGTATGCGACACAATCCTGTTGTCCTCCCCAGATGAGAGTGGACCATCCTACAGGTCTAAGCCATGGCCATTTAAGTTTGAAATACCAGACTTCTCTTATGATATAGACCTTGCACTGGAAGCAGGAAAGCAAGCTTATGAAAATGATGGCACACTTTTGAACAACCCAAGCGTAACTAGTAGCATTCTTGAGAAGCTTGCAGAGACTATATTTGGCTTCACAGCATATTCAACTGGTGTCCAGATTTTAGCTGTTGCTGAACCCTTGGTAGCAAAATACCCATGCCTCAAAGAGCCAGGGTCTTTTAATGGCCTATATGGTTGGCAACAGAGGATAAAGTATAAAATGGGCAACTACAGGGCAAAGTTAAGAGGTCACCAATTAGCCATTCCAGAGCTCGAGGTGAACACACTGAAGAGACGATGCTCCAGTGAAGAGGGTTCACTTAAAGGCTTTAAAAGGGCAAAAAAAGCTGAAGTCAACTATCTGCCACCACTGCCATTCGGTGAGACTGAGGAAACCTTAGAGATGGAGAGACTAGATTTGCTGAAGGAAATGAAGAAGAAGAACAATGAGAGGGCAATTAATGAGAAAATGGAGAAGTCTTTCGCTATGAGAAGAAAAGAGGTTGTCAAGGATTGCCTTCAGCCTTTCGTCTCCGCTGGAGGGTCCGAGGGACCGCTTCAGCCTTCCGTATTCACTGGAGGGTCCAAGGGGCCTGTCCGGCCTTCGTCTGTCTTCGCTGGAGGGTCTGAGGGACCGCTTCAGCCTTCCGTCTTTGCTGGAGGGTCCAAGGGGCCCGTCCGGCCTTCGTCTGTCTTTGCCAGAGGGTCTGAGGGACAGCTTCAGCCTTCCGTCTTCGCTGGAGGGTCCGGTGGACCGCTTCAGCCTTCCGTCTCCACTGTAGGGTCCGAGGGACCGCTTCAGCCTTCCGTCTTCGCTGGAGGGTCCGGTGGAACGCTTCAGCCTTCCGTTTCAGCTGGAGGGTCCGAGGGGCCTGTCCGGCCTTCGTCTGTCTTCGCTGGGGGGTCCGGTGGACCGCTTCAGCCTTTCATTCAGCTGGAGGGTCCGAGGGGCCTGTCTGGCCTTCGTCTGTCTTCGCTGGAGGGTCCAAGGGACCGCTTCAGCCGTCTGTCTTCACTGGAGGGTCCGAGGGACCGCTTCAGCTTTCCGTCTTCCCTGGAGGGTCCAAGGGACCGCTTCAGCGGCCTGCTCCGGCTGGAGGGCTCGAGGGGCCAGCCTTTCGTCTCCACTGGAGGGTCCGAGGGACCGCTTCAGCTTTCCGTCTTCCCTGGAGGGTCCAAGGGACCGCTTCAGCGGCCTGCTCCGGCTGGAGGGCTCGAGGGGCCTGTCCAGCCATCAGCGTCTCCTGCAGAACAGCAACCAGTGCCTTATGCGCTGGTCCTTACTCCTCCACGACTTCAACATTGACATCCGGTACAAAAAGGGCTTAGAGAACGTCATGGCTGATGTCCTCTCTAGGTCATGAATCAAACATTTCATTTGGGGTTAAATGTTTGATTTTTGGGTGGGGGGAAATGTTACGATCCAATGTTGTCAGTGTTTTGTTTTATGCGTGACTCCTCCCACCAGAGGATGGCTGTGGGTTTTTTCCCCTTTTTCTTTTAGGAGTTGGACACCTGGGCGTGCCTTCTGAGTAGTTGGGTGGAGTCTCTTCCTGTCCTTGGATTGGATAATTGGATAACCACCTCCAGTATTTAGCTACCAGATGACAGCCACCTGCTCCCTCTCTCCTAACCTCCACCATCCAACAAAGAACCTGCATTTTGATTCGTTGCTGTGTAGTGTTTCTTTGACAAAGTGATTTGCAAGTATCACCTCGTGTGTGTGTGTCTGGCGTTAGTACCTCAATTTTGTAAATAGCTGTAAATAGAGTTGTCAAGTAGCAATCGTGTATTTTGTTCACCTTGTATATATCCTTCACTGCAGCAGCCTAGTAGGCGTGAGAAGCCATTTTTGTTGATTACGTTTTCTCCTGTTTTTCATTTAGGAAGTTAGGTAAGTGAATTGTCTTTTGTTTGGTTTTAATTTTGTGTAGGAAAGCGTAGGGACCATTAGGGAGTTTTGTTTGTTATTTTTGGCACTGCTCACTGCTGAAGAAAATAAATGGCTGCTTAGCACTTTAAAAAGATATTGTTGTTGGTGTTCTTGCTTGGGTGGTGTTTGAGTGGGCCAACTTCTTGTTGCGTTCAATACTCGCCTAGACTAAGAACGTAACATAAGCTTTACTTGCTTGCATATACAGTGGGGCAAAAAAGTATTTAGTCAGCCACCGATTGTGCAAGTTCCCCCACCTAAAATGATGACAGAGGTCAGTAATTTGCACCAGAGGTACACTTCAACTGTGAGAGACAGAATGTGAAAAAAAAAAAAAAAATCCATGAATCCACATGGTAGGATTTGTAAAGAATTTATTCGTAAATCAGGGTGGAAAATAAGTATTTGGTCAATAACAAAAATACAACTCAATACTTTGTAACATAACCTTTGTTGGCAATAACAGAGGTCAAACGTTTACTATAGGTCTTTACCAGGTTTGCACACACAGTAGCTGGTATTTTGGCCCATTCCTCCATGCAGATCTTCTCGAGAGCAGTGATGTTTTGGGGCTGTCGCCGAGCAACACGGACTTTCAACTCCCGCCACAGATTTTCTATGGGGTTGAGGTCTGGAGACTGGCTAGGCCACTCCAGGACTTTCAAATGCTTCTTACGGAGCCACTCCTTTGTTGCCCGGGCGGTGTGTTTTGGATCATTGTCATGTTGGAAGACCCAGCCTCGTTTCATCTTCAAAGTTCTCACTGATGGAAGGAGGTTTTGGCTCAAAATCTCACGATACATGGCCCCATTCATTCTGTCCTTAACACGGATCAGTCGTCCTGTCCCCTTGGCAGAAAAACACCCCCGTGCTTCACAGTAGGTATGGTGTTCTTGGGATGCAACTCAGTATTCTTCTTCCTCCAAACACGACGAGTTGAGTTTATACCAAAAAGTTCTACTTTGGTTTCATCTGACCACATGACATTCTCCCAATCCTCTGCTGTATCATCCATGTGCTCTCTGGCAAACTTCAGACGGGCCTGGACATGCACTGGCTTCAGCAGCGGAACACGTCTGGCACTGCGGGATTTGATTCCCTGCCGTTGTAGTGTGTTACTGATGGTGACCTTTGTTACTTTGGTCCCAGCTCTCTGCAGGTCATTCACCAGGTCCCCCCGTGTGGTTCTGGGATCTTTGCTCACCGTTCTCATGATCATTTTGACCCCACGGGATGAGATCTTGCGTGGAGCCCCAGATCGAGGGAGATTATCAGTGGTCTTGTATGTCTTCCATTTTCTGATGATTGCTCCCACAGTTGATTTTTTCACACCAAGCTGCTTGCCTATTGTAGATTCACTCTTCCCAGTCTGGTGCAGGGCTACAATACTTTTCCTGGTGTCCTTCGAAAGCTCTTTGGTCTTGGCCATGGCGGAGCTTGGAGTCTGACTGTTTGAGGCTGTGGACAGGTGTCTTTTATACAGATGATGAGTTCAAACAGGTGCCATTCATACAGGTAACGAGTGGGGGACAGAAAAGCTTCTTACAGAAGACGTTACAGGTCTGTGAGAGCCAGAGGTTTTCCTTGTTTGAGGTGACCAAATACTTATTTTCCACCCTAATTTACGAATAAATTCTTTACAAATCCTGCCATGTGAATTCATGGATTTTTTTCACATTCTGTCTCTCACAGTTGAAGTGTATCTCTGGTGCAAATTACTGACCTCTGTCATCATTTTAAGTGGGGGAACTTGCACAATCGGTGGCTGACTAAATACTTTTTTGCCCCACTGTATATTTTTTTGAGTTCTGGAAACGAAATAGGTTTTTACTCTGTACTCAAAGTGAATAAGTTGCCTTAACTTAAACATCTTAAGTAAAGTTTACTCAATTCTTTTGAGGCAACAAGTTTGCATAGTTTTTTTGAGTTCTGTGAACTAATTAGATTTTACAGTGCAATAGGTTTATTAATTTGAGCTGTTTAATGCTGAACATCATTCAGTCTATTATTTTTTAGCTTTAATTTCTACAGAATGTATGATAAAAGAAGAAAAACTATAAAGATAAATTACACTTTGTCAGAGGTTTGTTGCACAGTTTTCAGAATCAAGTCTTATGCCTTTATAAGAAAGGTAAAACATGTCAGGTATGAGACTTAGCCCCCAGAATATCAATGCAACATAAAATACTCTCTCTTACTCAGGTTTCTGCCAATAGCAGGCGTAGCACAATAACAGAAAATTATTGGTCTGTGTCTGCTGAGTTCATCTTTGATGCTACTGCTCACCCTGCTTCATAACGCAACACTTGTCAAACCAATTTTCACACTGTTTCCCATCGGATTTGTGTCCCAGGAATCCCAGGGGCTTCGTTGTCCAGGAGGTCTGCCCTCTGGTAGGGTCTCCCATGGCAAATTGATCCTGGGTGAGGGACCAGACAAAAAGCAATTCAGAAGACCCCTTTAAGAGGAACACCTAGGGAACAGTCCACCCTGCCCGGGATAGGGTTACTGGTGCCCCGCCCTGGAATCGAGACCAGGGAGGGTGCCCGAGCCTTAGTCCATGGGGCCCCTGGTGAGAGGCGGCGGGCTGGGGTGGGTATCCTAGTATCCCCTCAGCTTGCTGGCTGAACGTTGGGGTTTCTCCAACCTTAGGAAGTGGTGTGTGATCACTCACAGGTGATTGGAGACAGAAGTTGAGGACTGAGGATAAGTCCACACTCTCAGTCTCTCACATACGCGCACACATGCTTTTAAACCCCGCCCCCTGGGGACCCCGATTTGCACCTGAAAAAAAAAGTCAGGGATTTTTTGCCAGAAATCTGTGTTCACTGGAATTCCTGAAATTAAGATTTAAATTTTAATTTATACTTTTTAAAGTGTGATATTGCATTAGTTATTAGATTCATATTATTATTAATTGATGCATTCTGATTGCCACTCCATTAGAAAAATACAAATTATTTTAAGATAAGACTATCTTTTAACATTTGGCTACTGTAAAATTTGTATGATTGTCCCAGACATAAAGCAGTTCTTACTTTAAATACTAAATAAATATGCTGCTCAGATTAAATTAAATGGAAAATAAGGACTAAATTATAATTATTCAAAATAAATAACAGGTTTCTGTAGTTGACTGGACTTCAGGATTTATGCAAAGACTGTGTTCCTATTCCAGCTCTGCCTTAATTAAAGTATCACATCCTTCCCAGTGGTCTGTTTCCCAGTATTTGTCAACTGACATTTTGTATACTTCTGAATTAATATGAATATTTATGGAGAGAAATTTGTCTCCAAAGAGCTGTAAGTGCATATAAGTGATATAATCCACAAAAGAAAAATAAGATTTACAAATGTGTGCAATGATTTTTTTGAACTTTTGAGTACTCACATGTGTGCTTCAATCCACAATTCGCGAACACAAATTAAAAACCTTTCTGTGCATGCAAATGTCTAAAACTCAAAACACTTAAGTTGGCTTTATTAAACGTTAGATCTTTAGCTGGGAAAACATTTTTAATTAATGATTTAATCACTGAGCACAGCCTTGATTTTATGTTTTTAACTGAAACTTGGTTGGACCAAAGTAACAGTGGAGCTGTTCTCATCGAGACGACCCCTCCTAACTACAGTTTTATCAGTGAGGCCAGGGTGAGCAGGAGAGGAGGAGGGGTTGCTGTCTTATTTAATGAATCATTTCAATGTAAGCAGCTATCTCCTGGAAGTTTTCAGTCTTTTGAATATGTGGCTTTACAGCTGAAGGCCCCATCCAAAGTTGTGTTTCTTAATGTTTACAGGCCTCCCAAATACTGCACAGACTTTTTTAATGACCTCAGTGAACTGCTGTCTGTGATCTGTGTTGATTTCGACTGTGTAATTATTGTTGGGGATTTTAACATCCATGTGGACAACCCTCAGGACAAAGGGACTAAAGACCTGAGTAACACTCTGGGCAACTTTGGGCTGACTCAGCATGTAACAGAGGCCACACATAATGCCCCGAGAGCAATCTATGTCCACCGAGACCGCAAACTGACAGATTTTAGTGGTTGCCCTGGGAAAAGCGGGGATGATAGTGTGGAAGGGTGGATTGCCGCAATGAGGTCTGCATTCCAAGTCATGAAGATGCCAGAGGAGGACCGTGTAGAGTTAGTTAAGCAACACTTAAAAGATGAGGCTAGGGCAACTGTTAAGTTCATGCTGGGTGGGGCAGGAGGGTCTGTTGAGGAGATATTTGACGTTCTCCTCCAAACCTATGTAGACAAAATCCCAATAGGCACCAGGTTAAAGGAGTTTTATGAGAGAAGGCAGATGCCAGGTGAGACTGTCAGAACTTATGCCTATGACTTACAGGAGAAGTTGGCTTTGATTAGGAGGCGGGAACCTAACCGCGTTCCAGACACAGAGACAGTGTTGAAGGAACAGCTAGTATTGGACTTGCGGGATGACCTTTTGAGATGGGAGATGAAAAGGAGGGTTAAGGAAGAGAAAGGCCTAACCTTTATTGGGCTGCTGCAAGCCGCAATTGACTGGTCCGAAGAAGACGAAGCCCAACTCCCTCTCGCCTCCCAAAGTAGGCCCAAGGCTAGAGGTGCGGTGAATGCTGCAGCACCAGTTGAGGATAGGCAGTGCCCCCTCACCATGGAGATGCTCCACGAGGAGATAAGAAAGTTAGCTGCCCACCAGCAAGAGTTATACCTGGCGCTTAAGAGCAGGGAAGGGGGAAACAGCCAGCCGAGCACCCAGCGCAGGCGAACACCGCTAAAAGACAGTGAAGGGCGATACATTTGCTACAGCTGTGGGGAACCCGGCCACACTAGCCGGCGCTGTACCAAAAAAGCAGACGAAGGGGCTTTGGCTCCTATCCCCACGGACCGACCCAGGCGGTATTTCCTGGCAATCCAAAATCCAGGGATGGGGCTAAGAAACACACCACCACACCGACCATTGGGCACCAAGCAGCTGAGTGTCTCGTGACAGAGGTGGAGGAGAGCCTCAAAAGGAGTGCTCTCGGAAAGTGTTGCACTGTTCACCTTAAAATAGGGGGAGTGGACACCACCTGCCTCTGGGACACGGGGTCAAATGTGACTGCTATTACGGAGTCCCATTTCCGTAGGTGCTCTGGGCCACAAGAGCTGAGGTCAGCAGACTGGATCAAGCTCACAGCAGCAAATGGGCTCGATATTCCTGTCTTGGGCTGTTTGGAGGTCGAGATTGAATGCGCCGGGAGAGTGGTTGGCAAGAAGTGAATTTTTGTACTCACTGACACTCACCCTCAGCTAGGCAAAGCTAATGGGCTCCCAGGCATTGTGGGGATGAATGTTATAGAAGATCTCAAAGCGCTTTTTACCGCAGATGGGGGTTGTGTCCAAATGGATCCTTATGCTTCCGACGAGGAAGAGGCCGCCATCCGTAGGTTGATAGCCCAGGCGAGGAAGGAGACCCCCTGCACGGGCCCGGGTGGCAAAATTGGGTTCATCAAGGTGACTGGCAGGGAACCAATCATCATTCCCCCAATGAGTGAGAAAGTGGTAGAGGGCCGGTGCGGGGTCTCATCCAGGGTTGAGTGCCAAGTGCTGGCTGAGGCGGTGAGAGAAATAGAGCTGCCGAGGGGACTGTTAGTTGCCAACACCCTCGCGACGACCATTGGTGGAAGAATCCCTCTCAGAGTGATGAACACAAGTGAGAGAGCTGTCAAGTTGATGCCTAGAGCCAGGCTTGTGGTGGTTAGCAAGCCACGAGCTGTACTTCCCAAGGAGGTTGTACAAGTAGAGGAGAGAGAGGGGGCGCTCGCGGTTAAGCCGCTGGGCCAGGGTGAGAGCATAGCGACAGGGGGTGAGGTTAGGCAGTTACCTGTCCCTGTGCAGGCTAACACTCAAGACCTCACAGAGCTACAGTGTCAAAAGCTTTGTCATCTATTAGCCAAACACAAAGGCGTGTTTTCAGCAAGTGAAAGTGATTATGGCTATACCACCACCACTGGCGTGCACAGATAGAGACGAGGTGGTGCTGAAGCACTTGCCCTTTTGCCCTCAGTCCAAAAAAGTGCCCTTTTGAAAGACGTGATTTTCTTTTTTTTTTAAAGCTGCGCGATTTAAAAAAGGTGTGAAAATAATGGCTTGATTTGTGCCCCTTCTTCAAAGACACCCAAACCCTGTCGCTTTTTCACTGTCACCGTGTCACGTGAACATAGCTGGACTGGCCATCGGGCATACCGGGCATTTGCCCGGTGGGCCGCTGGCGATTTTTTGTTTTTATGGGCCGATGGATTTTTTTTTTTTTTTTTTTAGGAAGGGTATATATAATGAAAGGTGTTGGATTGGCCAATTGGTCATGAGCGACTCTGGACTGGACCAATTACAGCCGAGGCCGAATGCACCCGCCCCCTTGTTTAGCAATCACGTGATTTTCGCGCATTGCATGCCGGGAACTCGTGGCAAAACAATCCAAGTACCGCATCAAATGCAAGCATTTGCAGCACCGCAAAACGTTCATTCTCCGGTTCCAATACCTTCTTGTTTTTTCTTTGCCGCACAAAAAAGGAATGTACAAAACAAAAGGAAAACAATGCCGGTCCATACAAAGACAGACTCGACGAAAAGACAAAGAAAAGATAGGAGGAAAAAAATCAAAGGTGTGAAAGGGTTAGACCCTTACGAGCACACAGAGGGACAAAAGTCGTTAGCGTGCTGCCCAACTTTCACCACGCTCATATTTATAATTACACGGTTCTTGGAGTGAGTGCATACACTCATGAAGTTTAGTAACTTCAGGTCACTGCAACAAGCCCAGGTACAGTTTACCGACGGATGGGTACAGGACCTTGAAAAGATGGAAGACTTCGTTTCTGCTGCAATTACAGGCGGCTGAATGAAGTAATGTGCAAAGATGCATACCCACTTCCTCGCATCGAAGAGTCATTGGATGTGCTCGGTAATGCGCTGTTATTCTCAACCCTGGACCTGACAAGTATTACAGCGCATTTAAACTGGAACTTCTTGCGCTTAAATGGACTGTTACTGAGAAATTCAGGGACTACCTAATGTTTGCCAAGTTCACTGTGGTTACTGATCATAACCTGCTGCGCTTCTTGGGAACGGCTAATCTGGGGGCTGTTGAGCAGCGGTGGGTAGCACAACTCGCTGAGTACAACTTTGAGGTGTGTTACAAGCCTGGGCAGCAAAACACGAACACAGACGTCCTCTCCAGGATTCCTTACCAGGAGGAACCTGAGCAGGAGGACATGGACAAGGACTTTATTAAAGTGGGTCCTGAGGAAGTGCGTACGTGCCTGTGGCCTGCTAGTGTGGATGGGGATGGTAAGACTGACCTGAAGGCCAGGGTGCGGGTGACTGCTGGGAAAGCTCTCGGTGGGCAAAGTTGGGATGAGGTGGAAGCGGCACAGAAAAACGATCCCGTTGTCGGACGCTAGTGTCATAAAAGAGCTGTGTAGGGCCTATGGGATTGCCAAGAGTCACACCAGTCCTTACCATCCGCAGGGTAACACACGCAACCACAAGCCCAGGTGTAGGAATAAGATACAGGATAAATGGGAACCAAACCCTTATTTGGTGGTGAAGCAGAACCACCCCGACATTCCTGTGTTCACAATCAAACCAGAGAGAGGTGGCTCAGTGAAGGTTGTCCATAGAGATCAGGTCAAGTTGTGCACTTTTCAAGCGCCGATACGGCGGTTAAAGCATGTCATTAGGTTACCAGCAGAAGTGGAGTCTGATACAGACTGCATGGAGGTTGTTTGTGTTCCGCCACCCCCGTGTGTGTCGAATCTGAACGCTCACATTGCCCCAGGGGTCGACAATGTTGGTAATTGTGCTTCCCAGGGTTTGGGGCCGGATTTAGCGGGGGAAGTGCAAGCAGCTATGACTCCAAGTGAACAGGAGGAGAGTGATGGGGCCTCAGTGACGAGCGATGAAATGCAGGAAGAGCGAGGTGAAGTTTTGAGCGTCCTTTGAGGCGAACCAGAGGGGTACCCCTGCAAGGTATAGGGATTATGTTACGAGATGAAGTAATGGGTCACTGTTATGTTCATTTGCTATGTAATGTAAGTCGTATGTGAATGATATAGAGTGTTACTGAACAAGTGAGTTAATATGTGTTATTCTGTGTTTGTTACAAGGATGCACGGCCGGAGACGTCGCTGGTGTGGCAGGGTTTAGCTGGGGGGAAATGTGAGGGCACATGCATATAACTTGTGGAAAACTGTCAAGTAGGGCCTTTAGCGGCCTGTTTGAATAAGCCAAGAGGAAGCGACATATTGAGGAGAGCCCGTGGGCACGCAAAAAAAAAAACAGGGAGGTGCGCTGTTGGGAGCGAGCGGGGTTTGCAGTACTGATCGCGCATGTGCGATTACAGCGGAAGACACCAGGAAAGCCCCGCGGTCAGAATGAAACCGAGCGAAGAGTAACTGGGAGGTTAGTGGGGCAGCGTACGGGATCGCAGCGAGTTTATGTGGAGTTTCCCATCGTGTGTGGAATCCGACTCCGGTTACAGTGGACCTCCGGGCACGGCGCTGGGGTGTACTGTTGACGGAGATAGTGCATGCAGGGAGCTAAGTGAGAGCTAAGGCTAGCTGCCTTTCCCTTTTAACTCACCTCTGTTTCCCATCACTATGGGCAGAGTTTGACTGTAGAACACGTATAGAAAGTGAGGCAGCCCGGCCGGCTGTCAGGCAAAGGTCTAGCGTGTTTCAGAGAGGGGAGTTGGACGGCTTCGCATTGCCCGGGGGACTGCCGGACCTCCGATACATTCCGCGGACTCGACGTTTAGGATGCCAGGAGTCAGCGGTGTTTGGATTACCCTGCCACTCAGATGACGTTCTGGTCGTTCACCCTGCTCCAGCTGATCGTTTGTGAGAGCATCGCTCTTTTCTAACCTGTTGGTTCTTCATGCCCCGTTTCTCGGGAGGCAAAGGTACAGTTTCTGTGTTCTTTGTTTTTTTTGTGAACCCGAGACTGGATATCCTGCTCCGGCTGTGGAATTTCTGGGCAGCCTAACAGACGGGAACTCTGGTTCACGACAGCTACACCTAGAACTGTTTATTGGTTTCACATACCAGGGACAATTCACTGGATCGGACTTTACTGTAAAGACCGGAACTATTTTTTTTTTGCTGTTTGGACATTGCAAGTAACATGATAAAGCCGTGTTAACCATTCTAGATAAGAGAATTTCTGTGTTAACCTTAATTGTTCTGCTGTATTTGTGATCTTTGCGCCCTTTTCCGGTGGCTAGTGTGGTGGGAGGGGTTGAGAACTCACAACATTGGGTCACAACAGCCTGTTTGATTTATTTTATTTTACTTCTTTTATTTATTTGGTCTTGGGGAGTTTCCTTACTGTCACCCTTTGCTCTCCAGGGCACTGTTAACATCTATAATCAATCTTGGTTCACGAGGGCCATCCGAACAGGGGCCACGTTGTTTAAAAAGTTGTTGTATGCTTCTGTCTAACTCAGGTTGCCTTGGAGTAGGGGCACCCGAATTGTCTGGTTAGGTACAGAAAAACGGAGGTAAGCGAGGCTTTGTTAATATTCAACAGTGCAGTGTGCGCCAGGCAGTCGTTGTTTCGCAGGTTTGGGCCCCGGAGCCCCCTTCTGTGCCTGTAGCAGCCAGACACTTAAAACCATTCTTACAGAAGTAAGTATCAGGGTCAACTGTACTGGGGGGTCATGGACTCAGATCTCACCACCCTTTAGTCGTTCAGGGCAGCCTGTGCGCCTCTTCACCCCTACATAGCGGGGCTAGTAGCCCCTTACATAAACATACCTGTCCAGCTGTCCAGTGATTAATTACATAAGTACACGGAGACAGGACCTCACAGCAGAAGCGTGCTCCATAATGTGTTGTACATTAATATATGTATATTATATCTATTTTTCTGTTGTTGTAATTACCAACATCAAGAAGTCACAAGTAAAGAAAGACCACACCATAGCACATGTTTAAACAAGGAAAGTTTATTGATTACAATTATCTATTAAACAAACAAACAAACAATTTTTTCACTCAAAAAAAATACATGTTCAAAGCAACACAACGGTGGCTCAATATCAAACAGAATTCCACTCTGTAGACTGGAGAACCATAATGGAGCAGTTCATTTTATTTTGTAGATTCAAGCTGCTCTTCATATTTTTGGCCTCCAGATGTCACCAGAGAGGACTGTGTTGAAAAGCTTCAAGTAATGAACCGTTTTTTAATACAAGCTTCAATGCTTGATGATGTCACACATGACATCAACAGGTCTAACCTTCCTTTTGTGTTTTTCAAGGTCTGAAGGGGTCTTTTTTTTTTTTTTGTAAATAGAGCCGTTTAGTTGCGTAAATGCACCAATTAGAAGGGTGAGGAGGTTTTGTGTCTTTTTTAATCATCAGTGTAGAGTCTTAGATCCCTCGGTTCAAGTGAGTGGTACTGGCTGGGCTAATTGAAGGGAAATTGATGGCCCTATTTAAAGCCAGTCTCTTCCAGATTCAGATGAGAGAGAGAGGTGAGCTGTGTTACCAGATCCATGTACTGTTGAGTTTTGTTAATTTAGTTACTTTAGGGGGAATTTGCACATTAAATAGAGTTCATTGTAAATAAATTGCTCACCTCTGGAAACCCGACATGTCTGCGTAGTCTGCTTCCCTACCACCTTCCTTGACGCTCGAGTCTGACTACACCACAAACCTAAATAACCAAAACAATAAAACATGACCTTGACACAACAGAGACCAATATTGCTTTTGCCTTTTGTTACAGCTCCTGACCTCAAAGTTCCCTTACCCCCTTTCTCTTTACCCACCTCAACTGTAAAACATCACAGGAGACATTGTAAATTTTGCATACATTTTGTTTTCTTATGATTGTAACTTATCTTACAGAAATTAAAAGAAATCTCATAGGATACAGATATAGATAATTATAAAACTTTGTATAAATTAGAGGAGTGACAGTGCTGGTTATAGGAAACATGTAGATCAATTCTTTACACTATTACATATAATTTGTGATATATACGAAGTATAAACTATGTGAAGTGAAACCCAATTTATACAGGAATTTAGAAATAATGAAGAGTTGTGGATAATTTTCCTAAAAATCTTAAAACAACAAAGGTGTCTGTTTATTTTTCGTCTTTTTTCGTATTCAAAAGAGGAACAGTCTTGAGAACAAGGGAACATCGGATTTTGAAATTGGTATCATAGGTGCATCTACTAAAAATTTTGAATAAATTCAAATCTCAGTGACCTCGACCTCAAAGTCAAGGTCAGATGTCAGGTTTTCTGATAATCTCATGAATGCAATAACTCCAGAAAGAAGTCACATAGGATTTTAAAACTGATACAATAGGTATCTACTGAAAATCTCAGACAAGGCCTACCACTTTGTGGCAGAATTGCTGTCGTTCCTAGTTGCTATTATGTTAGAAGCAACAAGCAGGACCACACTGGAATGAGTGACCTGTTCTTTCACAAATATTTGGAGAAGCAGTCTGAATACCTAGGTGCTTGATTTTATACACATGTGGCCATGGAAGTGACTGGAACACCTGAAATCAATAATTTTCATGGGTGAATGAGTAATTTGGTCAAAATAGCATATCAGATAGGAATAAAAGTGGAAACTGTGAATCCATAGAGCAACAAACCAATGCCAGGCACTGAGGATTTACTTCTTGTCGCAGTATGGGCTAGGAAAGCTCTTACTAGCCCCAATATCTTCACAATTTTTTAGCATGTATCTTTCCCTTTCCATCCAAAGATACAAAACTCATATGAAACAAAAGAAGCATGCATCTAATTAATACAAGTAGGTGATTATATATTGTTGACAGTAGTACAATTGACTTCCCATACACAGGGGAATCTACAGATATGCAGGGAAGCTTCATTATAACATTATACTGTGTTGTGGGGTGTTGTTTCTCTTTCAGTAGTCACACAGAATTAACTCTCATTTACTAAGGGAAGCCTAATTATTGGACATTCTTCTCTTGTTCAGTGTCTCTTGTTTTTACAGCATTGACAGATTTTAGCTGCATCAAACTTTCCAGTCATTCCCAGAACATCTCACAGCACTGAGTAGACCCACAAGACCCTTGGAGATCTATTACATATACACCTAAAATTCTACCTTCGTTTCCTTTCTTGGTTCTGGGTTCTCATCATGTGTCAGAAAATATTAATTGTCAATAACACCATTTTCAAGAGCTGTCTTCACCATAATTTCTTTAATATACAGTAAGTAAACAAGTGAGCAGGCAGAGTCCCCATGGAGCATGGACAACACAAAAAGAACAACCTTGGAAAAAATAGAGCAATAAAAAGCAGTTACTGGTGATGAACTTCCTGTTACTATCAGGAAACTCAACAATGCTCTAGCCAGACAGAAAAAGATGGAGCTATGCAGCCAAAACAGTCACCAGTGATGTATAATGAATAACTAATTTATTAATTATAAACTGGAAAAACAAAACAAAAGAACAACACTAAAGTCTTCTCATCAGATTCAATCACAGAAGTCCACCTTTATACAGTATGGGTGATGAAAACCAGTCATGATATCTTTGCTTATATCTTGGTGAATTCAGCGGCCTAAATCAACAAAGAGGAGTAGCACAGGTCAGATGGTCAGGGCTGAGCCGAGCAGCATGGAACTGAAAAGCTACCTGTCATGGTCCCTGTGCCTCTTCAGCTGGCTCATGATGGCCAAAGATTTTGTTTTGTTTTTGATCTATCTCTCTCTCACTCCCTCCTGCTTGCCTGGGCGAAGTTCATTGTGGGCTCTCACTCTTAGCCTACACACCTGCGGTGATTGCCACCACCTCTTGCTGACCTGCCGGAGTTCCCTATGACTATTTGACGGTGTGGCACAGAGTGTCATGTCTGTGTGTAGGCAGGTAGGAAGAGAGGACCCAAAACGCAGGACTCACGGAGGCGGAAGTAACTCAAAGCACACAGCTTTATTGCTGGTATGAAACTGAACAGGAAAAACACTAACTAAACTGGGAGAGCAGAATAACTAGACAGGCTGGCAAACGGAACACACAGAGGAAGCGAGGATGAACAGACATTAACGACGCGACACCGACACAAAGACACACTGGGCTTAAGTACACTGATGGAGTCATCAAGGAATTAGAGACAGAAGGGGAACACAGCTGGGAGAAATAAGACCTAACGAGACAGGGAGAGCAAAGCCAGAACACTAACATCAGACAGGAACAAGAACCTTCAAAGTAAAACAGGAAACAAAACACACTTTACTAAGACACGGACTAGACAGAGAGAGACAGACTTGACACTGACCAAAGCCTACTAAATAAAAATAATCAAAACAGTGTTACTGATTAATCAAACCATAAATCATAATCTAGAAAAACACCAAAGCATAAAAAATAGAAAGCTGGGTCAACATGACCCAGAACCGTGACACAGAGCAGTCATTGCTGGAACGTTGAACCTCCCGTGTTCGTGCTCTGAGCTCTCTACTAGAAAACTGTGTATTTAGCCTGTTGGATCTGATCATGCCTGTGTATAGATTCCCCCGGAACTGGTTTTGGACCCTTCCCTGTGATCTCTGAGTGTGGCAGCGTGAATGGAAATTAGGTTGAAAGTTGCTGAAGAGGAGCGAGTGTGACCACAAGAGGAGCGGCGGTGATTGTGCTGAAGAGGCGAGCGTGTGTGTGGATTCCCTCCCCTCTTACCCCTGGCCCCAGCCCCACTCTCTGTATATATTTATAGCACAGTGGTTTCACGTTTTGTAAATAAACTGTCACCTTTTGCTTGCCAGAACTTTGTCTGCACGCGAGTCCATCGGTTAGCAACAACACTACCAAGCTAAAACACTATAACTCAAACATGCACTCTTCCATAACGCTGCCTGTGTGCCTGGTCTTTTGTATCTCAGCATGACAGACCATCTGGCCATTTGACCGGAGTGCACAGGGCAGTGCTGTTATGCCCCATTTCTTTTTTTTGGATTATAGTCTGAAGGCCAAGAAAAATGCCTAACAGATTTACTTTCCGAAGTGGAACTTTTACTATACTGGTCCACTTGACTGTCATAGTTTATTTGATCTTTATTGTTTATTTTTCATTTTAAGTTATTATAATCAGAACTGGGCTTGGGAGCGAGAAAGCGAAATAAGAAGAAAAGAGAAGTTGGGAAGAGAGTTAACAGAAGGAGAGGGCCAACTTCTCCTCCCAGGGGAGGTGTGAAGGCCCAATACCTCTCCCCGCCCGCCATATGTGGTGTTGTTGCGTGCTGTTCTAAAGTGCATTTAAAACACAGGAGTGGCATGGTGCTTTCGCCCAGAAAAATACAAAATACAGTTTGTTCAAAATTGCTTTAGCATTCATGAAAGCTCCGGTTCTCACAGTTCCTTGAATCCATTTCTCTTTACCCACCTAAATTGCAAAACATCACAGGAGACAGTGTAAATTTCTCATAGATTATGTATTGTGGTTATTGTAACTTTCTTACAGAAAATATAACAATTGAAAGACATGTCACAGAATATAAATCTTATAATAATACAACTATATAAAGAAAAGTGCCAGTAGATCTACTTTCTACTGTCAACATCCTATTGTCTAAATTACCGAGCTAACAGATACGTAAGCAGAGCGAACATGAGAGCACCCGAATGCAGGCGTCAATAATGCAGCGTAATGAAATAATCTCCCGATCTCTGTGAAAGTTATAAACTGCCTCCGGAACCCAGTTATGGTACAAAAAAATCTATTCAACAAAAATGGTGATGCAGTTCAGCCTTTTTTTTACGCTCAGCCTTCTCTGTTGCTGTGTGGAGCAGCCTGTGTCGGTCACATCTTTCACACTTCACTCACTCATCCGCCATGCACTGTGGTCTCATAAGAAAACTCAGCTTTTTGATATAAAATTTATATATATATATACATACATATATATATATATATATATATACATACATATATATATATATATATATATACATATATATATATATATATATATATATATATATATATATATATATATATATATATATATATATATATATATGAACTTAAAACATAATTTACAAGCATTTGGAAATTATAAAAAAGACCTTTTGTTTCTATATATCTTTTCATGTTTAGTCTTTTTTCTAAATGAAAGAATAACAGTTAACAGACGTGTAGGCAGAGACACGCTTACAAGCAGGAAGGTCTCTGTAGGTTCTTTATCTTACCATTACAATATAAAGTTCCTTGAGATGACTGTTAGTGTGGTTTAGTGCCATATAAATAAAACTGAATTGAACAGCATAAACTGCCAAGCCTCTAAGATACAGAAGAAACCATATATTTTGTCCCTGTATCCTCGAGTCAGATTTTCTATTTATGATTCAATTAATGGGGTGCATAAAATAAGTCTGTGTCATTTTGTTCATTTCAGGGTCATTCCCACCCAGAAATATTTTCATATTGACAAACATACCAAATGTATTCTTTCTCAATTAAATAATAATAAATAAAGAGTTGCAGTGAAAGAGATCATCTTCTGCAAGCCATTCATATGGAATAGCACAGATGCTATTGCTGGCTTGATAGAACCCATAATAGCAGCATCAGAGGGAAAACAGTGCTGGAATTAATCTTGTGGCATACTCCACTTGAAGCTGTAGTTGCAGCAGATGTAGTAGTTGTTGCACTAGGTGTAGTTGTTGGTACAACAGTTGTAGTAGTTGATGTAGCATCTGTGGTAGAAAAAATGTACAAAACATTTCTAACCAAGTCACTCTAAAACATTTGAGACTTTTTGATTAAACAACATGAAATGTTACTTACTTGTGTCACTGACATTGATGGAGGCCAATTCAATGTCAAAGTCTGTAACGTTTAAGGCTGTACTGTTCAAAACATTTTTAATCTCGGTGTTGTTTGGTACAGATGAATTTACAAACTGAAGTTCCATGTTGTTTATGACTGATCCTTGACTGTAAATGCAGAGACAAAAATTATAGTTTGGAATATTTAGGGCTCTTAATGTTATATGTCAAAATACTGAAATTGGTAGGTAATACTGAAATTACCTGAAGCTCACAACATCCAAGGCAACAAATGATGAACCGAATGCATTTTTGTAAACAGGTTCTAGCTGCAGACACAAAGGAGATTTTATTTCATTTCATTTCAGTTTGTTACACACATTAAAACTATGTTTCTATTTTCCATCCATCCATTCGCTTCCGCTTATCCTTTTCAGGGTCGCGGGGGGTGCTGGAGCCTATCCCAGCTGTCATAGGGCGAGAGGCAGGGTACATCCTGGACAGGTCTCGAGTCTGTCGCAGGGCCAACACACAAGGACAGACAACCATTCGCACTCACATTCATTCGCACATTCACACCTAGTGACAATTTGGGTTATCCAATTAACCTATCCCCACAAGCTGCATGTCTTTGGACGGTGGGAGGAAGCCGGAGTACCCGGACGGAACCCACGCAAACACGGGGAGAACATGCAAACTCCACACAGAAAGACCCCGGCCTGATGTTGGAATTGAACTCAGGACCTTCTTGCTGTGCGGCAACAGTGCTAACCACCGTGCCATATTTTACAGTAAAATATGACAGGAGACTAATGAGCAACTGATCCCTACAGTGAGTAGCTATGGTGGCTTAGTCTAAAGATTGGCTTGCTATATTAATTTTACACTCTACCTGTTGCCCAATAGTTTAACATGTTTCCTTAGAGCAGAGATAGGAAATTCATATTTCACAAGGAGCCACATGACAATATAGATTCAAACCCAAGACTGTCCTGCTGTGAGGCAGCAGTGATAACTACTATGCCATTGTGCTGCCCTTTCCAAATAAACATTGTAAACAAAATATTTTGTTGGAAAAAAAATTCACAGATTTTAAATTTAAGTAGTTTTATAACTTCATTGGGTATTTAAGTGTTTTATCCATCTTCTAGTGAGAGAAATGTAGTGTGTCTTGTCTTGAATAAGTGCTGTAAAGTTAGGTTGAGTGCCTCAGGTGGAAATGTGAAAGACAGTTGACAGGAGAGTGAAAAAAGAGAATCTTTATCTGGATTTATTTAACTACATAGCTGGGAATGTTTGTTCAAATATGAAGGAAGATTCAGTGAGAACCAACATCTTAATATCTTTTCTGCTTTTAGAGAAGAATAAAAATCCATCAATAATACTGACTTCAAGAGCTCTGCCAGCAGTAAAACAGACTGCAGTTCAATAGATCAATGAGCTGAACATTATTGGATGAATAAAACTTGATTTAAAAAAGGTACTGTTACTTTTAGAGCTTTGCTAGGCTGCCCACTTGACTGGTTATGATCTTTAAACACTGCCTTCTTTCTAATTTCCAAAATCAATGCACACATCTTTGCCTCTTAATTCAGTAATAAATGCTTAGAACTCCACATACCCCCCCCCCCCCCAAAAAAACCCCCCAAAAAACCCCAAAACCCCCAAAAAACTTCACATTCTGCATCAACTTTTTAAAAGTTGCTATTCACCAGGATTTTTGAGAAAGGGAAAGACTTACCTGTCTCTTTATTAATGAAGATCGATTCTTAAAAGCTTCGGATAATGAATCCAACAAGTCCTTTGTAAAAGTGCTCTGAATGGATCTGAAAACAACAAATCTAGTTGCCAGAGACCTGGCGGTTGTGGCCCCAGATGTGGTTGTTGTTGCTGTTGTTGTACTTATTGAACTGAGAGTGGAAGTTGTTGAAGCTGCTGTGATAGTTATCGGAGCAATTGTGGTAAGAGCTGGACTTCTTGTCGTGGTTGCTGTAGCAGTTGCAATAGTTGCAGATGAGATTATTATTGGAGCTGCAGTGGTGATTGTTTGAGCAGATGTTGTTGTTGCAGCTGTTCTGGTGGTTGTTGGAGCAGTTGTATTTGTGGGTGCAGGGTTAGGGTTAGTTGTTGCAGAAGCATCTGCTGTGGTCGTTGTTTGAGCTGATCTAGTAGTTGTAGGAGCTGATGATATTGTTGTGGAAAGTGCTGTGGTGGTTGTTGGACCAGCTATTGTCGATGTTGTAGCTAGTGTAGTGATTGTTGTAGATGCTGTAGTAATTGTTGTAGCTGGCGTGGTAGTAGCTGAAGCTGCTGTGGTGGTTTGAGCTGCCGTAGTAGTTGTTGGTGCCGCTGTGGTACTTGTTGTAGCAGCTGTGGCGGTAGTTGCAGCAGCTGTGGTGGTCGTTGGAGCTGATATTGTCGATGTTGTAACTGGTGTGGTAGCAGTTGTAGCTGCTGTAGTGGTTTGAGCTGCTGTAGTAGTTGTTGGTGCCGCTGTGGTACTTGTTGTAGCTGATGTAGTTGTTGTTGGAGCTGGTGTTGCAGTAGTTCCAGTGGCTATAGTGGTTGTTGTAGCTGGTGTTGCAGTAGTTCCAGCGGCTGTAGTGGTCGTTGGAGCTGATGTTGTCGATGTTGTAACTGGTGTGGTAGCAGTTGTAGCTGCTGTAGTGGTTTGAGCTGCTGTAGTAGTTGTTGGTGCCGCTGTGGTACTTGTTGTAGCAGCTGTAGTGGTTGTTGTAGCTGGTGTTGCAGTAGTTGCAGCAGCTGTAGTGGTCGTTGGAGCTGGTGTTGTCGATGTTGCAACTGGTGTGGTAGCAGTTGTAGCTGCTGTAGTGGTTTGAGCTGCTGTAGTAGTTGTTGGTGCCGCTGTGGTACTTGTTGTAGCAGCTGTGGTGGCAGTTCCAGCGGCTGTGGTGGTCGTTGGAGCTGATGTTGTCGATGTTGTAACTGGTGTGGTAGCAGTTGTAGCTGCTGTAGTGGTTTGAGCTGCTGTAGTAGTTGTTGTAGCTGGTGTTGCAGTAGTTGCAGCAGCTGTGGTGGTCATTGGAGCTGATGTTGCCAATGTTGTAACTGGTGTGGTAGCAGTTGTAGCTGCTGTAGTGGTTTGAGCGGCTGTAGTAGTTGTTGGTGTCGCTGTGGTACTTGTTGTAGCTGCTGTAGTGGTTGTTGTAGCTGGTGTTGCAGTAGTTCCAGCGGCTGTGGTTGTTGTTACAGTTGATGCTGTCGATGTTGTACCTGGCGTGGTAGCAGTTGTAGCTGCTGTAGTAGTTGTTAGAGCTGCTGTAGTAGTTGTTGGTGCTGCTGTGGTACTTGTTGTAGCAGCTGTGGTGGTGGTTGCAGCAGCTGTGGTAGTCGTTGGAGCTGATGTTGTCGATGTTGTAACTGGTGTGGTAGCAGTTGTAGCTGCTGTAGTAGTGGTTTGAGCTGCTGTAGTAGTTGTTAGAGCTGCTGTAGTAGTTTTTGGTGCCGCTGTGGTAGTTGTTGTAGCAGCTGTGGTGGTAGTTGCTGAAGCTGTGGTGGTCGTTGGAGCTGATGTTGTCGATGTTGTAACTGGCGTGGTAGCAGTTGTAGCTGCTGTAGTGGTTTGAGCTGCTGTAGTAGTTGTTGGTGCCGCTGTGGTACTTGTTGTAGCAGCTGTGGTGGTCGTTTGAGCTGATGTTGTCGATGTTGTAACTGGTGTGGTAGCAGTTGTAGCTGCTGTAGTGGTTTGAGCTGCTGTAGTAGTTGTTAGAGCTACTGTGGTAGTTGTTGAAGCTGATACTGTCGTCGTTGATGCTGCAGTGGTTTGAGTTGCTGTAGGAGTTGTTGTAGCTGGTGTTGCAGTAGTTGCAGCAGCTGTAGTGGTCGTTGGAGCTGATGTTGTCAATGTTGTAACTGGTGTGGTAGCAGTTGTAGCTGCTGTAGTGGTTTGAGCTGCTGTAGTAGTTGTTGGTGCTGCTGTGGTACTTGTTGTAGCAGCTGTGGTGGTGGTTGCAGCAGCTGTGGTAGTCGTTGGAGCTGATGTTGTCGATGTTGTAACTGGTGTGGTAGCAGTTGTAGCTGCTGTAGTGGTTTGAGCTGCTGTAGTAGTTGTTGGTGCCGCTGTGGTACTTGTTGTAGCAGCTGTGGTGGTAGTTCCAGCGGCTGTGGTGGTCGTTGGAGCTGATGTTGTCGATGTTGTAACTGTTGTGGTAGCAGTTGTAGCTGCTGTAGTGGTTTGAGCTGCTGTAGTAGTTGTTGGTGTCGCTGTGGTACTTGTTGTAGCTGACGTAGTTGTTGTTGGAGCTGGTGTTGCAGTAGTTCCAGCAGCTGTGGTTGTTGTTACAGTTGATGCTGTCGATGTTGTACCTGGCGTGGTAGCAGTTGTAGCTGCTGTAGTGGTTTGAGCTGCTGTGGTAGTTGTTGAAGCTGATACTGTCGTCGTTGATGCTGCAGTGGTTTGAGTTGCTGTAGGAGTTGTTGTAGCTGGTGTTGCAGTAGTTGCAGCAGCTGTAGTGGTCGTTGGAGCTGGTGTTGTCAATGTTGTAACTGGTGTGGTAGCAGTTGTAGCTGCTGTAGTGGTTTGAGCTGCTGTAGTAGTTGTTGGTGCTGCTGTGGTACTTGTTGTAGCAGCTGTGGTGGTAGTTGCAGCAGCTGTGGTAGTCGTTGGAGCTGATGTTGTCGATGTTGTAACTGGCGTGGTAGTAGTTGTAGCTGCTGTAGTGGTTGTTGTAGCTGGTGATGTTGTTATGACAAACATAAACCACATGAATCTCTACCGTCCATCTCTACCTTAAAACAAGTTCAGTGTCTTCAATCCAATGCTCCAACAGTTTACCCAATTTTTTCACCTTTTTATGTTTTTGATATAAATTGCAATCAATCTAAAGTAATCTCCCCCAAATTATCTTTTTTTCCCCCATACGTGCTTATAATCATTTAGGTTTCGTTAAAAGATATTGCATTCATTGATATATTTAATAAAATTAATTCACTGCTTTTTCTTGTTTATCAGTACTGGGAGGTGACTTAGTTCTGCTGTCATGAAAAGCAAAACTTGTGTCTTGCGATGCAACCTTTGTAATCATAAAAAGAGCTGACTGGTGTACACAGATGATTTCTAAATCGTGGGGTAACTGGAGTACCGTATTTCCCGGACTACAAAGCGCACCTGAATATTAGCCGCACAAGCTAAAATCAGGGGAAAATCCTGGTTTGTACATACATTAGCCGCACCTGACTAAAAGCCGCAGGTGTTTCAATATTGACTTATCATATGTAAGAGAATATGCACAAAGGGAATTGTCAGGAAAGAGATGGCTGTTTGGAGACACACCCCTTTTATTAATATTTTGAAAAACAAGTTATGGGTACATATTTGCACATGTAGTACATAACAGTAACCTACAGCACACCAGAAAAATAGATTCGGACTACCTTTTAGGCTCAGGTGCAGTGACACGGCTTTAACAAGAAGAAAAGTCAGTCATTCACCATCTTTCTCTTTTTCCTGCTGTCAGGGTCCTGGGACTGGGCGACCCAGGATCCCTGGGCAGTCATGGACCTGTGTATTATTATTATGTATTTTTGGTGTCGTTTCTCCTGCTCTGTGCGTGTACATATGTGTGTTTCTCTGTGCTGTGTTAGTCTGTGTCCCACTCATATGTTTAGGCGAGGTATGGGTGTGTATGTCTGCGGGTGTGCCTGGAGGATGGAGCTCGGCCACCTGCAGGCCTGAGGGGTGTGGCCCTGCGGAGGGACTGGCCACACCCGAAGCCACACACCTGCCGCTGATCAGGGCTCGTCGGGGGAGCTACTTAGGAGAGTCTTGGAGCTCCCACCGACGCGGGATCATTTCCTTGAGACTCCACGAGGAATTGTGGAAGGCACGAAGAGCAGCGAGCACCGGGGGGTGCTGACACGGGAGCGGAGAGCACAGAGACACGAACTATTCACGCAGAGACACGACACGGGAGTCTGGGAGAACACGGGGATTTATTGTTGTTTTTGTTCCACTCTGTAAATAAACACACTGTTTATACATAGAGCACCGCGCCTGGGTCCTCCTTTCCCCACATCCCCACGGTCTGCCAGCCAGACCGTGACACCTGCGCTCTAAAACCATCAAAGTCCTCTCCTCCAATGCCGGAAACGAACAGGCTCAGGATGGCTTCGTCATCCACTCTCCGCTTCTCTCCTTCGTTGTCACTTTCAAAACCAAAGAAATCCTCGTTGTCAGTGTCAGAGTCGAACACCCTCAGAAGGGCCGTGGCGGTGTCCTCCTCTCCATCATGCAGCAGTCCAGCCCTTCAAAATCCGTTGGTGATCATGGATGTTTTCGCACTTTTCCACGCTGTCAGAATCCACCGGTGGAGTTGGGCATAACTTGCTTTTCGCAAGTTTATCGCCGCTCGTCATCCACGCCTCCCGCTGAATGCGTAGCGCTACTTTGAAGTTTGTTTTTCGCGCTACTTCGTACGGCACTACGTTGCCTGGAGGATGGACATGTGACTAACATACCACTCTTGAACCCCGATCCTTCCGCCAGGCAACGTAGTGCCGTACAACAGCGGAACAAACAAAACAAATCGTCTTACGATATCACAAAAATCATGGAAAATCCATAGAAAAGCCGCACCTGACTAAAAGCCGCAGGGTTCAAAGCTTGTGCAAAAAGTAGCGGCTTATAGCCCGACAATTACGGTAATTCTTCTAAACCACTGTGTTTGTCCTTTGAGTCTTTCTTTTATATGTAATTGTTTGCTACTCATGTGTGTCTGAAATGGCATGATTAGCCAGTATTTAAGCTTGCTGTCTTTTTTTTCTTGCTTTTTAGCTCAATTTTTCAATGTTTGTTCCCTTTTTTTGAGTGGTTGTTTTATATGCAGCAGATTAAAAAAAGATTCATAAAGAAGAAAATAAATTTTATGATAATTCACTGAGGAAAGCTTTATAAAGTGAAGTTTGGGTAAATTTTTAAGGATCATATCCCCATGTGACATACATGGCTGGCAAAAATGAATTATAGCACTTGAAAGGTCTCACTTCTATTCATATTGTGATAGAGGTCAGTCTTTACCTGTTAATCCTTCTGTGTCAAATAATCTTCTAATATAATCATTTTTGACACTGACAATGATATTTTTTCTCATGTTATAAATATTTGCAATCTAGTTCTAGTTGTGAGGGCTCAAATATTGGACAAGAATATCATTTATTAACAAGCGCAAAATTCCAGCCTAATCTTGTCATTTCAAGTTCTGGTAAATCCAATAATTTCAAAGGTCATTTTTGCATTGTTTCTTTGAATATGTTAAGGCTGTATAAAAGCTGATTATGATATGACCTTTTAACCTTTTTCAGAACTGAATGATTTTAAATGGAATGCCCCATGTGTGCTGTGAGATTTATTATGAGAAATATTTATCTTGAGTCTCGTTCTTACAAACATTAAATTAATGTAAGACATCATTGGATATGGTTGTTTGACTAAAGTACAGGATACCAGATTTCAGTCTAAAAAGGGAAATTGTACATTTAAACTAAAAACATGAGATTTGCAAGAAAACCTGATGAGATGGAATTTTTAAAACATTTTTCCCAGTTTCAATGAGTAAAAATCTATAAGAAACACTCTAAAATCTTATGCAGTTGCAGACCTGTGTAATCACATGCTTCACAGCCAAGAGAGAAAGATTCAGAGAGAAACTACATTTTTTTTCTTTAAAGAAAAATTGTCAAAAGTCATGTAAATCATCCTCATCTCAGCTATACCAAACTCAAATTTTTACTAAACCCATTTTTTGAAGACATCTTACTAGGTAGAGCTTACCTAGATTAATTGTACTCAAGTGCCTAACCATAAAAAGTACTATAACATTCAACTTTAATGCAGTCTACGTATTGTCTGTAGCAATTATTTATGATGTATACTTTGCTATGATAAAGCAGTTCATAATTCCTTTATCAACAGTAAGTTTAGCACCACTTAGCTCACCTGTTAGAAACAAGAACGTTGATATTATCAGTCCAACACCCATTGTTTAATCAGTTAACTCTGTAAAAGACACAGATGGCAAGTGTATATGTATTAAAAAAAAAGTTAAAACCCCAAAACACTACTTAAAAAGTAAAATAGAATTTCACAAAAATGCAAGACTTATTTACTGTACTCATCATTATATATCTTAATGAAAAAATATGAATCAGAATTTTAAAATAATATAGATATAATAATTACTTTGTTTAACAAGCTAAAATACAAAATAGTCATATTAACATTAAATAAAATTTATATTTCATTGCACTTACCAAAACTGAGATCAGATGAAAAATGTATCAATTGTCCTTTTTGTCTTCTGTAGATGGTTTCCAATTTTTTTGTCTCACAACAGTGCAATTCACAACTCTTTGCTCTTCAACTCTTTTAATCATATGTTCACACCTCTCGTGGCCTTATATATTTCAGAAGCGTGAGGGCTAATGACGTATGTGAGAAATGATAGACGAGGTTGTGAGATCTTGATGATGAAGAATGTTACGTCATAGGATTCACAAGTTTCTCAACTGTCAACCTTACAGTTTCTTGCCTCAGGATAAGAGCCTCTCCCTTTGTTTTCCCTTGAGACATAAGTTAGTCATTGATGTCATGGCAGACAAACAAATAGATTTCTACTGAGGTAAAAAAGAGTTTCTGTAAAGTTACGAAGTTACTACAAAACTAGTACGAAAATAAAATATGTAAATAAAATATGTAACAAATGGGACATCTGTGTACTTTTCTTTCACTCTATAAAGTGAAAAATATTGAATGTTCATATTTCAGTTCTAATATTGTTTCTAGAGTTGTGTAAGAACAATTTCTTTCAAAAGTTGGCTCAGCAATACATTTTCTACCACATTACTTTTGTTCATTCAATATCACACCTCTGTTTACTGTATTGAGCTGATTACAGTTGAACATGATGTTTTAGTATCATTTGAATCCTCTGATGTGATTGGTTCAGTCATGTTCACTTTTTTTTCTGAGCCAAGAGATGGAAGCTTTGCAAAAGCTCATCATCCCTCTTTTCCGGATCTGCTCAACAATAAAAAAATGATGATATATTGATATGTAACTGTTCTCCGATATTTATTAAATTAGAATATAACTGAAGAACAAACACAGAAAGAACAAAAAATAAGAATACTGGTCCAGCTTAACATGTACTTTCTCAATTATCCACGCTTTTTAAAAAAAGTTTCATTATGTCCAGTCTGTTTTTGGCTAACAGAATAATTTAGATGGGAAGTCTTATTAGATTTGACATTTGGAGGAGAGCTTGTTAAACCAGAATTTTCAGAAATTACCTCTCCATTAATGCCCTCAGGTTAAGAGAAAATATGTTAAACAAGCTTTGCTGTGCGGCTGTGAGGTGGGAAAAGAGGGTGTGATACAAATAGTATAGTTCTTTAATGATTGTGAATACAAAAGCAGTCACAAACCAAAGATAATTTAAACATCTGGCAGGACTCCAGAGACAAAATGTAAACTTAAGCAGATTTATTGCTGAGAATTACAAACTAAAATACAAAACACTAAACTTGTTGTACGGTAACTAGACACTAGGAAGCAAAACATGGTGCACAGACCATAGGTGGACATGAGAGAAGTACTAACATGAAGACTGATGATGTGACGAGGAAACTGAGGCAAACTGAGGACTTAAATATACAGAATAACGAGAGGATGGGCAGCAGAAACAGAGAGGGAACCTGTACTCCTTACATGCCTCTTAAAGTTGCAAAATGCTGAGAAAGCCTTTACAAATTTGCCCTTCATTTCTATAAGAAAATATAAGAGTTTTATTTATTAAATTGATATATTTATTTGCATGCTTTGTAATATCACCGTCCTTTGGTGCATATCTTCTCTAACTGGTTGCTATAAAGTCATTTACATGTAGTATATGTTGTAAATTTACACAACTGTCTAGATTCAAAGAAACAAAAGAGCAGTATTTTGTAAGAAATAATACATATCATAATATTAAGTCTACCCTTATATAGTTGTTTTATTCAAATGCTTTAGCGCATTTCTCACCATCTCTTTTGTTCTAACTGGCCCGTGCATGCACTATAAACACCATATATAACTTTCAAAAAGCTGTAAATTTTGTTGTCAAAGTTAAGTTGTTGTGTCAATGTTTACATTATTGCCGTTATAATGACAGTTCTTGGACACTGTGTAAGTGGACTCTGCATATTACCACATGTACAAAAAGTTGTATTTGTCCCGTGCAACATGTTTTGTGTGTGTGTGTGGGGGGTTCTCTGTCTGTAGTCACATGGCATAGTAGAGTTCATTCTTAATTACTAAAACAAAACTCTTAATTACTAAAACATCAAAATAGTATTAATAAAAGCGGATACAAAGGTGGCATCTGATTACAGTACCTTTAAGTGAATAAAGCACTTTGGAACAACCTATTCTTTCATAAATGTTGGTAAAGGCAGAATTTATGGCTCCATGCTTGATTTTATAATCCTGTGAGCTAATGTTGGCTAACACTGAGATTAGTTGATCTACCAGGACTTCAGCCGAGTCTCTCCACCAGAACTATATTCTTGATTTGTGGCATTATGATTTAATTAAATTTGAGTTATCGAACCGAATTATGTAGGTTTGAATCCACTAGGGAATGAACAACTTCAGAGATCAAAGTTTAAAGCTCACATGAAAAACCTAACAATAAGGCTCAGGTTTGATTTAATAGCAAACACAAAGAAAGACAAGAAATGAACAAATTAAGAGATCACTGATCTCTTAGCTCACATAAACTACCTAACAATAGGATTGATTTAATGGCATAAACACTTGAACAAACAGAAAGAAAGGCCTTTTGTCCAGATCATCCTTTATTAACAGGCACTATTTAGCTATAAATGATGTTTGAAATCTAGTATGTTATGTAAGCTGCTGTTGTTACATTTGATCATTTGATATCTGTACAACTGAGGTACATGTGCGTCATTTTCATTACTATTTATAAACAAGGTGTGGCTCTTTTGTGTGACATAACTTCATACCAATGAAAAATCATGTAGTCGAATGGCATCACTGCACTGTTTTCACACCATTTCTGATCAACTCTGATTAAACACTCACATTTTAGTTTGTTACTTGAAGACAGCTGACATATATTGTTAGATTTAATCAAATTTTATAGAAGGACACCAGTAAAATGTATTTATTTTTATTTACCAGTCTTCTAGGTTGTGTCTGTAGAGTTACTCTACAAGGGAACACAAATGTTTTTCTTCATTAGAAATATAGTTACAGTTACAATTAGCATTTGATACACTTTACTAATTAATTCCACTTAACTGCTTACATGTAGAGTCTTTTAGTCAAAGTACAGTATTTCAGGGCCTATGGAAGAAAAGTAAATCTGGAGACAAGCATCCGTTTGAACATAAAGAAAGAATGAAACAAAAGACTTATTGTAAAATATTCAAAATATGACAGGAAATTTAAACATTTCTGTAAGTAAATAAATATTTATTATTGTTGATGTTTGTCATGATCTGAGTGCAGGCAGGCAGGAAAGGACCCAAATGCAGAAACAGTTGAAACGTAAACTCAAAAGGGCAGCTTTATTGCTGGAAACAAGAAAGAACTAAACTTGAATACTGAAATAAACTAGACAGGGTTGGCAGGTAGAACACACAGACAGATGTGAGGGAGATCACAACACTGACAAAGAGAAACACGGGGCTTAAATACACTGAGGGATAACGAGGGATATGAGACACAAAAGGACAGCACAGCTGGGAGTAATTAGGCAGGATGAGGCAAGGGAAGCAAAACTAGAAACACTGACATGAGATACGGACATTCAAAGTAAAACAGGACACACACCGACTGAACTCTAGACACGCAAACAGACAGAACATATAGACCTGAAACATGGGACAGAATTGCACAGAGTAGACACAACATTAAACACAGGGAAGCCATATAACAAAAACTAAGAACTAAAACCTTAACAGCCATAACCGAACCTAGGGTAATAACGATAACTAAAATAATCAAAACAGCACAAAAAAGGACTCAGAACATAAACCATGATATAAAATACCAAAACACAAGAGACCCAAAATGCTGGGTCACAAAGACCCAGAACCGTGACGATTAACAGTGGTAACAGAAACAGAAATATAAAGGTCATTATCTGCGTCAACGTACATGCCACTGAGGCCGCATTCCCCAAGTGCTTTTCAAAGTGTTTTCAGTAAAAGACTGATGATGGAACAGGAAGCTTCCATCAGTACATATCTTTCTAAGAAGAAAAATGCATGAGGAATGTCCAGCACACCAACACATTTTCATTCTTGCTAATGTGCAAATGTTTGGATAAAAACATAAAGAAAAGTAAGCATCTAAACTTAACATAAAATTATTTCACCAAAGCATAGCTTTCACCTTTACATTGTTCTTCATTCCTGTTCATTAAAACGTCTTTAAAAACAATTAAGTTCACTTTTTGTTCACTGACTCGAGAAAAATGTATTCATTCTATCTGTATGTGAAAAACCTTGTAGCAATGAACTCATCCAGACTAGCCCAAGACACTTTAAGCTGCATGCAAAGCTAATGGGGATCTTAATAAACTAAAGCAAATATCAGTTTATCTATCATTTTGAAACTACACTATATTGCCAAAAGTACTTGCATTTTCCTTCACTCGCCTATAAACTTTAGTGACATCCTATTTTTAATCCATAGGATATAATATGCTCTCAGTCCATCCTTTTCAGCTATAACAGCTACAACTCTTCTGGGAAGGCTTTCCAGAAGGTTTAGAAATATGTTTAGAATAGAATAAAATAGCCCTTTATTGTTATTCTACATGTACAAAGAATTTGTAGGTGCTCCACACCAACTGTGCTGGAATAAAATATAAACAGTAGACAACAGGAACAAATAGCTAACAGGAGAAATATATTGTAGACAGAGATCCAGACTCCAGACACAAAAATATGGTGAGAGAGAGAGAGAGAGAGAGAGAGAGAGAGAGAGAGAAATGATGGGCTGAGGAGATTAAGGGGACGCTGAAGAAGAACACAAAGATGAAGACTATGACAGACATGACTAAACTATACCAACAGAGACAAGGATCACAACAATGATAAGTAAACAAGATTAAAAAGTTCGCAAACACAAAACACTGGGTCAACGACCCAGAACCACAGCATTTAGAAACAAAACAATTTGTTTTCAGAACAGGTAAACAGAAGAAAGCAACATTAAAAAAAACGAACAATATATCATAAAATTATGAACCTTTTTGAACTAATCTTTATTTTTAAGTCTTTTTTTAGTCATGAATTTTCAGTATTCAAGCAATTTGTTTCCAAAACAGGTGAAAAAAACAAAGAGACAAAAAGAAAACAATTACTGTTGAAATTAAAAATATGATTGACAATCTAATGCTAACAGCATTATTTAACAATACATAACAATTTCTGTGGTAACAGAAACATAAAAGTCATGACATTAAACGGCATTGTCTTAGTCAATAGGCGTCACTGATGCCACATTCTCAGATGGTTTTAGTAAAAGACTAATAATAGAACAGAAAGCGTCTATCAGTGTCTGTACCGGAATATGTACAAGGTGTTTTCCTGCACACATTGCGCATGTTTTGAAGATCATCAAAGGGAAAAAGTCTATAATTGTTGGTGTGATTAGAACCATACCAATACTGCATTACTGTACCTGCAGAAATAACATCAAAAGCTGTGAAAATGAACTAAACCTTTTCATTGAGTTTGCTGCATACTACCCAAAATCAAATGTTAAGACACTGTACTGCTGCACATACGATATACAAACAAACCTTAAAACAGAAACAGTCTTTTTTAGAGCAGTTCCCTCTCTGGACAGTATTTACTTTTTGTGTCATTAGCAAGTGAGCTGGCTTTAAGAGCCGATTCTTTGTAGAATCAAGAAGCGCTGACTCCTGTCAGGAAAGGGCCCGCGTTCAGCTATTCTAAGAATCCATGCAGCTAGGGCCAAGATTTTATTTTAATGTGCACACTATGCAGCCAAACAAATGCATAGGTAGACATTATGTGAAAGACGGATGAGAGGCAGATGCTATGAAGACAGCGATTATAGCGGTATAGGCCAGGTATCGAGATAGACCAGAGAGATGGGGAGCTGGATTTAAATGCTGTCAGAACAGGGTCAACAACAAACTTCTACCTAAATCTAAGAAACACTCACCTGTCCATGCAGCTGGAGGAGAGCTTGCTGTCCACTTGTCCACCTGTCATCAGGGGTGATGCAGTTCCTGTCTTATTTTGATAGTCCTAATTTGTTCCAGCTGTTTTTCTGTGCTGTTTCCACTCTCCTAATCACTGTCTGTGTATTTATTGTGTTAGTCCCCCCTTGTACCTTGTTGGAATGTCAGTTCACCTCCCTTCATGTGTCTTGTCCATGCCACAGGTTTCCTATTCTATGTTTTCAGTGATTAGTTTTGTTCAGTTTAGTTAGTAAAGTTTGATTTTCATTTTGCCTTTTGTTTTATATTCTTGTTTGTTTTTTCTCCCAGGACAAATAATCTGCTTACTTTTTGCTAAGTCCAGTCCTGTCTCTACACATCTTGAATCAGGAAGTAACCGCTGACAATAAGTTTAGGTACTTAACGCTGACCGTAAATCTTCATTATGAGATTACTCTGAGATTATGTTTAGCGTCTGTGACGTTAGTTGAGGGTGTGAACACTGTAATTCTCTTGTAATGGGAAGGCGTAACAATGATTAATGAGTAAAACTTGAGGAACATGACATGCATCTGTTTAAAAAGACATCTATGAATAGAAATGTGTATGTGTTCTTGTGCATGCATATGTGTGTCTCCTTGTTTTGATTCGTAGTAAATGAGTATGTGTGTTTGCAAACCTTTAAAGGAGCATGAAGAAAAGCATCACCATTCTCTGAGGTTCACCTCGTGCTTTGATGCCATGTTTTCTGCTGCTGACACTAATAATTAATTTGAATAATAATTTAGTGTCGAGCCTAACACTTCTCCAAATCAGCTCTTTAGTGTTTTACTGGGCCATATAAATTATTGCTGACCTGTGGAAAAGATAACTTTTTTTTTTTCGGATATTCTAATCATTAATAAACATGAAAACAATATAAATACGATTTTATTACGTAAATTGTATTTAAATGAATCCAAATTAGCAAAAAATAATGTTACTAAAGCATTGAAAGAAAAATGGTCTAGTACACTTGTACCCCCCAGGAAATGGGAAGTCTTCAACAAACAGCCTCATTTAGACATTTTGTCCAAATTACCAGTTCATCTACATATTTTATTTTAACATATGTAGTTTTATTGTAGACTTTTGCTGTGTAAAACCAACAGTGGTGGATGGGTAGTTCCTTTATGATTCTTTTACTTAACTGCAGGTATAGGTTTTTTAGTCAGATTATGAGATGTCATCTGAATATGCAAGAGAATGACAACTTTCCCACTGGAATATTGAGGCTTCGGTTCACCAGATGCCATCTGTCTATTTGTCAACACACTTTCATGATAGACTGCTCATAATTGTAGGCTCCATGAATTCAATGCACAAAATGTGACTTACAACTTCAATGGGCCACTCCCAAATGAAATTTGTTTTGTCTTCTTTGTACCTGTTGTTACCTACCGCCCTAACTGTCTTCTATTAGGAATGAAACTCACCAGCTCCACCCTGAAAAGTCGACGTTCCAGAAGTTCTCCTTTTGTTTTTTCTGCTGCTTATTATAAAAAGTCTATCACTGTCAGTTTACAAGAAAGTCTTATATAATGACCTTTGTAATCGAGGTGTACACAGTGAAGGAGAATAAAACCACAGTGTTTAATTGTTCAGACACAACATTTTCAACTTACAAATATTTATCATTTTTTTTAAAAACAAACTATTAAAAATATTTTGTAAATATTTATGAAGACATTTAGTATGATTTACAAACATCCATCCATCTTCATCCGCTTTATCCGAGGCCGGGTCGCGGGGGCAGCAGCCTAAGCAAAGAGGCCCAGACCTCCCTCTCCCCAGCCACCTCCTCCAGCTTATCCGGGGGAATACCAAGGCGTTCCCAGGCCAGCCGAGAGATATAATCTCTCCAGCGTGTCCTGGGTCTGCCCCGGGGCCTCCTCCCGGTGGGACATGCCTGGAACACCTCACCCAGGAGGCGCCCAGGGGGCATCCTTGTCAGATGCCCGAACCACCTCAGCTGGCTCCTTTCGATGTGGAGCAGCAGATGCTCTACTCTGAGCCCCTCCCGGATGGCCGAACTTCTCACCCTATCTCTAAGCGAGAGGCCAGCCACCCTTCGGAGGAAGCTCATTTCTGCCGCTTGTATCCGCGATCTCGTTCTTTCGGTCACTACCCACAGCTCGTGGCCATAGGTGAGGGTAGGGACGTAGATCGACCGGTAAATTGAGAGCTTCGCTTTTACACTCAGCTCCCTCTTCAACACGACGGACCGGTGCAGCGTCTGCATTACTGCAGCTGCAGCCCCAATCCGTCTGTCGATCTCCGGCTCCCTTCTCCCATCACTCGCGAACAAGACCCCGAGATACTTGAACTCCTCCACTTGGGGCAGGAACTCATCCCCGACCCGGAGTGGGCACTCCACCCTTTTCCGGCTGAGAACCATGGCCTCAGATTTGGAGGTGCTGATCCTCATTCCCGCTGCTTCACACTCGGCTGCGAACCGTTCCAGTGCGAGCTGGAGGCCCTCACCCGATGAAGCCAACAGAACCACATCATCCGCAAAAATCAGAGATGAGATTCTGAGGCCACCAAAGCGAAAGCCCCCCGCCACTTGGCTGCGCCTAGAAATCCTGTCCATAAAAATTATGAACAGAGCTGTCAGCCCTGGCGGAGCCCATCACCCACCGGGAACGAGTCCGACTTATTGCTGGCAATGCGAACCAAGCTCTTGTAACGGTTGTATAGGGATCGAATGGCCCGTAGCAATGGGCCAGACACCCCATACTCCCGCAGCACCTCCTACAGGACACCCCGAGGGACACAGTTGAATGCCTTCTCCAAGTCCACAAAACACATGTAGACTGGTTGGGCAAACTCCCATGCACCCTCAAGTATCCTCGAGAGGATAAAGAGCTGGTCCAGTGTTCCGCGACCAGGATGAAAACCGCATTGTTCCTCCTGTATCCGAGGTTCGACTAGCGGACGAACTCTCCTTTCCAGCACCCGGGCATAGACTTTCCCAGGGAGGCTGAGGAGTGTGATCCCCTTGTATTTGGAACACACCCTCCGGTCCCCCTTCTTAAAGATGGGGACCACCACACCGGTCTGCCAGTCCACAGGTACTGCCCCTGATCTCCACACAACATTGCAGAGGCGTGTCAACCAGGACAGCCCTACAACGGCCGCAGCTCAATGCAGCAGCTTCGGCAATGGAGACGCTGAACATGGTCCATTCGGACTCAATGTCCCCAGTCTCCCTCGGAATGCTGTTGAAGCTCTGCCGGAGGTGTGCGTCGAAGATCTCGCGGACTGGGGCCTCTGCTAGACGTTCCCAGCACACCCTCACTACGCGTTTAGGTGCACCAGGTCTGTCCAGCGTCCTCCCCCGCCACCTGATCCAACTCACCACCAGGTGGTGATCAGTTGACAGCTCAGCCCCTCTCTTTACCCGAGTGTCCAGAACATATGGTCGCAGGTCTGGTGATATGATTACAAAATCGATCATCGACCTACGGCCTAGAGCGTCCTGGTGCCACATGCACTTATGGACACTCTTATGTTCGAACAGGGTGTTCGTTATGGCCAAACTGTGATTAGCACAGAAGTCCAATAACAAAGCACCGCTCGGGTCCAGATCAGGGAGGCCGTTCCTCCCAATCACGCCCCTCCAGATCTCGCTGTCGTTACCCACATGAGCATTGAAGTCTCCCAGCAGGACAACAGAGTCTCCAGGTGGAGCACCTTCCAGCACCCCCCCCCCCCCCCCCCCCCAGGGACTCTAAGAAGGCTGGGTACTCCGAACTGCCACTCTGCGCATAAGCGCAGATGACAGTCAGGACCCGTTCCCCGACCCTAAGGCGCAGGGAACAAACCCTCTCGTCCACCGGGAAAAACCCCAACGTACCGGCAGCAAGCCGAGGGGATATTAGAATACCCACCCCAGCCCGCCGCCTCTCACCAGGGGCAACTCCAGACTAAGACAGAGTCCAGCCCCTCTCCAGGAGACTGGTTCCAGAGCCCAAGCCATGCGTAGAGGTGAGCCCGACTATATCTAGCCGATACCTCTCAACCTCACGCACTAACTCAGGCTCCTTCCCCACCAGAGAGGTGACATTCCATGTCCCTATTGCCAGTCTTGGCAGCCGGGGGTCAGTCCGCCAGGGCCTCCGCTCCTGGCCGCCACCTGGCACACAATGCACCCGACCCCTATGGCGCCTCCTGCGGGTGGTGGGCCTGTGGGAGGATGGGCCCATGTCTCCTCTTCGGGCTGTGCCCGGCCGGGCCCCATGGACTAAGGCCCGGCCACCAGACGCTCGCCCTCGGGTACCCTCCCCGGGCCTGGCTCCAGGGTGGGGCCCCGGTAACCCTATCCCGGGCAGGGTAAACTGTTCCCTCGATATTCTTTTCATAAGGGACATTTTTACAAACATTTTTACATTTACAAACATATTTGTCAAAAAATGTAATTTATGTAAAACATTCCCTTTTTTATGTACTGTTTATAAGATTGGGGAAACCTGCAGTCAGCTGAGACTGAAGAAGTCACTTGGATGAGTGACGAAACGTTTCTCCCACTGAAAATGCTACGTCCAGATGAACAGAATCAACTTTTGGAGATTAAAATTTATCATAAATAAAAAGGGAGTTAATAATACCATGTAATCATGTTAACAAAGCTAATCCAGACTACCTAAAATACAAGTTCTAGTTAAATAAATGCTTGATGAAAAAAGGAAGGCTTTTACTCCACTTCATTCTAAGCAGCCTTTGTTAAACGTAGGTATGCAAGGATGAGTCAGTAGCTTGTGACAGTTTACATAGTTATTTAGTCACCTAGCATTGCTTTAATTACAGAATAAAAAACCTCACAAAAGATTAGGTCTATAAGAAAGGGCAAGACCTGTTTCGATGAGCAAGCCATATGACTTCTGGTTTTTAATGCCCTTACTAATCTGCCTTAAACAACACAGTGAGCTGAAGACAGCCAGTAAATCTCTCAAACTGGAACCTCCATCTGGCTGTGGAGTCCAGACACTCAATATCTGGCACTTTTCACTTAATGCTATGCTTCAGTTTTGTACTGTAGTGTGAAACTGACATTTTAAACAGAGAATTATGTTGCGATTGTTCTGAGAGCAGTAAATGTGTTTACTTTATAGGTTAAGTGGTATCATATATAACATTTATAAAAAGTAGGCCAGAATGAGTGTAGGTGTCTGTAAGCTGTGTTCGTGCTACATCAGCATCAAGCTAGCACTAATGAAGAGGAGCGAGAATAAGGAAATAATGTTTTTAACTGTCAGGCAGTTTCAAATGCAACATTTCTATCAGCTCAAAGAAACATTAGCAAACACACAGACTGTTTCTATGCAGTTTGCCATGTAGGGTTTTGCTAGCTAAAAGTACAGCTTCCCAGAGAGAGAAAACTAAGAGTCCGAGAACTTCATTCAGAAATGAACAAATTTGAGAATGACAGAGCAGGAGAGGAAGACAGGTTATATTTAAAGATATGGACTCTTCGGTGATACTTGATAAACTGCAGATTTAAAGATTACATGTAATTTTTAATCACATATTTGATCAGTGTATGATGTGTTTTAATAAAGTATTGTCATAATGTGAGAATTCCTGCAAAACAAACAAAGTTTACCAGATTTGTGTAATTCAAATGTTGTGTGAAAAAACTCTGTAGTTTTCTGCAGGATAAACAGGTTAGCTTGTGTTAGTGTGGTGAGTTCAGTGTGTTGGACTGGTGCATAGTTACCTGATGTGCTCATGGTCAGGGTTTGGTTACATAAAGTGCAGCAGAGACTAAGGTGATGACGGTTAGAGGAATTCGCTTAGAGTAATTCATATATTCCACCTTTCTACCAACTGTGTATATCTAGTTAAAAGAAAATATACAGTATATACTGTTAGGGTAGGAAATGGAAATCAGCCAAGATAGCTCGAAAAACATCTGCTTACATGAGGCTGAGTTTAGTTGTTTAAATCCACATACATCAGTAGGTAGGTCAGCTGATCACAGCCTGTGCATTAAGAAAATCTGCTGGAGCTCTCATTAGAAATTGTTGAAAGCATGAATTCTTTTTTCCCCACACAGAGCCAATACAACCTATCTCAGGCTACGTCCACACTAGCCCGGATAGATTTGAAAACAGCGTTTTTGTCTGAAAATGCTCCTCGTCCACACTAGCGTTTTCAGTCGTTTTCACAGAGTTGTGCGTCCACATTGAAACGGCCCAAAACGCTTAAGTTCCAGCCCTGCGCATGCACAAACGCGAGTGAGGATTAACCCTTTAAGACCTACCATAGAACCAAGTCCGCCAGAGCTTATAGTATATTTTTACATGCTGTAGGGCCATTTGTGGGAGCATTTCAAGTTACTATACATCAATACAACCATTATAGCCCAAATTTTAATAATATGTCTGCATTAAGTGCATAGTAATTACATAAATTGCAAAAAAGTGCAATAAACTACAAAAAAATTTAAAATCGTTTTTGATTTTTTAACATATATTTCTAGTTAGAGAAATTTAAGAGGCTTATCCCTCAAAACTGTAAATACAAAAAAGTTGCACAAACTAGTTTCCCACTGTGGAGAAGGGAAATTATTTTACTGCTATTGTTAAATAATTGTCATCATTACCATTGCATTAATAATATAATCTGGAGTTTATATTGCATTCAGGTGTTAAACAGTGTGTCTTTCAGAAAGGCTAAAAGTAACAGGACAGGAAACAGGCTTGCAGAGAGTTTTGCAGAAGTGAAAGCAAAGTCTAAGTTATTCTGAGGAGCAGGCCAGACGAGGCCATTTGAATCACTAGGTTACTTAAAATGATCATTGCTTTAACAAAGTAACAGATAGCTTTAAGAAGGCCTTAAGATGCTTATGCACACAGTTATTATGTTTAGTAGAGGTTCTTGATTAAAACATTTATTTAGTAGAAGACATACACATAGTCTCAGTGAGCTTCTGGTCTAGTGAAAGGTCAGAAGTGCAACAGGTGAATTGGGAAAGAGCATTTGAGGACGAGACACAGACAGTAGGAGGTGAAGAGGTGACACAAAGAGCATGTGAGGTCAACACATACACACATATTAGTTAAGATTTATTTAGAGGAGAGATTAGTTATGTCTCGACAAGAAAGAGGAACAATTCACTTTGAGACAAGAATGGAAAGTACCAGCCATAAAAATAGAAGATGATTTTCTGGGTGAAAAGTCATGGTGATGTTGATCTGATCTATGTATAAAATGTATCGGTGACGCATGAAGGGGCGTCAGTAAACAAACCCTGATGCTATAAAATATCTGTTCATGCTTTGATTAAGTCGAGGACTACTGGCTGTCTGCGTACAGAGTGTCTTCCCACACGTATGTTCATTAAAATCATTGTTGGACCAAGAGCTTCTGGACCAAGACTGGTTTGTACTCTCCCTCCTCAATTGTGAACCTTAACACCACCAAAGGAAATTTATTTTAAGTGTCTTCATAGTTTTATTTTTGAGATACACCAATTTTCATATACTGCAGGAAACACGAAAAAATAAATTATAGTGCAAATTTGCAAAAAAGCAGCATATGCATCAAAATAAAATATTTCCAGCAGTGCAATATGAGTCCTCAGCATCCCAGAAACGACACAGAAAAGCCACGATGGTAAGCCACGATGGTAAGCCACGATGGTAAAAAACTAAATTTCCCCAAAATGACGTCACTTCCGGTTTCGGGCAGGTCATGGCGGACATACGATAGTTCACGCTGATGGACGTAGGAAGTGTTACAAACAGCTGATCGGATCGGCAAAGCCTGTTTCTGGAATATTGTTTTTGTTGCTGCAAGTGCTTTTTATGCAGTTTTTGCAAAGCTATATGTGGAAGGAAACTGTGACCTAGGACAAGGTGATGGCATAAGATGTAAGTACAACTCCTCCGGTTTCATATGCAAAAAAAATTATTGTGCTAGCTTACGTGGTTGCAGTGCTACCGGGATTTAAAAATAGTTACGCAAAATGGAGCGTGTCCGCTCCGACCGGCTTTAAAGGGTTAAAGAATTTGAAGAAAAGCTATCTGGAGCATGTACAAACTAATATTAATCTTTTTTAGGGCTGTCAAAATTAGAGCAATCAAAACAACTGCTGTATAATGCCCTCCGCTATCTTTGTTTAATTGGTCACATGACTGCATCACATGACTAAAATGCGTCATTGTTTTAGAAAGTCTGCGTTTTCGAGTGTCCACACTGCGACGGGACAGCTCCGTTTTGAAATGTAAGTGTTTTGGAGAGCGTTGTCAAAATGCTGCGTTTTTCCTTGAGGAAAACGCCATCTTAGTGTGGACGGGAGGCCAAAACGGAGCGAAAACGATGAGTTTTCAAACAAAAACGCATTAGTGTGGACGTAGCCTTAGTGTTCCCTACTTGGGGGAAGGGTTGTAGTGTGGTGTGGAGTAAGATGGAAAGCTGTCTGGAATAAACAACAGCAACAATAAAAGCTATTGAGATTGAAAATGTGACGTCATTTCCGGGGTAGAACCGCAAAGGATTGTAGGTAAGAGTCGCAAGTGGTACTAACGCACGCAGGCTTTCACATGAAAACAGTCACACAGCAATAAAAAGAAACACAAAGAATGGCAAGAAGCTGCTGTAAGCTGTCGCATGACAGCCACGGCAAGCCAACGGGTAAAGAGATAGTTTTTTATCAGATTCCGTCGTGGAAGAAAAATTGTTCAAACCATGTTTCCGAAGTAACAAAGAGCCGAAAAAATGTAACAACAGCTGTGAAATGGAATAGTCGAAATCACCAAAGTAAACTGGACCTGGGCTTGTTGCAGGGATCTGAAGTTACTAAACATTTTGTGAGTGTATGCACTCACACTTAGGACCATATAATAATAAGTATGTGCGTGATGAAAGTTGGGCAGCACGCTAACGTCTTTACTCCACTCTGTATGCTCGTATGGGTCTAACCCTTTCACTCCTTTGATTTTTTTTTCCCTCATACTGTTTTTTTTGCCTTTTCGTCACATCTGCCTTTGTATGGACCTGCCGTGTTCTCCTTCGTTTTGTACATAACTGTTTTTAAATAAAATGCAAGTAGGGATTAAAACCTCAGAATTAATGATTACCGGTGCTGGAAATGCTAGCGCTTAATGCAGTGTTTTGATTTTGTTGCCACTCGTACCCACAATGCAATGCGCGAAAGCCACGTGGTCTGTCAATCTCTATTCACAACTCATCCCTGAAGACCAAGAAGGCCAGAAGTGCAAGGCTGTGAAATGGGACAGTCTCACCTTCAGCGTCACCGGCTGTCTCGGTGGAGTTCAATAAACTCAGTTGTCTGCTCCTTGCTATCTAAAATATAACAGGACATTGGAGTAAATTCTCAACTATCTCACACTTCTGTTTAATCAGAAGCTTTGTTGCTCTACATCTATCTGCTTTAATGTCTTGATTGGCATCGGCTCTCTGTAGTACAGTATCACTTCCTGTTCCTGCTACAAAGCGCGCTCACACACACAGGTGTACACACGGGTGATCACAGACACACTATACAGTGGGGCAAAAAAGTATTTAGTCAGCCACCGATTGTGCAAGTTCCCCCACTTAAAATGATGACAGAGGTCAGTAATTTGCACCAGAGGTACACTTCAACTGTGAGAGACAGAATGTGAAAAAAAAATCCATGAATTCACATGGTAGGATTTGTAAAGAATTTATTCATAAATCAGGGTGGAAAATAAGTATTTGGTTACCTCAAACAAGGAAAATCTCTGGCTCTCACAGACCTGTAACGTCTTCTGTAAGAAGCTTTTCTGTCCCCCACTCGTTACCTGTATGAATGGCACCTGTTTGAACTCATCATCTGTATAAAAGACACCTGTCCACAGCCACAATCGGTAGCTGTGGTGGAAAATAAGTATTTGGTCAATAACAAAAATACAACTCAATACTTTGTAACATAACCTTTGTTGGCAATAACAGAGGTCAAACGTTTACTATAGGTCTTTACCAGGTTCGCACACACAGTAGCTGGTATTTTGGCCCATTCCTCCATGCAGATCTTCTCGAGAGCAGTGATGTTTTGGGGCTGTCGCCGAGCAACACGGGCTTTCAACTCCCGCCACAGATTTTCTATGGGGTTGAGGTCTGGAGACTGGCTAGGCCACTCCAGGACTTTCAAATGCTTCTTACGGAGCCACTCCTTTGTTGCCCGGGCGGTGTGTTTTGGATCATTGTCATGTTGGAAGACCCAGCCTCGTTTCATCTTCAAAGTTCTCACTGATGGAAGGAGGTTTTGGCTCAAAATCTCACGATACATGGCCCCATTCATTCTGTCCTTAACACGGATCAGTCGTCCTGTCCCCTTGGCAGAAAAACAGCCCCATAGCATGATGTTTCCACCCCCATGCTTCACAGTAGCTATGGTGTTCTTGGGATGCAACTCAGTATTCTTCTTCCTCCAAACACGACGAGTTGAGTTTATACCAAAAAGTTCTACTTTGGTTTCATCTGACCACATGACATTCTCCCAATCCTCTGCTGTATCATCCATGTGCTCTCTGGCAAACTTCAGACGGGCCTGGACATGCACTGGCTTCAGCAGCGGAACACGTCTGGCACTGCGGGATTTGATTCCCTGCCGTTGTAGTGTGTTACTGATGGTGACCTTTGTTACTTTGGTCCCAGCTCTCTGCAGGTCATTCACCAGGTCCCCCCGTGTGGATCTGGGATCTTTGATCATTTTGACCCCACGGGATGAGATCTTGCGTGGAGCCCCAGATCGAGGGAGATTATCAGTGGTCTTGTATGTCTTCCATTTTCTGATGATTGCTCCCACAGTTGATTTTTCACACCAAGCTGCTTGCCTATTGTAGATTCACTCTTCCCAGTCTGGTGCAGGTCTACAATACTTTTCCTGGTGTCCTTCGAAAGCTCTTTGGTCTTGGCCATGGCGGAGTTTGGAGTCTGACTGTTTGAGGCTGTGGACAGGTGTCTTTTATACAGATGATGAGTTCAAACAGGTGCCATTCATACAGGTAACGAGTGGGGGACAGAAAAGCTTCTTACAGAAGACGTTACAGGTCTGTGACAGCCAGAGATTTTCCTTGTTTGAGGTGACCAAATACTTATTTTCCACCCTAATTTATGAATAAATTCTTTACAAATCCTGCCATGTGGATTCATGGATTTTTTTTTTCACATTCTGTCTCTCACAGTTGAAGTGTACCTCTGGTGCAAATTACTGACCTCTGTCATCATTTTAAGTGGGGGAACTTGCACAATCGGTGGCTGACTAAATACTTTTTTGCCCCACTGTATCTTCCTTGGCTGCTGCCTCAAAGCATACCATGCACTGTTGGCCTTGTGTGCTGCTCAGTAACATTCAATATTTACTGTTAGTTATACTTTTCTATATTGTTGCTGTGGTTTCCCTATTATGTTGTTCTGTTTTTGCTTGTTTTCTTTTCTTTCTTTCTTTTCCCCAACAGATGGTCGAGCGGATTTTTTTTGCCTCTGTTTTTCTTTCCCTCCATTTCTTTCTTTCTTATGAAAGATGTCACTCAAACGTCACGTGCAGTGGGTGTCTGCTTCCAAACCACCATAAACCAAACTAAATATCAGCAAAAAAGCACACTGAGACAAAAACTAAGACACATAAGCTTAACATGTGTATTGGAATTTCTTTCATTTCATGTCTGCGTCACACCTTATTCATGCAGTTAAACAGATGGTGGGAGCCGGGTGAGTTTTATCTCAGGAAGTTGGGGGGGAGCAATCACACAGGAAGAACCCAGAGTGGGGGGAGAAATCCACAGGTAGTGGAATCCTTTGTTAGATCCATGTTGTGAATGAGAACTGTGAAAACCTTTTGTACTGCAACGGTTTTAAAAGAGGACCTGAACTGTCTTTCCTTCATTCTGGAGTTGAATAACCTCTGTGTGACAAAACTATGCATAAATTGCTTCAAGGTAAGTTTCTGCCAATTAGAAGGTCATCTAATCAGCAGTGACATGTATATAAACCCTAACATTTATAAAAAGGAGTGCTAATGATAAAATGACAATTTCATAGATCTCAACACTGCACACAGTGAACCATAATTTTCATGGGAATGTTTTGCTACCTAATGTTTGATACTAATCTTAACTCTGTTAGTCTCACTTGGCAGGGCACAGCTTGAAACAATGAGGAAATGGCAGAGAAATACTGTAAGTCTTTACTAAACAAAACAAACCACTGTTTGTTTTTCATTGGTATCTCTTAAAAATGTGTGTCAAGTTCCTCAAGTTGTATTCATGAATTATTGTTACTTCTTCCTATCACAAAAGAATAACAGTGTTCAACTAACGTCATTGATGCTAGAGTCTAAAGTGACAATGAAGATTTACCGTCAGCGGTTACTTCCTGAATCAAGATCCAGCTCCAGATCATATGATTGCACTGTCATGCTCTGGGGTTTTGTACCCAGTGTTCTTGGTTTTGGACTTTTGATTCTGGTTTATTTAATATTCTGAGGCCAAAGTCCTAGTTTTGGTTGTTATAGTTTTAATTTCTGTTTGTATCCTGAGGTCTGTTTGTTATCTGGCATTAGAATTTCTATTTTCAATCCCTGTTTTATTAACTGTCCTTGTGTTTAGTTTCCTGTGATAATATCTCTCTTTGAAGTCAGTTTTGTCCAGTGTTGAGTAAGTTACTTTAAATTAGTAACTTAGTTACATTACTAGTTACTTCTATCAGACGTAACTCAGTTACATCAAGTTAGTCAATACTTTCAAAGTAACTAGTTTCCCTGGAAAGTAACTTTGGTTTTACTCAGAATTCTCTTATTAATGTGTTGCTCCCCTAGCTGGATAAACAGCAAGGATGCCAGTCTTCTAGCTTGCTTACATGCAGTATTGTGGAAATGACAGTCTTCACTAGTGGGGATAGTTACAAAGCTTTCTTCGTTGTGAATGACCATACATGTTTTTATGGAATATTTGAAGAACCAGCAAAAAAAAAAAAAAAAAAAAAACTTTTGTAGAGGACATGAAGTCAGAGATAGGAACAACAAGGAGCAGGTGCATCTAGTACAGGTAGAGCTTCTGCAAAAACCCACAGAGCTCAGCAGCCAGCGCAACAAATTCTGGATCCTTGGCTTTTAGTTAGCATTAGCAGCACATGCTGCGGCCGATGTGGAAGGACCTTTATGCTGCGCACTGTGACTCACTGTGGCCCCCAGATTGTGGAACTCTCTCCCTTTGAGCCTGAGATCTGTGGACTCAGTGGTCGCTTTTAAAAAAACAGCCAAAAACTCATCTTTTTAAACTTGCTTTTGGTTGATTTTTATCTTTAGATTATAGCTTCTGTGAAGCACTTTGTGATTTTTATCTTGAAAGGTGCTATATAAATAAAGTTTTTCTTACTTACTCACAGCAATGCTCCCGGGTCAGCCCTGACTTTGTGTTAAACTAATCCTAAAGTAATGATGGTATTTCTAACCACTGATATACCAAAACTTTATCCTTTCAACAGCTACTGAAAGTAGAAACCTACCTTCTATTGGATATTTACATAGAGATCCTCCAGCTTCAAACTGTATTACCCTTCAAGGGCCTGCAGTTCAAAAAAGTGCCCCTCTAAGAGCCAAACCCATCTGTTCTCTGATTGGATAATTAAATTTGGGATTGACATGACACTGGCCAATCAGATGAAAGGAAGAAAAACAGGGTCAAAATTCGTTGTAACTTGAAATTTGAGTGCAGAGTTTCACACGTATTTTTTGGCTAAGTCCACACACAAATCTTTTTTACGCACACACAAATTATTTTTACACATATAAATCCTGATTTACAAGTACAAAATATTTATGACCACAATTTGTGCCCATACAGCCGCCAACAGAAAGGAAAAAATAATGTGCATATTTCCATGAGAGAAATCCCACGCCTATGTCACAGCATCACGTGTGCTTTTTACGTCTAACACAGAAACTGCAGTCATGGTTCTTTCGATTGTACTCGGAACTCGGAAATTCTGCCTTCTGAGTAGGAAGATGTATCTAACTCCAGACTGCACATGAGCTGTATATAGGGCTGGACTAGGACAAAAACTCGGCCTGGGCATTTTGACTAGAGACCGCCCACCAGGTATGATAGGAAAATCATAAAACCTTTGAATGAAAACAAACGCTATTGTGACAGTGATGTACATTGTCTTGTTGGTATATATGTATCAATCTAATAAACTTAAACCTACACCATCCTCCCTATTCTGGTATTTCAAACAGTACTTAGCCGAAACCGAAAGACTGCTTGGTCGAGTTAACCTCCTGAACTATCTACAACACATGGTGGAAACCTGAAATTAAGACAGAGAAGACTAGAGGTGAGACATGATCATTACTGAATATTGAAAATAATAATTGACAGATTTAGATATATTTTTATAAACTATTTATTTACCACATCAATAAACAGCATGGGAGGGCAAAATATTTTTTTCTCACATGGCAACCTTTAAAAAGTGAAAGGAGACAGAAAGACAGGTGAGAAAGAATAAAACTTAATTGACTTTTGATGGCATTTTACACACAGTACTGGTACAGAATCTAGAAAATGTCTGAAAATACTGGCATCATATACAGTACTTCTGAAAAGATTATGATGGGACCCTGAAAAAAAATTTCTATGTACAATAATGGATTTCTATACATTTTGCATCAGATGAAAATGTTTGTAAGATTCAGATAATTATTTGTTAAAAGTGAGACATTTTAAATGACAATTAGTGTCACGGGCTGAAAGCAGGGACTCAAGCGCAGAGCAGGTTGATGTCTCAAAACACAATTTATTTACACACCCGTGCAATAATATATACAGTGACGGGAAATTCAGGGTTCCAGGGGATTAGGGGAAGGCTCTCTCTCTCTCACGCTCGCTCACGTCCTCACACACGTTCGTACCGCGGGGAGGTCACAGGTCCGGGAAGATAAGCTGGAACAGGAAAAGGGAGATATCACTCACAAATCACGAAGGCATAAAGGTGTAAGACCACGGGAGCTGGAAAGGTAGACTAACGTCAGTAGCGCAATCATCCCGCGATGAGAGGATCTGTGACCCAGCCTCAAATAGAAGACGGATAATCAGCTGATCGCCAACAGCTGTGAGAGCCAAGGGCGGGAGCCAGCTGTGAGCTCCGCCCAGGCAGAGAGATAGGGGGAGAAAGAGAAAAAAAACACAAGTGTAGCCTTGTGAGGCCGGCTGGGCAGGCACGGGGACCATGACAATTAGAAAGAAAAGTATTTCTTTGTGCTCTCTTTTCCCTGTTAATGCCCTTCCTGGCCCCACTGGCAACACTTTGCTAGACCCGCCCCTGCACAGTTACCAGCTGTCAGCTACATAAAAAAGGATCCTGGTATTATTTGTCTCTCAGAAACAGTTCATAACTTCCCTTCAACTCATTCATGTCACCTAAAAGGTGAACCTGCTTCTCCATCACCTGTTCAGCTCTGATGATTCAGTAAGGACATCTCCCGGTTTCATCTTCATGTTTCCCTTTCACCAGGATATCCAAACCGACATCATGACCAGCAGATTTTACAGCTGTGGCTCCAGCAAACATCAGCTGATACTAGAAATTAATATTAAATAAATTCTAACAGCAGCTTATCAAGCTTAAACGTGCTGCTGTTGTTTAACGCGGCCTCTGCTGGTTTCCTCTTTCTGGGAAAAGTGGGCGATAAACAAACAAGAGAGACGGGACTTGCGACAGAAAAGCTGATCAGCTGATCATTGATCAGTTTCGTGATTGAAGTAGTAACAGGAAAATGAGGGGAGAGAATGAGAGAAGAAGAGGCAGCTGTGCAGCGTAAAGATGCAGAATAACTCCAGCTTTGTGTCTTTTTTTCATTGTAGCTGTCACCTCAATACGAAACGCGTAATATTTTATGTGAACACGAGACGATTCAGTTTTTTAGGGGACGGTTGACAACTCTAATAACTAACCTTATGAATAAAATAAAGTTCAACATCAGTAACATCATAGAAAACTGCCCAGCAGAATATAAACTCCGTCATGCTAGCTAGTAGACAGCACAAGTTGTTATAACTGACTGTAAAACATTAGCACAACGAAAATAAACTCCACCTAAACTTGGTTTATATCTGACCCAGATAGAAAGCAGTTCATAAATTCTCACCTGAAGTTCAGTTACCCTGATACTTCAGGTGAGAATCTGAAGTATCGGCCCACCGGGCAAATTCCCGGTATGCCCGATGGCCAGTCCTGCTTTGGCTACATATGTGTTTAGTAGAGGGCTAGCAAAACAACCGCTTTTGAGGGCGTCACAAAAATTGAATCCCGCCTTCTCTAACGAGGCTAACCAGAATACTGTTTACTTGAGTGTGACATTTTTCCCAGGCCCATGTTCCGATTTCCAAGGTAAGTCGAACGCAACACACAAAGTAACGAATAACGACCCTATCGAAAACCCAGTAACGATTAACGCATTCCTGAGTTTGGCATAACAACTTGTTACCGTGATTGTTGCCACAATAATAATGTAGTTACTGTAACACTTTACTTAATAACGCGTTAGTCCCTACACTGCCAACCAGTGATGAGATGATAAATTTAGTAGTTTGTCCTCTTCGACGTGACCCTGACCAAATGCTGTATCAGCTGGACCCACCACAACAACCTGAAAATGTCAACAGTGCTGCAGGAAAGGCATCTCACACAGGGGAGACGGAGGGCGCTAAACCTAAGGCCCATTTCACTACATGGGAGGAAATTCCCAGACAGCTTCAGCTGACAGAGCTGTGACGACACACCCACCAAGCCCAGATGAAAAGTGAGGCTGAGCAACACAATGCTGACCACCATAACTGCCCCAATTAGGTTCAGAACCAGGATGGACAGCACTGTGAGCAGCAGCAGCAATGGTCGCAAACAGACTGAAAAGAAGGACAGGACCCCAGGGCACGCTTCAGGCTGTGGTTTACCCCAGACAACAGAACAGGAAAGTGATGAACACACACACATATACATACACACTGACTCAGCATGAACTGATACACACACAAACACATGTAGACCTATTTATTCAGTAAGAAATGACACACACCTAAACATACACACTGATTCACTGAGAAGTGATCCACTTCTCAGTGAAGTGATCCACATACAAGTACACATACACACGCTGGTGCAATGAAAAGTGATGCAGACACATACACATGCTGACGCAATGAAGAATGCTTTGCAAACAAGTGCTCATGCTGATATGCAAAATGCTGCACACACACACACACACACACACACACACACACACACACACACACACAAACTGTTACATGAAGCCATTGATCACTTAGAACGCATTTCATGTCATCCAGAGGGCACATATGTACATTTAACAAACAAAGTCTATAAATCTCTGCTTATGTAAACAATATCTGTGTGTGGTGGGTGGGAGGGTGAAATTTCTTGTGGACTCAGGAGCCACACACTCGGTGTGACGCTCCGACTCCCTGAAATGGCCAGAGATTTGATGTGTAAATTAAAAATGCATTTGATGTCCATTCATGATGGCATAACAATCACACTGTCAGAATATGACTATGCAATGGCGAAATACAGCACAGTGACCCCTGCCTTTGTGCATGAATAGAGGCTGGTCACTCGCTGGAGGCTTTTTACAAACAGCACATGACTGCATGCCTCCAGATGCCTGTTTATGGCTGCTGAAGGCCTGGGGCCTGTTCTTCGTACCTCGCTAAGTAGGTTAGCCGGATTAGATTGTTGACGATTTCGCGTGATCCTGGATCAGTCGGTTCCCCGAAGCTCATCCGGGACTTGCTGTCATAGCAACAGAGCCGTAAGCGTAAACCTGCTCGGGAGCAGGTTTACTTTATGTAAACAGGATTAGATCGCGGCCACGCAGGTATGTCCGCTTCATTTATACGAAAGCAACAGCGATATTTTTCCACTGTTTCACCATAAATAAATATTATCAATGTAACTAAAGATAATGCAGCACTTGATCCTTTTATTGATTTCACACAGATACATACAGTGGGGCAAAAAAGTATTTAGTCAGCCACCGATTGTGCAAGTTCCCCCACTTAAAATGATGACAGAGGTCAGTAATTTGCACCAGAGGTACACTTCAACTGTGAGAGACAGAATGTGAAAAAAAAATCCATGAATTCACATGGTAGGATTTGTAAAGAATTTATTCGTAAATCAGGGTGGAAAATAAGTATTTGGTCACCTCAAACAAGGAAAATCTCTGGCTCTCACAGACCTGTAACGTCTTCTGTAAGAAGCTTTTCTGTCCCCCACTCGTTGCCTGTATGAATGGCACCTGTTTGAACTCATCATCTGTATAAAAGACACCTTTCCACAGCCTCAAACAGTCAGACTCCAAACTCCGCCATGGCCAAGACCAAAGAGCTTTCGAAGGACACCAGGAAAAGTATTGTAGACCTGCACCAGACTGGGAAGAGTGAATCTACAATAGGCAAGCAGCTTGGTGTGAAAAAATCAACTGTGGGAGCAATCATCAGAAAATGGAAGACATACAAGACCACTGATAATCTCCCTCGATCTGGGGCTCCACGCAAGATCTCATCCCGTGGGGTCAAAATGATCATGAGAACGGTGAGCAAAGATCCCAGAACCACACGGGGGGACCTGGTGAATGACCTGCAGAGAGCTGGGACCAAAGTAACAAAGGTCACCATCAGTAACACACTACAACGGCAGGGAATCAAATCCCGCAGTGCCAGACGTGTTCCGCTGCTGAAGCCAGTGCATGTCCAGGCCCGTCTGAAGTTTGCCAGAGAGCACATGGATGATACAGCAGAGGATTGGGAGAATGTCATGTGGTCAGATGAAACCAAAGTAGAACTTTTTGGTATAAACTCAACTCGTCGTGTTTGGAGGAAGAAGAATACTGAGTCGCATCCCAAGAACACCATACCTACTGTGAAGCATGGTGGTGGAAACATCATGCTATGGGGCTGTTTTTCTGCCAAGGGGACAGGACGACTGATCCGTGTTAAGGACAGAATGAATGGGGCCATGTATCGTGAGATTTTGAGCCAAAACCTCCTTCCATCAGTGAGAACTTTGAAGATGAAACGAGGCTGGGTCTTCCAACATGACAATGATCCAAAACTCACCGCCCGGGCAACAAAGGAGTGGCTCCGTAAGAAGCATTTGAAAGTCCTGGAGTGGCCTAGCCAGTCTCCAGACCTCAACCCCATAGAAAATCTGTGGCGGGAGTTGAAAGTCCATGTTGCTCGGCGACAGCCCCAAAACATCACTGCTCTCGAGAAGATCTGCATGGAGGAATGGGCCAAAATACCAGCTACTGTGTGTGCAAACCTGGTAAAGACCTATAGTAAACGTTTGACCTCTGTTATTGCCAACAAAGGTTATGTTACAAAGTATTGAGTTGTATTTTTGTTATTGACCAAATACTTATTTTCCACCCTGATTTACGAATAAATTCTTTACAAATCCTACCATGTGGATTCATGGATTTTTTTTTCACATTCTGTCTCTCACAGTTGAAGTGTACCTCTGGTGCAAATTACTGACCTCTGTCATCATTTTAGGTGGGGGAACTTGCACAATCGGTGGCTGACTAAATACTTTTTTGCCCCACTGTACAGGTCATTTCCTAAAAAAGGGAAATGTACTATTAACATTCTATTACATGTATGTGATTATTACAGATGTAATTCATATTTCAGAGTAGTAATTGTAAATTACTTCGTGTAATCAAGATGAGAGACCACGGCTATAAAAGCGAAGGTGGATTTGGGAAGCCTGTCGCAGCCATGTCCTGTCCGTATACGCGACCAACCCATTGCGGAAGGTGCAAGATTGATAAGGGGAGTCCTCAGAATTCAGCGTATATTGCGGGACAGACAGGATCCTTTAGCTCAGCGCGACAGTGTGCTCATAGAGAGATATCGATATTCCCGTGAGGGTATTATTTACTTATTAACCAACTTGTTGACGAGGGGGTGCAGGACCACCACCTGTCTTTTTTTCCTCTGCCCTTTTCTTGGTTGCTGTTATGAACAAACTAACAGACTATTACAGGCCAGTATTACCTTGCCAAGAGACGCAAAGCAATCTAAGAGATAAATATTACCATTCTGTAGAATACTCCTGTATTCCACTTTTACTTGTTCCCATGTTCTCGTGGGTCCTGTTGTGGCTCTAATGTGAAAGGGGATATAATATAACATATTATAATATAATATAATATAATGCCATATGATATTGGACAATATAGTGTCATATGATAGATCTACCCTACCGCCTACTGGTGTTGGCCAGAGGGGCCGATGGCGCGATATGGCAGCCTGGCTACAACCGTAGCTGCCTCCACCAGTGTGTGAATGTGGGAGTGAATGAATAGTGGTATCGTAAAGCGCTTTGGGTGCCTTGGAAAGCGCTATATAAATCCAATCCATTATTATTATTATTATTATTATTAAATTACCTACGAGTTTGATTTGTCAGCAACTTTCTGCCAGCCCTCTCTCCTTGCTTTTGCAGCCTTTGCAGTGTTCTCTTGCGTTTTAATTAAACTCTGAAACTCCTGAAATCCCTCAATCAAGAGTTCTTGCTCTGCTGCCGGAAAATACCGAGCACGCCCCTTCGACATTTTCGCCGACCAATCAGCGGGTTGCCGATCAATGTTTCTACTATCGATGCGTAGCCCCTTTTACGACACCCAGTGATGTCACATTCCTGCGTCCAGCTGTAGTAATCGTCAACAGCAGGTGTGTTCGGGGAACCGGATTAGCGAGCTCACGGTTAGCGCGATGATTTGATCTTGGATGTGTCATTTGATCTTGGATGTAGTAAGCGACGTACGAAGAACGGGCCCCTGGACTGAAATTCTTACTGTGCTTCACACAGCCCTGATGAGATTATGAGGAGGAGTGGTACAGAGTGAGAATGATAAACTAACTTTGTAATGTCTTGAAGCTAATTCCTAAACCATATTGTTACATTAGGAAGCATAAACTTTCCTGTGAATTTTTTGGCCGGTCTTTGGATTTTGCTTAGCACTAGGTTGATTTTGCCAGTGAGGTTTGGGTTGTTTTTTTTCTCTAAGAGAGAGAGCCGGTTTTATGCTTGGACATGTCTGGAACTCGCCCAGTATTTGTTATTTTTATTATTATTTTATTTTTTACTTTTGTTCTTGCTTTTGTTACAGTGCACTGAGATAAGAAATCTGAGAGGTGTTATGCACCGGTGGTGCTATTTTGTGAGTTCATAATTTAACAATCAGCTCTCTTTTAAGCAGGCCTGCAAGGTTGAAATCAAAAGCGCTACAAAAGATTCCTACTGGAAACAGTCACAAAGTGTGCTTCCCCTGATTACAATGGGCTTTGGAGAAATTTACTTATCTGGGACACTGATCACATGAGATGGTGAGTCCGGAGTCTAAAAGGATTGTAGCGGTTCAATCCACTCCAAAATCATAAAGAATTGTCTTCTCTTTGATCTGACGTGATATTGCTGTGAGTGAATACTGAAACGCGTGTGCGAGAGGCTTCACTATCAGCAATGATGCATGCGAGGGACTGACTGTACTGTGACAGACTGATGATGTAAATAAAGTTTTGACTGACTTAAAACTGAGACAAATGAGTAAATGTTGACAAACAATTCACCCAGCTGGTAGAAAAGGGTTTTGTTTTTTTGCAGGAGCAGTAGGATGATAGAGACCAGAGAAGGGAGAGAGATTCTAAGTTCACATGAGTGTGTGGACCTGCAGACTTGACCCTCCAACTGCCACGTTTCTGTGTTACTGATTTTGGGTGAAGGAAATTGAGTTTTAACTGGCTGGATGTTGGGAATGGTATCGCATTGTATTGTTGGAAAATGTTAAATGTTACAGGGAGGAAAATGTATATACAATGTGAAAATATACTGATGAAGATCAAAAGGGGTAACTGTAGAATCAGTATGCTGTTTTATGCTACACTATACCTCTGAGTAAAGATTGTGAAATCATTATATTGTTTTAGGTTGCATTATATTCCTGATTTAGAAAAGGTGAAATTATTAGACTTATTAGACTGATTTGTATTACTCTATACTGCTGTCAGACACCTCAAGATCTGCTGACAACCCTCTCATGCACATCTCCCTTCCGGACGTTTGTAATGCTCAAAGTGGTTGTATGGAATTAAGAGAATTGTATTGATTAAAGTTATTGTTGATTGAGCAGTTAAACACCGAGTGTTGTTATTCCTTCAGCCCGAAGATCAAAGAATTGGGTTTTTTAACAACAGGAAAGGCTGGCTCAAATCGTGGCTGCGGCAGCTAGCGGTAACTGAGCCGGTAGTCAACCATGATTCCCACGATTAGCATAGCCTGTATTTTCATCATTTCCATGTAATGCCAGCTGCTGTTTGGGAAGGAAGCAGGAGGCATTTAAGAGATCTTTCATAATCTCTCGAGTCTCCTTTATCTTAGTATTGTGAATGCTGCTGTTCATCCAAAGTTAAGTAAACCCTGGAGATCCTAAAAGGTTTAAATGTGATCTGACGTTGAATGTAAGTGGTAGACTGCTCATGTTGCTGAGGCTTCTCCGCAAATTCTTCATGTCACAATATCCCATTTGTCCAGATATTGTGACACGTTGAGAAAAGAAAGCAAGGAAAGCAGAAAAATTGGTTCCGCGCTGGACATCCACACAGCCAGTCTTTTCATGTGAACCACTCATTTTGAAAGGAGCAGGCAATCTTCTGTCCCGTAGTTTCAGTGTTGGGAAGGTTACTTTTAAAATGTATTCCACTACAGATTACAGATTACATGCCCCAAAATGTATTTTTGTGAGTGACCAAGCAGCCAAAGCAAAGAGGACACAGGCAAAAAAATATCTTCAAAAAGGGTTTTCTTTATTTTAACCCTCAAAAAGTCCAAAATTAACAAAATTCAAAACCATACTTAGCAGGCCCATAAAACAGGTCAACTAAATATAACTCTACAAAAAATAATTTCCAGAAACTTAAACAAAACAAAGTGAGACACAACTTAACTCACAAACTGACCTAATTACAAAGACACATGAGGGTAGCTTTTATAATGATTTGGCCAAACCATTTGAACACAATAGGGGGAAAACAAAAACACACTAATATTAACTAAGCACAGAATAACCTAACTAAACCTAAAACACCCCTGCTCCTGGTAAGCCCATGGTTGGTCCTGCTGAGCAGGCATTTTGTCCCCAGAGTCCTCAGCCACGCCTTTTGCCCAGACAGGAAACAGCCACCGCCCAAACCCAGGTAACTCAAAGAAAGAGAAACATAATTAATATAACAAAACATTTTAGAAAAACCACACAATGTTAGTATGTGCGCGCCTCATAATACCAGTGTTAGGTTTAACCAAATGATTAATGAAGAAAACTGCAAAGCAAAATAATAAAGTGAAAAATGGACTAATTTACCCCTGTGTGGCTGATGCCATCACAATTTTGTAATTTATTCCGTTACGTTACTCAATGAGAGTAACGTATTCTGAATACTTTGGATTACTTAATATATTATCATGCTTTTTACAACAACTATTGCTGTGTGATTTATTACTATTACTGAAGGTAATAACCATGTGCAGTTCTGAAAGCAATACCAAATAGATTTTTAAATTTTATTGTAAAATGAGTAACAGTAGGGTGGACAGTAGGTAAGGCTGCTCTTTTTGCAGCGATCTCGTATAGAAAACTATTCCGTAGTAAAGGGACCTCTGGCTAATACGTCAGGTTCCGTGTCGAGCTCGTAGCTGAAAACTAGCTTTACTTTGTTGTCTGGGTCAACTTTGCTAGCGAGAGACAGAGAGAGGCGTTGAAAGGCTGTAGACATCCAGAGGCCCTCAGAACACAAGAGATCAAGGAAGACCAACAGAGGGGCAGCCGTGCCACTATCCCAGAAAGAGCTGAGGAGAGCCCCAGATGAGGGGTCACTCAGCAGCCGCGGAGCAGAAGCCAGGGGGGGTTGCAGTGACGTGCCCGTGAGCTCCGCCGGCAGCCAGCTGTGCCAGAGTGACCGAGCCCCAGGCTGAGAGGCCGAGGGCACCCCACCCCCGAAGGAGCCCGAGCAAGCCCCAGGCTCCAGGCCCCGACAAGCAGCCACCAGGAGTGAGCCAGTGGGTACCTGGATGCCCATCCCCGGACACAAAGAACCACCAATGCACCGATGTCTGAGGGCGTCTGCCACTGGCAGGGGGAGTGGTGGGGGGAGATAGGCCTCCATACCTTGGAGGGCCTGAGATGTCCCCAGAGAGGTGGCGTCTGATACCCAACCTGACACATAGACACAAACCAACAAACATACATTCCCACCCTCATGCTCTCATATGCACTCTTTTTGGCTGCAGTGGTTATTATTATATTTACATGCTTCCAGCTCCTGTTTCTGATTGGTGACATCTCATACTTTTCCACTCTCCTTTTTCTCCCTCCTCGCGCTCACAGACACATAACGGGTATGGCAGTCCATTCTCCCTGCAGCACGGACTACACTGCCCATGAGGCTACATTCTTTAGGGTGATGCCTGTAACACTCTGCCTGTTGCCTTTATATTAAATAATTAAAAAAAATATTTCTTCACGTCATTATGAGACGCGAGATTGAGACACGGGCATTTGAGCCTCTTAATGCGTGTTTTGTTTGGGTTTCCACTGGCGTGGAATTACCAAAAAATAGAGAGAGCATAACCTATGGTATGAAACAGGAAAATACCGCCGTGTAATCCCTTTAAGTAACTGTATTCTGAATACCACCCTTTTAAACGGTAACTGTAACGGAATACAGTTACTCATATTTTGTATTTTAAATACGTAACGGTGGTACATGTATTCCGTTACTCCCCAACACTGCATAGTTTGAAGCAAACCTTTCAGCGCAGGCGTTCTTCCTTTATTTATTACCTCCTGTTTCAATTAAAAGTCCAGTTTATAAAACTGTTTGAGCTTGGGTATAAAATTTTCCATTCTAAAAGCAGACAGGGTGAGAGGCGAGAAAATATCACTGCACTTGACTCGCTCAAGCTAGATTATTGCTAGGTCGCTGTCACTTACTCTGCAGCTGCGGAGTAGCATAAGAACAACTGGGCTCAAGAGTGCTCCCTATCTTAAGATAAGAGAACTGCCAGCCTCAGTGCCTCTTTACTACAGTTGTAAGATTGCTGAGCACACAAAAGAGGTTAAACACATAATATAAACATCAGCTAAACAAAGCCGGCAGTTTGAAGTGTTTGAACCCTTTGATTAGCGACATACAGAGAGTGATACACTCTCATTGCAAGGCAGCAGACAGTTTGTGAGAGACTGCGTAATTTTCTAATAAAAAAAAAATTGTCCAAATTGCTTAAACTAACTGGAAAATTAGTTCATAGTTCAAATCATTTAATAAATATAGCTATTTCATTTATTTGTTCATTTTATTTTATTTTTTCCATGATGACAGGTGATTCGCTGCTTCCTCTACCTCCCCTGACCGCACGTCACTGGTAACACTTTAAAACGAGCACTGGAAAAAATTTTAACCTGATAATTAAACAAATACTGAAAATGTTTACCAATCATTAGTAATGCTTTAATTTAAATGTGTCTGTCAACAGAGTCTGAAAATCTTTCCTTTATGAACCAAACTTTGTATTAAGGATTGTAATATAGTTGGTATAAAATGATAAGGATTCCATTTTAATGGTAACAGTGCAAGTTTTGCATTTTTAGATTAATAATAAAAATAATGTTAGCCAAATGATGTTATTGTTTTGTGATGAAGGTTTCAGCACTGATTGGGAAGCCTGTTTACATTCACAAAGGGTGTGTACAAAATGCCACAATGGCAACACGTGAAAAAAAATAACTCAAACTCAAAGCCAAGATGAGAAAAATACTTTATCTTTTGATCACTAATTAATAATGATGGCACAGTAATCTTTATATTTTGCCTTGCGTTGTTGCACTATAAAAAAGCGTCCTTTAAAGTTACATTAGGTGACATCTTACTAAAAAAGAATAACCCCAAGAGTCAGAGCTCCGTTGTGCCAAGCATTCCTTAAACTTTAACTAGTGACTTTAAAAATTTATTCATGAATAAAATTTTAACCAAATATAACAATCTCAGAAATGTGTCATTATGTAGAGCAACTTTATAAACGATGATGCTTATTTAAAATCCTTCTCTCCAGTTGATCTCTCAGAGTTAACTTCAACTTTGAAACATGTCCTTTAGACCCCATTTCTACAATGCTCTTCAACGAAGTCCTACCATTAAATAATGCAACTTAAAAGGCCAGTCCCTGAGCAAAATGCAGACCAGCTTATAATTTTCTGTCATGATCCTGGGTCTTTTGACCCAGCGTTTTAAGTTTGAGTTTATTTTGTTCATTAGGTTATCTAAGTTCATTTGGTTATTAGACTCCTTGTGTTTTCTTCCCCTGTATTTAAGTTTCCCCTCAACCTTCGTGTTTCATGCTGCGTGTCATTTGTTATCAAGTTTGTATTATTATGCCTAAGTGTTTCTAGTTATTATTTTCCCCTCGTGTTTCCAACCATGTTAAATCTCCCCTGCTCTTTATGCGTTTCATGTCTGTGTCTTACGTTGTCAAGTTCGGGTTGTCATGTTTATGTCTCATTATGTTTCCTGTTTTATTGTGAAGAGGTCTGGTGTTCTGTGTTCTTCATGTTCAGTTTTACTCTCCCACTGTGACGTCATTATGTTCATGTGTGCCAGCTGTTTCCTCATGTGTCTCCACTTCCCCTAATCACCTCCTGTGTATTTAAGTCCTCTGTTTTCAGTGTGTGATTGTCAGGTCGTCTGTTGTTCACGCCATGTTCTCCATGCCATGTTTCTAGGTTTCATGTCCAGGTTTTTCCATGTTGTTTGTTTAGTTCTCCCAGTTTAGGTTAATGTTAGTTTTATTTCTGTTTGCCTTGCCCTTTATTTGTACCTTTTCTGCCAGCCTCATTAAACGGCTCGCTTTTTGTTGATACTCAAGTTTTGATCCAAGTTCCTTGGTGTCTGCATTTTGGGTCCACTCTTCACAATACATACAGTCTGCTCTCGCCAGACTGTGACATTTTCTTTGTGGCCAATTGTGATCTTTCACCCTAACTGTCTGCTTTTCAGAACAAGACTGTAGACTTTTGCTGTGTAAAACCAACAGTGGTGGATAGGTAATTCCTTTACGATTCTTTTTACTTAATTGCAGGTATAACTCTTTTAGTCAGACTATGAGATGTCACCTGAATATGTAAGAGAATGAAAGCTTTCCAGCTGGAATGTTGAGGCTTCACTTTACCAGGTACCATCTGTCTATTTGTCAACACACTTTCACAACAGACTGCTCATAATTGTAGACCTGTCATGGTCCTGGGCCATGTTGGCCCAGTGTTCTTAGTTTTCTTGTATGTTTGTATTTTGTTCCTTATTTAGGCCATGTTTTCTGAGTTGCCCTGTTGTGGTGTTCCCTAAGTGTTTTCCCTTCATGGCTTTTACCCCCTGTGTGCCCCTCTGTGTATCTATGAGCCCTCGTCTCCCTTTGTGGTTGTTTCATGTTTCCCCAGCCCGTTATGTCTGTGTTTTCCCCGTGCTCTCTCTCCTCCTGTCTGAACCTCTGTGCACTTCCTGTTTACTTTGTGACTCTCACGCCTGTACATGTCATGTTCAGTTCACCCCGCCCTGTCTCGTTATGATTATCAGTGTCACCTGTGTTCCCCATGTGTTCCCACTTTCCTCGTTAACCCTCTGTGTATTTCTGTCTGCGTCTCCCTCTGTTCGGCGTCGCGTTCTCCCTCATGTTGTGTGTTATTCTCCCCGTGGTTCGGTTCCTTGTACATCTCATGCTTTAGTTTTCCCAGTTTTAGTTTATTTTGTATTGCTTCTCGTGGCCAGCAATAAAGCTGTGTTTTTTGAGTTTATCCCCGTGTCTGTGAATCTGCATCTTGGGTCCTTCTCCTGCCTGCCACACAACGAACCATGACAGAAGAACGCGACCGCGACATGGACCCAGCAGTTCACAACCCCTCCGCGGACCTCCAGGACGACTTGGTCTACACGGTGGAATACCACTGTGAGGAATGGGCGACGCTACCTAGAGGCGAATACCGGGAGACCGTAGCCGTCCGTCTTCAGCGGATGGTGTCCGGGCTCCCGTGGCTATTCGGCGCGCTGCGCCCCCACATCCGGGACTTTCTTGTGTCCGCCGTGGGCATCCGTCCGGGGCAGCTGTCCCAGAAAGAACCGGAAACGGTCAAGATCGGGACCATGGGGCTCACCACCGTTACGCCGCCTGTTCGCTTCTCATCGGCTTCTACATCTTCGCCACCGCCTGTCTACACTACGTGGCGCACGGAGATGCCGGAGGCCAGCGACTTCGGTGAAGAGGAGCGGCAGCAGGTGTTACGGGCGTATCGGGAGGACGAGCTCCGTTGGAAGCCCTGGCTTATCACCGAGGAGGATTCGCGGCCCGGCTCAGCTCCTCCCCCATCCCGGAGAAAACGGCGTTCACGCCGCCGACACCCACCGCCACAGCCAGACACCGAGACTTCTGAGTTGCCAGCTGTGGTGAGTGGAAGGGACAAACAGGAGTTTCCTGACTCTGGGACTGTTTATTCCGGAGCTGTGTTTTTTCGCTTAGCTGCCCAGCCAGAAGCGCTAGCTCTGTCTCCTGTATCCTCGCTAGCACAGTCGTTGACTCCACCACAAGCTCCGTTTTCATCCCTACCACCACTTCAGTCTCCTTCAGTTCAGTCTGCCACTCAGCTACCTCCTCAGTTAGCCTTAGCTCGGTTTTCCCCAGCGCAGCCTCCCTTAGCACAGTCATCCACTCAATCACCAGTTCCACTTTCCCCCCAACTATCGCAGCCCTTCACAGCTCAGTCGGCTCCCTCGCAGCCCTTCACAGCTCAGTCGGCTCCCTCGCAGCCCTTCACAGCTCAGTCGGCTCCCTCGCAGCCCTTCACAGCTCAGTCGGCTCCCTCGCAGCCCTTCACAGCTCAGTCGGCTCCCTCGCAGCCCTTCACAGCTCAGTCGGCTCCCTCGCAGCCCTTCACAGCTCAGTCGGCTCCCTCGCAGCCCTTCACAGCTCAGTCGGCTCCCTCGCAGCCCTTCACAGCTCAGTCGGCTCCCTCGCAGCCCTTCACAGCTCAGTCGGCTCCCTCGCAGCCCCCCTCAGTTCAGTGTCCCGTGTCCCCCTCAGTTCAGGCCCCAGTGTCCCCCTCAGTTCAGGCCCCAGTGTCCCCCTCAGTTCAGGCCCCAGTGTCCCCCTCAGTTCAGGCCCCAGTGTCCCCAGTGCCACTTTCAGTTCAGGCCCCAGTAGCTCCAGTGCCGCCTGTAGCGCAGGCCCCAGTAGCTCCAGTAGCTCCAGTGCCGCCTGTAGCGCAGGCGCCAGTAGCTCCAGTGCCGCCTGTAGCGCAGGCCCCAGTAGCTCCAGTAGCCCAGTCCCCGATAGCAGCACGGTCCGCTGGTCAGCTTAACATTCAGCCAGGGGTCCCAAATCTCCCTGGCTCTGCATCAGCTCCTGCTGGGAGCTCGGATGAGCTCATCCAGGACTCCGCGGCTCCCACGCCGCCATCTACCTCATCAGCTGGGGGGCCCGAGGGGCCCGTTCAGCCTCCCGTCTCCGCTGGAGGGTCCGAGGGGCCCGTTCAGCCTCCCGTCTCCGCTGGAGGGTCCGAGGGGCCCATTCAGCCTCCCGTCTCCGCTGGAGGGCCCGAGGAGCCCATCCAGCCACCTTCTGCTTCTGCTCCTCCTGGTCCAGCTCCAGCCCGTGCTTCGTCAGCCGCAGCTCCAGCCCGTGCTTCGTCAGCCGCAGCTCCAGCCTCCGAGTCTTCGTCTGGCGCAGCTCCAGCCTCCGAGTCTTCGTCTTCGTCTGGCGCAGCTCCAGCCTCCGAGTCTTCGTCCTCGTCTGGTCCAGCCTCCGAGTCTTCGTCCTCGTCTGGTCCAGCCTCCGAGTCTTCGTCCTCGTCTGGTCCAGCCTCAGCCTGTGCTTCGTCTGGTCCTGCCTCGTCTGGTCCTGCCTCCGCATCG
>NC_137424.1:39143028-39153028 GCF_964374335.1 Astatotilapia calliptera
CATCAGATGCATTTGCATGAAAAAACCTACAGTACCTGCAAGGCTGGGTGTCATAAGAATTTAGGTGGGTCCACAGTGAAAATTTCTTTTGATTTTTATCAGTTGTGCTCACCTAAAAAAAATAACCTAAAGCTTTAATTACATAAACACTTGAGAAAACAAGCCAAAAGCCCTTTTGTCTTGTTAATACTAAGCATTCTTTATTTAAAGGTCATATGCAGGGATGAATCAGCAGCAAGTGACTTGCACCAGCTGCTGTTCATATAGTTATTTAGTCAGCATTTGTCACTTTAATTATACAACATAAAACCATGCACAAGATTAGTGTTTATAAGAACAGGAAGGGACTGTTTCAGTGAGCAATCATTATGCTAAATGACATTGATAACATGGTTTTTTTAAAGCTCTTACTAATCTACTTTAAGTAATAGTTTATATAGTGAGCTAAGGCAGCAAGTAAATCTCTTGAACTAGAACCAGTTGTTTAAACCTAATGCCACAACAAGTGGCTGAAACAGAAAGGATGCTGCAAATTTTATGATCACAGACTAAAGCCTCATATCATGGTTCTAGGTCCTTTTGACCTAGCATTTTGTGTTTCTTGTGTTTTTATGAATTTTTGTGCTATGGTTTATCATTCTTAGTGGTAATCCTGATTTTATTCTATCTGGCCTAGCTCGTCCCTTCTTCAGTCCCCAGGCAGGCGGTAACTCCATTCATCCCTGCACCCATACCTGCTCCTCAGGTGGGGATGTCGGACGCCCAGCCGTTGCCTGTGCCTGTTCCGGTTCCTCGGGTGAGGGCAACTGTGACCCTGCCGACTCCTGCATCCGTTTCAGTTCCTTGGGTGGGAGCGACAGAGGTTCAGCTAGCTCCTGCACCTACGCCGGTTCCCAGGGCTAGGGCATCCAGAACACAATTCATTTCTGCACCCATATCTGTTCCTTGGGTGGGGATGGTTAATGTTCGGCCAGGCCCAGCACCCGTTTCACCCGCATTCACTGGAGAAGAGCAGCTAGGAGTCAAGCTCAGTCACCTGCTCATTCACCTGCTCAGCACTCTCCTGTCCTCGCTCTCATGCTCCATCATGTCCCATTGTGAAAGTCTCGTGTTTTCATGTTTGGCGTAGTGTCCCTCTGGTTTCTTGTTAATTCATATCAGCTGTGTTCCCCGTGTGTTCACACTTCCCTCGTTATCCTCCTGTGTATTTATGTCAGCATCTCCATCAGTTCGGTGTCGCGATCTACCTCATTCCTTAACCCAGTGCTTGTTTAGTGTTTAAACAACTGTGTCATACATACTCGTTAGATTATGCCAACATAGCACATATGGACATCTTACTTTGGGGCAGACCTTTAAAACTGGTTCAAACAGTGATAAATAGAAACTGTTCATTTCAAGTGTTAAAATGTTTTTGATACATAATCTCATCCTGATGCTGCTGCCCACAACATTTTAGTCTCCCACAGGGAGGAAGAAGTATCGCTGATTAGTCCATTGACTTTGGGATAGATAAGGGGGTGGCTGTAGCTCAGGCGTAGAGCAGGTTATCTAGGGATCTGAAAGTTGGTGTTTTGATCCCTGGCTCCCTGTAGTCTGCATGTCAAATATCCTTAGGCAAGATATGAACCCCAAGTTGCTCTCTGATGCATCCACCAGAGGATGAATATGTCTGAATGGTAGTTACACTGAACAAAAATATAAACGCAACACTTTTGTTTTTGCTCCCATTTTCCATGAGCTGAACTTAAAGATCTGAAACATTTTCTACATACACAAAGGACCCATTACTATCAAATATTGTTCACAAATCTGTCTAAATCTGTGTTAGTGAGAACTTCTCTTTTCATCCCATCCCACTTCACAGGTGTAGGATGTTAAGGTGCTGATTAGACAGCATGATTATTGCATAGGTGTGCCTTAGACTGCCCACAATAAAAGGCCACTCTGAAATATGCAGTTTGATCACACAGCACAATGCTACGGATGTCGCAAAACCAGTCAGTATCTGGTGTGGCCACCATTTGCCTCACACAGTGCACACATCTCCATTGCATAGAGTTGATCAGGTTGCTGATTGTGGGCTGTGGAATGTTGGTCCACTCCTCTTCAATACTTGAACAAAGTTGCTGAATATTGGCAGGAACTGGAACACACTGTCATATACGCCGAGCCGAGCGTCCCAGACATGCTCAATGGATGACATGTCCGGTGAGTATGCTGGCCATGCAAGAACTGGGATGTTTTCAGCTTCCAAGGAATTGTGTACAGATCCTTGCAATATGGGGCCATGAATTATCATCCTGGAACATGAGGTTATGGTCGTGGATAAATGGCACAACAATGGTCCTCAGGATCTCAACACGGTATCTCTATGCATTCAAAATGCCAACAATAAAATGCACTCGTGTTCATTGTCCATAACCCCACTGACACCATGGGCCACTCAATCCTCAATGTTGACGTCAGCAAACCACTCACCCACACGACGTCACACAAGCTGTCTGCCATCTGCCCTGAACAGTAAAAACATCTGTCAACAGAACACCTCTCCAGCGTGCCAGACGCCATCAAACGTGAGCATTTGCCCACTCAAGTTGGTTATGACGATGAACTGCAGTCAGGTCCAGACCCCGATGAGGACGACGAGCATGCAGATGAGCTTTCTGCTTTCTGTTTCTGACAGTTTTGCAGAAATTCTTTGGTTATGGAAACCAATTGTTGCTGCAGCTTTCTGGGTGGCTGGTCTCCACCTGGTCGACCATTCTGTAGGTGAACATACTGGATCTGGAGGTCCTGAGCTGGTGTGGTTACATGTGGTCTGCAATTGTGAGGTGGTTGGATGTATAGCCAAATTCTCTAAAACGCCTTTGAAGACAGCTTATGGCAGAGAAATGAACATTCATTTCACAGGCAACAGTTCTGGTAGACATTCCTGCAGTGAGCATGCAAATTGCACGCTCCCTCAAAAGCTGCAACATCTGTAGCATTGTGCTGTGTGATCAAACTGCATATTTCAGAGTGGCCTTTTATTGTGGGCAGTCTAAGGCACACCTATGCAATATTCATGCTGTCTAATCAGCACCTTGACATGCCACACCTGTGAAGTGGGATGGATTATCTCGGCAAAAGAGAAGTTCTCACTAACACAGATTTAAACAATATTTGATAGTAATGGGTCCTTTGTGTATGTAGAAAATGTTTCCGATCTTTAAGTTCATGAACCAGAGCAGCGGAGCAGAAACAAAAGTGTTGCATTTATATTTTTGTTCAATGTAGTAAGGACTTAAAAGCATAGAAGACAGTGCTTGTGTGAATCGGAGTGAATGGGTGAATGTGGCATGTTGTACAGACTAGGGCTGGGCGATATGACCCAAAATTCATATCTCGATATTTTTTAGCTGGATGGCGATATAAGATATATATCTTGATATTTTTTTTAAAGCCATAAGTTGAGAACAAAAAGAGAGTTCTTAGTCACACTGTGTCCCAGATGTCACACGGGCACTTTTATTTACATACAGCGTAGATGTACATGAAGAAATTACTTAAAAATAAATTATCAGCATTTATTAAATAATCATGGTCCATAAATAAAAGAAAACAATGTTGTTTTTGTGCATAACAAAAAGCTCACAATTGTGCAGTCAAAATGTAAACTAAAAGACGCTGAGCTGAATAACAAAGAGACAGATTTCACAGCTGCACCACGTCTCTGAACAGGTGCCATTTGTGGTCCTTATACACACACAGTACGTATCACTCCGCGAGGCTCCTCCCCGGTAGCCGTAATTCTCCGACAATCCAGCAAGCGGTGCAGCTCCGTAGCTTAGCAAAGTCATATTAAAACATTTTTTGACAGATTGCTGAGCGCTGTGTACCACATAAAATCGGTTCGCGGTCAGTAAGCACAACCAGAATTCATACATAAGGCGCACTGTCGATTTTTGAGAAAATGAAAGGATTTTAGGCCGTGCAGCCCCTCCGGGCTGCATGTCGTTAGCGCGGTTAGCTCGCTAACACGTTGACGCCGTCCAGCCCCACGCACGGTAACTCGCTAACGGAGATTTTCCGCTTTCATCTTGTCATTGCCTGCAGGTGAAGCTATGAGGGAGGCGGAGTTGTGTTCAGTGAAGGAGAGGCGAGGCAGAGTAACATTGCGTAGAGACAAAAGTGGACGAAAGAGAGGCAAACCTGCGGCTCCACAAGTATAATTATAACATAACATAGACTATATCGATATAAACGATATTGTCACATCTTATATCTCGTATGAAAATATATCGATATTTTTTAAAAACTCGATATATCGCCCAGCCCTAGTACAGACCATGCAAAGCTGACTCAGAGCCATAACACCATCAATGGCTGCAGTATGGAACAGATGTGGGTGTGTCCTCATCTCCCAGAGGAGTCCAAATCGTCATTAAACAGCCCTACAGACACAAAAACATGTGAAAATATAAACAACCAGACTATCAGCAGTAATTTAACTACTTTAAGACCTCTGTGAAAATCATTTACAGTATAAATCACAGAATTTAAGGCCTTTAAAAATTGATTGATTGATTGATTGATTGATTGAATCTTTATTTTGAACATGTTGAAAAAGTATTAAAAAAATAGAATTAAAAGAGACAAATGAACAAAGCAAACAAAAGGAAAACGAGCAACCACAACTCCAAATAACGTCCATGTTCAAAAAGGAGCAGGAAGAAGCATAAGCTTATTTAATCCCACCCCTTTTCCACTATCTAGTATCAATAGACTACAGAAATACCTCCTTGCAATTACATTATATGTTATGTGTAAATTTTTTTTTTTTAATATATACACATATATGTTTCTATCTATCCATACATACGTATATACACACATACGCACATATACACATTTTCAATAACCCCATTAACACCTCAAGGATACACAACCTACAATTATGTATATATATATATATATATATATATACCCATACCAACAAACCCGTGCATGCGCACCCACATGAAAATATTAGACAAGAACACCCTATCAAATCTCTACCTTTTCCCTGTACCCTGTAAAAACCATATCCTTAAACCGCTTTTTAAACTGCGCCATGCTTGGACATTGCTTCATATCTTTACTTAGTCTGTTCCACAGCTTCACTCCACACACAGAGATGCAAAAACTTTTTAATGTTGTACGGATACGAGGATGTTTTAACTTTAATTCCCCCCTCAAATTGTATCCCCGTTCCCTTTTAGAAAACATTTTTAGAATATTGTCAGGAAGCAGGTTATTTATTGCTTTATATATAATTTGTGCTGTGAGAAAATGAACCAGATCTGTGAATTTTAGAATTTTTGATTTTAAGAATAGTGGATTTGTATGATCTCTGTAACCAGTTTTATGGATTATCCTTATGGCCCTTTTTTGTAATATAAAGATTGATGATAGCGAACATTTGTAAGTATTGCCCCAAACCTCTGCACAGTAATTCAAATACGGTGCAATCAGGGAACAATAGAGAATGTGGAGTGATTTGTGGTCCAGAATGTGTTTTACTTTACTCAAGATTGAGACACTTCTTGAAAAATTGTTATGTATATGATTTATATGAGACTTCCAGTTTAATTTATCATCTATAATCACACCAAGAAACTTATGTTCAAGTACTCTTTCAATTTCCACACCATCTACATGAATCTGCACTTGTGCATTTCTAAGGGAATTCCCAAATAAGATAATTTTAGTTTTACTTAGATTTAGCGATAGTTTGTTCCCGTTAAACCATTTTTTAATTTTGGACATTTCTGAAGTAATTGTATCCAGCAGCTCCTTTAGATTCCCCCCAGAACAAAAAATATTTGTGTCATCTGCAAATAATACTAATTTTAATATATCAGATGCCTTACAAATATCATTTATATAAATAATAAATAATTTTGGACCCAGTACAGAGCCTTGTGGAACACCACAAGCAATGTCCAAGCATGATGAGGAATGGACACCCAGCTTCACAAATTGTTTCCGGTCACTTAAATAATTTTTCACCCATTGCAGTACAACCCCCCTAATCCCATACCGTTCCAGTTTATTAATTAATATGTCATGATTGATTGTGTCGAATGCTTTCTTGAGATCCAGAAATACTCCAGCTGCATACTGTTTCTGATCTATAGCATTCGTAATCTCCTCAATTGATTCGATTAATGCCAGAGATGTTGATCTTTTTGATCTGAATCCATATTGACTGTCAGAGAGTAATTTATATTTATCTAAGAATTTGTCTAATCGTTTATTAAACAGGTTTTCTAGGATTTTGGAGAATTGTGGTAGTAAAGAAACAGGCCTGTAATTTGTGAAGTGGTGTCTATCCCCGGTTTTATACAGCGGCACAACTTTAGCTATTTTCATTTTGTTTGGCACTTTTCCCGTCTGAAATGATAAGTTGCAAATATATGTTAGAGGTCCTACAATTCCTTCAATGACCTTCTTGACGATTTTCATGTCAATATCATTACAATCAGTAGATGTTTTATATTTACACATGTGTACAATGTCAATTATTTCTTTTTCCTCCACTGATGTGAGGAACATTGAGTTAGGGTTCCTATCAATCAGGTTTTCACTACATTCTACTGATGGCAGTGACTCAGGAATTTGTTCTGCCAGTTTTGGTCCAATATTTACAAAATAATGATTAAAGCTGTTGACCTTATCAGCAGTGTTTTCCATAATATTGCCATTATCGATAAAGTATTGTGGATAACTTTGTTGTCCAGAATTATTTTTAATGATACTGTTTAAAACATCCCATATTCCTTTCATATTATGTTTATTGTTGTTCAATATTTTTACTATAATACTCCTTTCTACATACACGTATAATATTGGTCAAATTATTTTTGTATTTTTTATATTTATTTTCAGCATCTTTTGTTCTTTGTTCTAGCTATTCCCTATAGAGTGTATTTTTCTTTTTACATGCATTTTGTAAAACCCTTAGTGAGCCATGGTCTATCTGAATATTTGTGCTTTCTGTTGTATTTTATTGTTGGACAATTTTTATCGTACAACTCCATGAATATTCTTAAAAATATGCCATATGCAATATCAATATCAGCTTCTTTGTACACATTGTCCCAGTCCTGATTTAATAGATCGTTCTTAAATGCAGTCATAGTTTCTTCTGTCCTTACACGTCTGTATCTCAGTTGTTCTTCATGCTGATTTTTCTTATAATTAGTGTCATAAACTGCAAAAACTGGTAGGTGATCACCGATGTCATTAATTAATATTCCGCTCACAATGTTGTTTTCCATATCACAGAGCATATAGAGAAATGTGCTAAAGTGAATCAATTTCAGCTTTCATTTTTCATGATGTATATTGTATTAACAGTTAAATTTCATTATCTGTATCTTTACCACACATTTGCCACACAGGTGTAGATACTATAGGTTCAGTGAATGGTTAAATTGCACTGATTAGAATATACTGGACATTCAAAGCTAAGATTCAGCGCACTGTGTTAGAGGTTGGGATTTGATGAATTTATTTGATCATATATACAACCTTTGATCATCATTTATGTCCAGTTAAGAATGCACGCACATATTAAATGAACTGAAATCAGTAATGTGATCTCCAGTCTTGATATAAGGAATGAGAGAACTGACAGCTGTTAATTTAATCAGCCTGTCTCAGTTGTTTTAACTCTAAGTATCACAAAGTAATGTGGTAACATCTGGACTGACTGAGTTTACTTATAGTATAGTTATATTTATAGTCATAGTCATAGAACTTCGTAGTATTTGTTTCTTAGTGTTTTTTAGTTTGCTTAGGGTTCCTTGTTTAACCCCTGCTATCATCCAAATAAAGGATTGCTTTCTGTTTAAACCTGCAACACCTCATCCACATCTGCTTTTGGGTCCTGTTTCAAAAAACACACCGGCGCACCCCGCCATGACAAAAACAACCTGAAGAGCTCGTTCGGAGCCAAAAGAGCCGGCTCTTTTCAGTGAGCCGAACCAAAAGAGCCGGTTCTCTAAAAAGAGCCGGAAATCCCATCACTATAGTGTATAGGGATGGGTATCGTTTAGGTTTTATTCGATACCAGTACCAAACCGGTACTTTTGAAATGGTGCCGGTGCTTAAAGGGTGCTTGAACCGGTGCTTAAAGAATGGAGAACATACACTTTGTCCAAAAACCTCCCATGTTTAGCTGTTTTTTTGTAAAAAGATAACAATGTTAGCCTTTTCTGCAGCTATAGGGCATATATGGTATCACTCTTGGCTGGAAGCAGTGCTTAAACAATGGAAAAAAACACAAACTTTATGTTTAGCTGTTTCCCTCTTTTTCTTTGGTCATTTTAGCCTTTTTGGCCAGGGTGAAGGGAGTATCTGCCATCAAACAAGAAGACAGCCACATGTAACCATGACGGTGTTTGCTAGTTCACCTTATGTAATAACATGGTTACCCTACTCAACGTAAATTACACACAAACAACATTAAGCTACTCACGAAGAGAAGAACGGCTGCTGCTGCATCATCATCCGCTATCATTTCTGCTACACTGGCAGGGCTAGGGGCCAGGACTCTCCTCTTCGGGTTCTTGGGGATGTTGCTAACTCCGGGTCCGATAACAGGCACCACACCCACAGTAGATGTGCTCGGTGTGAGGTCTCGCATCAAATACGGTGCATTTCAAGGCTTTTAACAAAATGCTATACGTCGCTAGGTGTTTCATCAGATTCGAGGAGTTACCTCCTTTGCACAGAATCACAGTATCAGCTTAAAGCACTTGTTGCAGGCTGCTGAGTTTGCATCTTTTGCTGTGAAGTACAGCCAGACTTTTGACCGCTTTGCCTTGGGCATTTTTAATCTGTAGCTCTGCTTTAAAAGAACGTATGTACCTAGGCCCGCCTACTACCCTTGCAAAGGTAAAATGATTGGCTAGAATTCAAAGTGTATGACATCTCAGGGAAAAAAAAGCACCGAAATAAAGCACCGAAATTTGCACTGCTTTTCGGTCTGGTTACTACCCATCCCTAATGGTGTAGAGATAAGACATTTGTACCAACCTTGGTTAACACTGCTTAATCATCGCTGGAATATTTTAGATGGGGTCACTGTTGACAAACTAGCTAGTGGGTCTTCAGGGTAATGCTACAAGAGTGTCTCTCAGCATGGGCCAGAAGAAAGCACTGACAACTGAGGAAGGTGATGTTATTAAGAAGTCACTGGAGTTTGACAGAGGAAATTTCTGCTGTTAAACTGCAACAGAAAACCATCCTCGACCTCGGTGGAGGAAGTTAAGGTTCGCTGTATCCTGAACGCTGAGCTGGCATGCCTGGAGCAGTACAACCAGATGAATGACATGATCATCACCGGCTTCGCATCAAACCCCGGACATATGCTCGGGCGGTGGCCTATGGCAGTGTGGGTGAGCCCGGAGAGGAAGATGTCAGCTCCATGGAGCATCAAGTTACCTGGTTACGTTTCTACGGTTCAAAGGTGTTGAAGTGGACTATAACAACATTGAGGCTTGCCACCCTCTACAACAGTGAAAAACTGACAGTGACAAACCAGCCATCATTGTGAAATTTTTTAACAGAAAACTGAAAATTGCAATGATAAAATCAGCAGGAAAGCTGCAGGGATAAATTCTAAGTACATGGACCACAAACTGTAAAGTATTTATTAAACTCAGTGGAACACCGAAACAAGCCAAAGCTTGAGAGCAGTCCCTTCTTTCGAATGTTGGAGCACTGAGCTACTAGTTGTTTCGCCGTCATTGTGGATGTTGGGTATCGAAGAATCCATAGGTCCCTCATCCTATTCATGTAGCCCCTTCCGCCGGGGTTACTTGCGTAGTAGCATTCCAACAACGCCCTGTTTTCGTCTCTTGCCCACCGATGCCTTCTTGTTCCAGTAGCCCACTTTTCGTCAGGGTGCCCTGGTTCCTCAACACCTGACGCGGACCTTGTTGATCCGGGCGACGTCCGAGCCGGCATG